>NC_081141.1:28097354-28407354 GCF_958295425.1 Solea solea
CGATATTTGGTCACTTGAAGCTCTACGAGACTTCTACTTCTGATTACGATACGATTAAATTCTGCTCTCAATGATACCAAAAAAACTTAGAACCAGACTTCCAGAAGTTGCGCACAATAATGATTAACAATGGTTATGTTTGGTGTGAACACAGTTATAGTCTAGACTGCAGGGTATCTTTTTTATATATATATTTTGCAAATTAATTTTGTATAAACAAAATTAAGTCAAGAGCTTAGAAGAGTATGTTTACTTGTGTGAACTGTTTCTCTGCAGAAATGTCTCTAACCAATACGCAGCAAAGCGGTTCGTACTGTAGATTCCCCCAAATCTTTTTTCCATTCTGGTTGGGGATAATTTAATTGAGCCAACATTTGGATGCGTATCCACATCACTGCCTTACATCTGCAGTCTGTTTAGTTTCACTCCCACTGTTTATGTAGCCTGTGTTCGGGCCGTAATGTGGCAGGTTTCGGATGAAATAAATGGGAAAACACACATGGCGGTAACTAATCCTAGCGGCACCATCACATGCTCGCCACAAGCCACAGGGGCCTCTTCTCTGTCCCTGGTTCCCACCCACTCTGGCTCCAGAACCATTTCCAGCCCTGGTGTCCCATCACTGGATGTGGAGTAGCTTATTAGTCTCTGTGCTGATACAGCAAAGTGGTGATGGTTGTGTGATGGAGGAGGAGCTGGGTTTTTCTTTAGCTTAAGAGATGGTTTGACTGTTTAAAACAGAGTCAAAGACAAAGAGATCTTAACTTTGTGAGGACAGTTTTGGCTTGTTCCTCACAACTTTAAAGAACGTTATAGGAGGGTTAAGACTTGGTTTGTTAGGTTAACGGTGAGGATATGGAGCTAGGGAAAGCATTATGTCCATGAGTGTCCTCCTTAAGGGGCTGTCCACAGGACAATCTGGAAACACTACTATTTTCCATGTACACAATGTTTTTGCGACTTTTTCCCAATCTCTCTCTGTTCAGAGTTGTCGTCTTCCTCGTTTTGTGTGTTTTTCTCACTTTATGATAACTTTTCCCTTTCTTTTTTTCGTCGTCCTGACGCTCTTAATTCTGTTTCTGTTTCGGTCGGGGTCCCCGCGGATCCTGATCCCTGTCTCAGCTCGGACGTCACGATACGTCACGATAGTAGATATTCTAACTTTTGCACTGGACCAAAAAGTCATGTTTTATGTTGAAATAAACATTTGGGCAAAGTTGTACCTAACTAATGTGTTTTGTGCAGCTTTGTTGTTTTTGTTTACTGTAAAATTGGTCTTAAAAAGTCTTACATTTAACTTAGGACAAAGGAACCCTTGTCTGTGATTGTATACATTGAAATATTTACTTATTCAAATAAAGCTTTATTTATTTATTTATTTATTTAAAAAATTAATAAGTTTGTACACAGAGAACATGCCGGCAGGAATGCACCACAGTGCCAGCGCCACACGCAGGCCTGGCATATGTACTACAGCGTTTAGAGACGTTTTTGTGCAGATGAAGACATTTTCTTCAGTTTCCATGTGGATAGCACCTAAGAACATGTGATTGTGTCTGTACTTAGTTAGGTTAAGGTTAATCTTAGTTAACTAGTTATGGTTAAGATTTGGGAAGAATAAATGGACGTCTTTGCAGTGTCCTGAGAAGAAACTGCACAAACCTGCGTGTGTGTGTGTGTGTGTCCTGGTATTACGAACGTTGTGGAGACTTTAATCTACACAGTCACATTATGGAGACGTATCCACCCTATGGGGATAAAAAGTAAGTCCCTATATAATAAATCATTATATTTCAAGGTGACAGTGTGTTTTAAGGTGAGTGTAAGGTGAGGGGGAAGGTAAGGTACGAGTCGGTCTCCTGGAAATAAGTCACTGTAATGTCATGGAGGTGTGACTGTGTGTGTGTGTGTGTGTAGCAGATGGTAGATCGGCTGAGGGGTAAAGCTATTATTTTTCACAGGATGGTATTTTATCAGCGGTAATACGCACAAAGCACTGGGTCCCCCGATTATTTATTGTTTCTCCACACTCGCCTCATTTTTCTAAAGTTGTTTGCTGAGCTTTCCATCGGCACCTCACACCATCTCCCTCCACTTTCACTCCCAACGTCTTTCGTCCATTTTTATTTAAGTTATTTGAGTGGAAAAGTTTCTTGATGTTGACACTCAAAAGAAACTCAAAGATTCAAGACTGAATTTTAGATTTGCCATCATTTTGTGGCAGAGTACGTTGAGTAAGAAGAGAACAGATGGCTCTGTGATTGTCTTGTATAAAGTACCTGAAAGTATGTTCCCAAAAAATTACTTTGGTAGAAGTTAAAGTCGCTTTTTTATTATATTTTTTGAGTAAAAGTCTGACATTTGCTGTACTTACGTATCAAGAGTCATTTTCTGAGGTTTTGGAAGTAAAAGGCGAGTTGTCTTTCAACTGGAAGGCTGTGGGTTCAATTCCTGGCTCTGCTAGTCTATATGTGTCCTTGAGCAAAGACTCTTAACCCCATGTTGAAGTGTGTGAATGGGTGAAAACTGTAGTGTAAAGCAGCTCATTAAGAATAGAAAAGCTATATATAAATGCAGACCATAATACCAACTCTTCTTCTTCTGATTTTATTTGGTTGTAAAGAGTCACAAAGGTAGTGTAGTGGAGGAAAAGTAAAAGTTGCTATAACAAAGTGAAAGTACAGATACGTGATACACCACAACATCTTTGAACTACTAACTGACTTGTTTTGTGGGCCACACGGTGGAGTAGTGGCTAGCACTGTTGCCTTACAACAAAAAGGCCCGGATTTGCAACCCCGGTTTCGACGAAAGGCCTCTCGTGTTGAGTATTCTCTTTCGTTCTCCAGTTTCCTCCCACAGTTGAAAAACATGTCGAGGCTAATTGGACTCTCTAAATTGACCACCGGTGTCAATTGTGTGAATGGTTGTCCATCTTGGTGATGGACTGGCAGTCTGTCCAGGGTGTGATTGGGATTGGCTCCAGCTACCCCATGACCCTCATGTGGAGGGCGGTAGACAATGAATGAGTGACTTGTTTTGTACTTGAAGGGCTCTTGAATTTACTCGTTACAGTCATTTAAAGTCTATCTTCTCACTCTTTTCCCCCACCACAGGTATTATCCACCAGATGAAGGGCGACTATGAGACTGCACTGAAGCTCCACAAAACCCACCTGGCCATTGTTCAGGAGCTGAACGACTACGCCGCTCAGGGCCGCGCCTATGGCAACATGGGTAACGCCTACAACGCCCTGGGAGCCTTCGACCAGGCCGTCCGCTACCACCGCCAGGAGCTGCAGATCTCCATGGAAGTCAACGACCGGGCCTCGCAGGCGTCAACGCATGGCAACCTGGCCGTGGCGTACCAAGCGCTGGGCGCCCACGACCGCGCTCTGCAGCACTACCAGAACCACCTCAACATAGCCCGCGAGCTCAGAGACGTCCAGAGCGAGGCGCGGGCGCTGGGCAACCTCGGCAACTTCCACTGCTCGCGAGGAGAGTTCCCTCAGGCCGTGCCCTACTACGAGCAGTACCTCCGGCTGTCCCCGGACCTCCAGGACATGGAGAGCGAGGGGAAAGTGTGCCACAATCTGGGCTACGCCCACTACTGTCTGGGCAACTATCAGGATGCGGTCAAATACTACGAGCAGGACCTAGCTCTACGAGCAGGACCTAGCTCTGGCCAAGGACCTCCATGACAAACTGAGTCAGGCTAAGGCGTACTGTAACCTTGGCCTGGCCTTCAAGGCCCTGGGAGACTTTACCAAGGCGGAGGAGTGTCAGAAATATCTACTGTCACTGGCCCAGTCTCTCAACAACGCACAGGCTCGCTTCAGAGCTCTGGGAAACCTGGGAGACATATTTGTCTGTAAGAAAGATGTGGCCGGAGCCATTCAGTTTTATGAGCAGCAACTGGCCTTAGCTCACCAGGTATGACCAACGATACATCACATCTATATTAAAATGTCATGTGGAATGTGTTTTTATGACCCCGTTCAGACGTGGTATTAACATCCCTCCTCTTGAAGCCAACCAGGAAATAAGAATATATTAATTAACCACTAGGGGGTGACTCTGCTAGTTAAAAAAATTAACTTCTGAAGTCTATGGGAAAATAAGCTTCTCCTTCTTCTTCTTCTTCCCACTTGATTTATAATGTCAGTAAACATTTTCCTGTGGAATTAATGGACTCAATCACGTGGTTTAACTCCTTCAATAGAACGCATTGTCAATTTTGTAAATTATTTTTTCCCTTTTAGAGGAAAGTGCAGCAAGCGTCACATCTGGTAATTAAAATACGTCTTTTGTGACCAAACGAGATCAGATCCTGCTTCAGCCTGTCCTGTATTCAAATACAGACTCGGGCTCAACAATTTGGCGAAATGTTTAATAACAATTTGTGAGATACAGTATTTTTAAATTCATCTTAAATTCAATATTTAAAACCTAATCCCGTATTTCCAAAAGAGACACCACCAAAGTATGAGGCACTTTTTGCAAAGATGAACTTTTTTTAATCGTTATAGAATAATGGAACAATCAAAAACAGAAGTCTAATTAAATAAAGTTATAAAACCAATTTTTATGCAAGTAGGGTCAATTACTTCTGGCTCAGTTTGCAGCCTTTGTTGATTTGATAATTTCATGATTTCAAAAACTACTACTACTTGCACCGCTGTAACATGAAATAAATAATACATTTTAACCAGTAGGGTTAATATCGTCGTGGTGGCTTCAAATAAATCAATGATGGGTATTAACACCAGATCTCAACAGGCTCTATGCTAACGGTCTATTTACACCGCTGTATTTTAAGGTTTTAACTGAGAGAGATCAATATTTCCTCAGCTGGTTCTTGGTATACAAAAAGGTTTGGAGAACCACTGTTATTTATATATATATATATATATGTACTGCATGTCATGTAGAATTCTTTAATATTTCAGGTTAAGGAGCGCAGGATGGAGGCCTGTGCCTATGCCGCGCTGGGGGCCACCTACAGACTGGTGCAGAAGTATGACAAAGCTCTAGGCTACCACACCCAGGAGCTGGAGGTTTACCAGGAGCTGGGCGACATGTCGGGAGAGTGCAAAGCCCACGGCCACCTGGCAGCCGTCTACATGGCCCTGGGGAAGTACGCCATGGCCTTCAAGAGCTACGAGGAGCAGCTGGAGCTCGGGCGGAGGCTTAAGGACCCCGTGGTGGAGGCTCAGGTGTACGGGAACATGGGCATCACTAAAATGAATGTAGGGGTGATGGAGGAAGCCATCGGCTACCTGGAGCAGCAGCTGGCCACTTTACAGCAGCTGAGTGGCAACGAGGCGGTCATGGACAGGGGCCGGGCCTACGGGAACCTGGGAGACTGTTACGAGGCTCTGGGAGACTTTGAGGAAGCCATCAAGTACTACGACCAGTACCTTTCTGTGGCCCAGAGCCTGAACCGCATGCAGGACCAGGAGAAGGCCTACAGAGGCTTAGGCAATGGACACAGGTCAGTCTGATCTTTTTAAATCTATATTTTACGTTGTTTTCCTGGTATTATTTGTCAAGACATTGCTAATAATCTGAGTAATTCTACTTTTAGACACAGTTAATTTTGCAGGTATAGTAACAGTTGTGTCTGTAATCAGAGAAAATGAGCAGTGACCCTCGCTGAGCACCAGGGAAACTCAAGTAATAACTACACTGTGCTCAGACACTGAACCATAAACTGTGTCAGGGCCTTGGTTTGTTGTGTGTGTGACTCATTCTGCTGTGGCGCACAGTTTTCGAGGCAGAGCAGTTTCCTAAATCCTCTGTGGTGCATGAAACCAGAGCTGCTGAATCACTTTCTTCCTCAGAGTTCATGTTTCTCTCTTTACTGAGCTGCGCCTTCACGCACCCAAACTTGGCAGTGATTGATTTTTTTTTTTTGAATGAATGAATAACTTCTATTTTGGTTTTGAAAAAATAGTTTTTACACTTTTGCATTTCTCAGAATCAGTAACCAAAGAATAGGAATGGGCTGAATCTCAAGGCTCAACAATACCAGAAAAAAACTAAACTGAAATGTTGGAAAACAATAGTTTTACACGTTGATCTTGACTTGGTACCAACCAAATTTGGTCAGGAACATAAAAAGTTGCTTTTCCATTATACAGTTCTAGCTCTAATCTGCTCGACGCCTTTATTTTGCTTTTCCATCAGTGATAGAACCTGGTACTAATGGGTTGTTTTGAGTACCTGCTCAGACGAGGTTTCAAGTGACCTGAGCCGATGTGACGTCAACAGACTGCCGGCCACTGAGTGTCGTCACTGAAGAGTCATGAGCGCGACGTCCGACACAAGAATCAAAGCCAACGATGTCCAACTGTAGATCAGTTAAAAATACTTTAAAATCCTACTTATAGTTCCAAAATCTACTTGTAATTCCAAAATTCACTTAATTCAGAAATCTACGCAGAATCACGACCTGTTCAGTGGTATTTTAGTTCAGTGTCAAACGTAATGATTCTTTTTTTAAATCAACTGATTCTAATATTTCAGTTTCACCCAAAACGACTGCTTTAACAAGTTTGTCGCGTTTAAAAACCCCGTCACGGCAGCTATGTCGACCCCCGTCTATGTTGAGGAGGAACTATGAAAACAACATGAGAAGAGTAGAGTCAAGTAGAGCTAGAAGTGTATAATGGAAAAGCACCAATAGACCACCATAGATTAGAGACACCATGCTGGTTCAATGTTAGCCTGGTGTTCACTGCCTGGTCTTATCTGTATGCAAAGAGGCTTTGACACACAGATGTATGAAATATGGGGGGAGAAGCACATTTATTTCCAGGCAGCTTCTCTTTCTCCTGATAACCTCCGAAAGGAAACCGCGCCGCACAAAAATAAAACACTTGCTGAAATCCTCATTTCAGAGATGATTCCCCTCTCATTGTGCGTCATCGGCGCGGGCGCCGCAGTGTGCGCTCGCACACCGACGTGTTAGCCGTGCATGAGTTCAGACGGGGAATAATAGACATCACACACACACACACACAGACCTCTCTCGTTTTCCTGACGGCACGCATCAACACAAGGCTGATTAAGCTGAGGGCTTTTATTCTTTTAATGCCCCATTTGAAGCGGCATCTGTCAGTTTGTGGAGGCAAATACGTGGAGGCAAATAAAACGCTGCGATGGGATGAATGCCGCTCTGTCGACACATTAAAAAAGAGAACGGAGGCGGAGATCCTTTGACAGACGACCATCTCGCTGTAGAGGATGGTTGAAAGTCACCATTGAAACTTCCAGTGAGTGACATTTAGCTGGGGTTTTCAGGGCAAATGTAATACACTGCTCATATGTCTGTTTGTATAAATGTATAATTACCGTGAAATAAATACTGTTGGGTTATCGTAGCCTTCGAATAAACCTTTAATCCGTATTTAAAGCAAAGGACCATATGGGCCACACAAGGCCCCTCATGCCATTTCATGCCAGTTAAATTTCTGTTATTGTATGTTCTATTTTTATTTAGAATTTAAAATGTGTATGTGTAAAAGTCCCCTATTTGATGCTGTATCTGCAGTCTAACCATTGAAGTGTCACTTATTCTTTCACACTGGACCGTTAAAATTAAATATCACGACCCGTTTTGCATATTCTAGCTTTCCAAACACAACAATGGGCAGAAAATCTATATATATATTATTTAAACCTAAATAACGTGGAGCTTTTCGGTTATACTGTAAATACTGTAAATAATAATCCCTTGTTGTGTAGAAAAGATGTTTATCCGTATAAACGGACACTATTTTCCCCCCCATATATGAGATGAACGGATTCATTTTAAATGTTGTACACTTCAAAGATATTATCAGTATTGGTTCATGTTGACATTAAAGGAGCAGTGACAGATTTCCTTGTCGGTTGTCTTGTTGGGTTTTTGTCATCTCGCACGTCTCGCTCTTTATCTGCGTCCCTCAGATGCTCATCTCTCCCCCCCTCCCCCGTCTTCCCTCCACAGAGCCATGGGACACCTGCAGCAGTCGCTGGTGTGTTTCGAGAAGCGTCTCGTCGTCGCCCACGAGCTCGGCGAGTGCGGCGGCAAAGCCCAGGCCTACGGTGAACTGGGCGCTCTCCACAGCCAGCTGGGCAACTACGAGCAGGCCATCTCCTGCCTGGAGCGTCAGCTCGCCATCGCCCGCGACACCCAGGACCGCCTACTGGAGGGCGACGCCAGCTGCGGTTTGGGCGTCGTCTATCAGTCAATGGGAGAGTACGAGACGGCGCTGAGGTGCCACCAGAGTGACCTGGAGATTGCGGAAGAGACGGGGAGCCCCGCGCGGCAGGCGCGCGCCTACGGCAACCTGGGTCTCACGTACGAGTCGCTGGGGAACTACGAGCGAGCGGTGGTTTTCCAGGAGCAGCATCTAAGTGTGGCAGCACAGACTAATGACTTGGCTGCCAAGACACTGGCCTATGGCAGCCTGGGGAGAACACACCACGCACTGCAGAACTACTCGCAGGCTGTCATGTACCTGCAGGAAGGTGAGTGAGTCTGTGGGAGCGAGCAGCAGAGAGGATTTGCCTTTGTTGCCTGAGCTGATAGGCCGAGAGTCTGTGAATTCATGAATATGAAATTCAGAGCCAGGGTTTGTTACTAAGCCTTTGCCACATTTTTATTAGGCTGTATGCACGTGTGTGTGTGTGTGTGCACCGGGGGATTTTGTGTGCACATAATGCGCCTGTGTTGTCGCCTGTTGTGTAAAGCTATACCAGCATTTATGAGTGTACGTCTGTGCAAACCTTTAAGGACACTCTCCGAGGCATTTTCTCCTGTTTACTTCGATGCTAGCCCGTCTTCACACCTCCTATATGGATTTTTCTCAGCTTTTTTTTTTATTGTCTCAGTGAGTCATCATAAGATCTTTTCACACACACACACACACACACTGTGGCTCACAGACTCTCACCGTTCATTTCACGCAGATTATTGTGAAGTTAAAACTAGGGACTTGGTCCTTCATCGGCACAGATGTTTGTTACAGAGCCTGTAGCTTATTACGATATCATTACAGCCACCTAACCGCATTTTGTGAGTATGGATTTTCTACCAGTGCTTGTTGAGAGCTAGTGGAACCTCAGGAGTCACATATCCAAGGTTCCAAGCATCAAGTGGTATGAAGGCCCTGTAGAGCTGACGTCACACAACCGATGTAACGCCCCTCCCGGTGAAAAACGACGCTCTATAACCTCTCTCAACATTTATACTCATTAACACCTAAAGCAGGACTACCAGAGAGATGGTGGAGGTGAATCACTGCCATGAAACGTGCTCAGGAGAGGACGGATACACATGCAACAGATATAAAATGGTTAACACTTGGTAAATCACGCACTCAGACTAGATTTACCAAGAGCTAGTCTGCACAGCAATGTGAACGCAGCAGTTATTTACCGTTAATGCTAACATTATGCTAACAGGACACTTACCCTTCCAGTGACGACTACAACAAAGCTATCTTTAGCCGGTAGATTCCTGATATCATCCATTTGTTTCACTGCATGCTCTTGTAAAGATTCAGTGACTCTCTGGAGTAAAGATGAAGTCAGGAAGTTTAAATCTCTGGAATAGTGTCGTCCACACCTGTTTACAAACTTGTAAAAAAGATCAGATATATTCAGTCTGTCAAGTTCTGGGATATATAATGGTCAATTTCCATGGATTTAAAGTGCCAGTGAACTCTTGACAGGTTCAATCCAGCACTGATCCCATTAATTTTTTCCCTCATCTTAGGCTGCCAACATGGCGGTACATCATGTGACACACAGAGCCTTATTGTTGTTGCTCTGATTATTTTTCTTCTACTTCTTCCGATAAGGAATCTACCTCGCACAAATTAAAGGTTGACATAATTCTGTACCACAGTAGGCAGGAGATGTGTCGCACCATGCGTATTTAGTTGGGAATGCTGAGTCAGCATTTCCAATTGTAGTAGTCCGGTAATTTATTTATTTATTTCACATTTGAGTATTTGGAGTGTATTATTACACTAGTATTAGAGATATATATTTGATAAATGAATCAGCTCGTCATTGTGTGCATGTGTTACTTCAATAATTATCAGTAAAAGTCTTTTTTAGTTTATTGAGTGACCCCAAAGAAAGTTATTCTGTGACCCATGTTTGAGTCTGAACCCAGTCTCCTGGAAAGACTGATTCACGCTACATGTGTCTGTGAACAACACAAGCAGTAACCACGGTAACAGCCGCCTGTCAGGTCAACACAGCGTATATCAAGTGCATTTGACTCGGTTCAGTTCAGTTGAGACAGAAAAACACGACCCGAGCCGCGCTTTAACCGAGAGAAGCTCCTTTAATCTGTCAACTGAGCTTCAACCTTCCAGAACGATAAATCAGAAATTCAGTGATCGGGAAATGATTGTGGTAGAAATTACCTCAGCGTCTCCTCCGCCTGTTCTTACTGCCGCCATCTCCTCCACAGGTTTTCTCATGTGCAGTCACACATGCACCTAGATCACACATGCTTTGAAGAGATGGAGAATTTTCACGGCTCAACAGAATTTATTGCAAGAGGATAAATAATTAGTACCTTTTTACGCTTTTCCTTCCATGTTTTAATGAAGAACTCCTTAACCCTCGACTGTACCACGACTGCAGATCAGGGCTGTTTGAAAGAATATTACGTGACGCGGTTTTCCTTCAGAGATATTTGAACAGCCGCGTAATGCAGAATACTTCCACACACTGTTTTTCTGATTTTTTTTTGATAGATAGATAGATAGAATAAAAGAAAGAAAGCTAGCTAGCACATTATCTATCGAGAAAGCTACTTAGCTGACACATCATCTAGCTAGCTATCCAGCTACGATAGATAGATAGATAGATAGATAGACAGACAGACAGACAGACAGACAGATAGATAGAATGAAAAGAAAGAAAGCTAGCTAGCACATTATCCATTTAACTAGTGAGAAAGCTACCTAGCTGACACATCATCTAGCTAGCTATCCAGATAGATAGATAGATAGATTGATAGATACATAGATAGATAGATAGATAGATAGATAGATAGATAGATAGATAGATAGATAGAATAAAAGAAAGAAAGCTAGCTAACACATTATCTATCGAGAAAGCTACTTAGCTGACACATCATCTAGCTAGCGATCCAGCTACGATAGATCAATAGATAGATAGATAGAATAAAAGAAAGAAAGCTAGCTTACACATTATCTATTATCTATCGAGAAAGCTACTTAGCTGACACATCATCCAGCTAGCTATCCAGCTACGATAGATAGATAGACAGACAGACAGACAGACAGACAGATAGATAGATAGAATGAAAAGAAAGAAAGCTAGCTAGCACATTATCCATTTAACTAGCGAGAAAGCTACCTAGCTGACACATCATCTAGCTAGCTATCCAGATAGATAGATAGATAGATAGATAGATAGATAGATAGATAGATAGATAGATAGATAGATAGATTTCTAATACACAATACTCTCCATGAGTATTTTGTTTATGCACGGTCAATTTCAATTTCTGTGTACGTATCAACACTGTGTGTTTGGATATAACGGTACACTCACTACAGTCAACCACACGACACCACCAGGTCCGTACATCTTCCCTGATTATGTCAGTGACAGCGCAGGAAGTGATTAGCGGAAACCCTCCGTAGATGTGAGCTAAAGTGTCCGCGCCCGCCGGCGTGATGAACCTCACACTCTGGAACACCCACCGTGTCACGACCCCGAACCCCGTTTGAGTCCGAGAGAACTGCAGCTTGTGTGAAACGACAGTCGTATATTTCACCCGGCAGGGAGTGAATGCAAACCAACGGAAGAACCATCTCCGCCGCCTCTGCTGCGCGGGCTTTATTAGCATTAACCCGGGCCTGAAGTGACCCATGCGGCGCCTGCAGACCTGCTCGTTGGGCTTTAATGGGAACAAAGGCGACAGGCCATTCAGTCTCCGCCCCGTCCTCCTGTTGTCCCTGCACTGTCCTTGTATTGTTCCACGGCCTGGCTGTGGAAAAAGAACAGTGCCTCCACGAGCGCTGACAGCCAATTATTTCTGACCAACCTACCCAGACCGAAAAAGTTGACAAGGTTTTTTTTCCCCTCCAGTTTTTCTTCTTTTTCTTTTTTTCTTTTTCATTTCTTCATGCTGTACTTGTTTTTTTGTTTTGGTTTCCTGAGAAAGATTAATTGGAAGAAAGGCAGCACCAAACGAGCACGGATAGTGTCGACTATTTGACCTCCAGCTCAATGTGTGTGCTTTCATGTGTGTGTGTGTGTGTGTGCAAACAGGAGACATACGGTGATAGCAATTACCGCGTGACGGGACGACATCATTCCTGTCACTCTTTTGTTTCGTTTGTATGTCCCGTCTACTTATCGTCCTGTAGTTCTACATTAAATTACATCCTCTCAATCTTCAAAAAAAAGAGGCGTTTCACAGCAGAACGCACCTTTTTCCCCCAGTGATTAACACAAAAGTGTCATTAAATCAATGTCGTCACTGCAGCGACTAATGAAGGCAATACAGTTTCTTCATGCTTCGTTTATAGAACAACAGCTAATGGAATTACAATATGAATGCAAATGTCGCCGATAGACACCTTTAGACAGACAGACAGACAGACAGACAGGTAGATATGGGCTAGCTGCTTAGCTAGATAGCTGGCAACAGATAGATAGATAGATAGATAGATAGATAGATAGATAGATAGATAGACAGAAAGATTTTATATATATATACTGTATATGGATTTAAACTCAACGCAACCACCATCATTTACACTATTTTCACAATAAAGCAGACATTTTCTACAGAATATTCAGATTATTTTCACAATAAAGCAGACATTTTCTACAGAATATTCAGATTATTTTCACAATAAAGCAGACATTTTCTACAGAATATTCAGATTATTTTCACAATAAAGCAGACATTTTCTACAGAATATTCAGATTATTTTCACAATAAAGCAGACATTTTCTACAGAATATTCAGATTATTTTCACAATAAAGCAGACATTTTCTACAGAATATTCAGATTATGGTGTGTCCTCGTAAAGAAAGGAGCAAAACAAAGCAACAGAAATGTCCATGATGTTGTTTTGTGGGGGTTTTTTTTATCTACCCCTCAAAGATTGTTTACTGTGTCCCTCCCCTCACTTTATGTGTCCTTTTCCCTGTGTGGTCATGGACAGAGGACACTGAATCTAGTGTAGATGTAAAGCTGTGTGTCTAAATCTCGGCCCCAGCTGTCAAGCGGCCTTTAAAGTGTTCTCTAGTCGCCATTCGGGGCGCAGCCGGCCTCGGCCACATCCTCGTGTCAGCCCGCCGCTACGTGACTGTGCCTGCGGGACGCGCCAACGGCACGCCGCGGTGACAGTGACGGACGCGGAATGATGCCGAGGAGAAGAGAGGGAAGACAGTCTCGGCGGGGGGTGGATGATCGACGGAGGGTGGGCGGGCAGTAGAGGAGAGACAGAATTTGACATTAGTCGTAACTCACATGTATTATTTCACTGTCAACGGGAGAATAAAGAAAACATAGAGTCGGTTGACGCTCAGGCTTGATCGTGAAGAACTATCACAGAGCAGCTCAGAGGAAGACATTTTATGTGTGTGTGTGTGTGTGTGTGTGTGCAGATGAAAGACTCAGAGCTGGAGATAAGTGTGGGGTGAGGATGTCAGAAAATGAAAAGGATAATTTAGATCTGTTTCCTCTCTCTTCTTTCCTGCTCCAGTGCCTAATGAGCCCCGAGCAGTGCCGGGGTTCCTCAGTGAGCACTGCCACCACAGTCGAGATGAAACAGGTAGAGACAGAGGCACAGAGATGAGAAAATAAATACAGGAGGTGGAGAGAGGGAGAGAAGAGCAGAGTCTATGCAGGGCAGAGGGAGGGAGGGAGGGAGGGAGTGGAAAGATAAGGACAGAGGGGAGACTGTTTCAGGCTTCAAAGGCTGCCGGCGAGCGTGGCCACGGAGGAGCCACGAAGTCTACTGCTGCGTGGTTGGTGCCGAGTCTTGTGGAATCGGGTCACGCTCTCTGTTCTTGGCTTATCTGGTCCAGCCACAGACAGTTTTCCAGGAATGCCGAGAAAAGCGGACTAATGCGAGGTTGGCTTGGCCCGTTTTTCTCCGCTCTGTGTCCAAAAGCATGTTTAGACCCCGTCGACCGCAGCAGTGAGCGGGAGAGAGCAGAACCTGTAAATAACTGTTCACGTGAGAATTCAGTAACGCAACTGCGCTGTTGAGATCATTCGACTGCGCTTACAATACGACAACGCGATTATGTGATGGTGCATCATTTAAGACATCAACCAGAAAATGTGACCCCATTCACAATAGGGACATGATTTTATCATGTATCGCAATACAAATAACCCACAATAAGTTAGTCATGGTGGAGTTCCTTCATCAGGATCATCGTGATTAGGGAAAATCAAGAAAATGTTGTCTCGCTTGCCGACATTCAGTCTTACTTTGGTGGTTTATCCCCCGTGTTATCCCCATTTAATGAAGGACGGTCAAGGATCAAGGATCTTTATTCTCTCATTCAACATGGAAGGAACATTTAAGGAACGAAATATGTTCTCTGATACTTAGAAGTGAAAATAATGAGTAAAAGGCAACCTAACAACAATAAATAAGTAAATTAAACCAACAGAGCAATATTAAATGGTAGTACAGAGAGCTAGAGAAGACCCCGCACTACTATCCTTTGCTAAAGGAGACGTGAAAGGAAGCAGTGAAGCTCATTTTCTTAGTATTTAGAGCAGTGGTTCCCAAAGACTGGGTCAAGACACAAAGATGGGCCATGGGGGAGTTGGTTTGGGGTCCCTAAACAGATTTGAACCTTTAGTTAAGTGTTAAGTGTGTTTGTTTTCAATAACATGCATAAAATTAAGCTTTTATTAAGTTAACAAACGTCTCTTGTTTGTTGGTCCCCATGTAGAAAGTTTGAGAAACACTGCTGTGATACTACCATGACTCTGTTACTAAGCAAACGTGACTTTTTGGACGCATCCCTAGATAAACACACGCTAACGTGATGGCAGAACGGAAGAAAGTAAGTAGTAAAGAAAACAACAAGTCATTGACGATGATTGAATGTAGGAAAAAAGGGGGCTGTAACGCAACGTTAACAGATCCCAAAACACCACCACCAGTCAACCACAGTCTCCAAACACAGGATCACAACAGCCTGTGAGCACACAGTCCATTATCACCTCATCAGCGTGTGGGCAAATATTTGCGGGTGTCTTTGTGACATCGTGTGGCTTCTTTTTCTTTTGCAAACATTAAGCTTGTGTTTGTGTTTGCTCAGCCAGTCGATCCTCAGCATTGATTACTATGCAGTCGGATTAGAGCTCGTTCAGCCTCCCTGTGTGTGTGTGTGTGTGTGAGGAGTGCCTCTCATATCTGAGGCCAAATATCCAAACGTTCTCTCTGTCAGAACATCAGCACCACGCTACGCTTACATCTGTTACTCTGGAAGCTACCTGAAGCGTAGTGTGCCTGCTCTGAATAACTTTGACTCTTCCTCTTCTTCTCTTCGTTTCTTCCTGACAGGCCTGCGGCTCGCCGAGCAGCTGTCTCGGCGTGAGGACGAGGCGAAGATCCGACACCGTCTCGGGCTCTCGCTTTGGGCCAGTGGGAACCTGGAGGAGGCCCAACATCAGGTGAGGCCTCTCATGTTCTTCTTGTCTCTGGTGATGAGTAATGAGAACCCCATGTTGAATGTTTCCCCTGGTTCCTCATTGGTCAGTATCAATACAGTGTCTGCACCAACGTGTTTATTCTAGTTTTAGTGGTTGAATGTCATGCTTGATTCATTATTGACTTCTCAGAGAAGAAGCCTGCCTTAAATTTGTGTATAAAAAGGTGAATTTGGTTTGTTATTTGCCAAATTGATCAGAATAACATTAAGTTTTGAAAGATTTCCAAAATAGTCCTAATAAATTTGTTAAGCACTGTATAGCAATAAGTATCGGTATCGATAAGCCAATATCAGGATCGGTATCATCAGACAGGCATGGATTTACATGGTAAAAAAACAATCTTTCTGCTCCAATCCTAAAGGTGGCACGTCTGGAACCACAAGGTGGCAGCGGTGCCAACCATTTAGTTAGTGGACTTTATGTGTGTTACGATGTTCCCTGAATGCGTCTCGTTAGCTGTGAACATCACTACATTGCTTCCACTCGCTCTCTAACGTGCGGGAGTTGAGGATATTTGACGAATAGCACCGTCAAATGCTCATCCCTAATCCCTACTCACTGCTCCATCTGGACTCCTTCCAGCAAATCCACCTCTTGTAGTTAGAGCCGACCTCTAATTAAGCGCACATCTGTTGGTTGGCAGAGATTACAAATGAGAGCGGGAAGTGCCCGTGCAAAGACGCGGAGTGTGGAATTTTAAGTTTCCAGTTGAAGCCCTTGTGGTGAAAGAGAAGAAGAAGAAGAAGAAGAACAGGTGAAGATGAAGGACAGGTGGCTGCAGAGCTCTCTCACACACACACACACACACACACACACACACTGGCAACGTGCCGAGGAGTCTGTTGAGCTCGTGAACGCTCTCATCTCAGCACGACAGGTGACAGATCACTTTTTGTATCATGTGTTCATGGTCTCAGGAGTCCCGAGCCTCTGTATCACACACATTCACTTCTCCTCAGCCCACTGCCCACCTGGCAGGCATGGAAAATCCCCGTAACATCTCTCTTTACAGTCTGTCCACACGCCACAGCTCCGGATGACTTTTTTCTCCCTCTCTGTATGAGAACAGCGGCGGCGGCGGCGGTTGTCACGTCACGCGTGTGAATCTGCAGGGATGTTCGTCAGATGCTTTCATTTACAAAATCTACTGCAAAACATTTTTATTCTTTTTTTTTTTTTGACTACAGACTACACGTACAGTACATCCGTGTGTGTGTGTGCGTGACCCAGAAAGCTTTGTTTCTGGGTCCTGCATCATAAGTTTTCCAAAAAAAAAAAAAAAATAGCTTTGTCTGTTTGCAATTATCTGTAACAAGAGTTTGGAAAGAAAAGCTGAACCAAAGGTGGCGACTGCAGCTCAGGCCCGTGAGTCATATTGAGGGAAATTGTGTTGAAAAAATGTTATTTTAAAAAAGCCAGTGCTGCATATTTTCAGCCGTGTGTTTGCTTTTCCACTTAAAACACTTGATCGAGACGTTAGCGGCGCTTGTTAGCGGCGTCTGCAGCTTACCGTAATACGCCGCTCTACATACCACAGCAGTGTTTTTACTTCTTCCCACGTTTCCCCTCGGATTTTAAAGCAGCGTAACTCATCCAGTGAAGGACGGATTTTAAATATTATGGGAATGTAGGTCAGGGCGGAATGATATGATTTTGGTTGTGACCGGATGATGACGACGCACGATACGGACAAAGGTATCTGACCGCACCTGTTGAGCATTGAATTCAGGTGTTTCAATCCGGCTTTGGATTCTAGGTCTCTTCTCTCTAATGAATGAAGGACAATCTTTACACTTCAGCATACCAAGACATTTTGGACATTTGGACATTGTGTCAACAGATTGAGGAAGGTCTTTTTTCTATTCCAACATGACTGTGTTCCAGTGGACAAAGCCAGGACTATAAAGACATGGTTTGACTTTGACTTTGGTGTGGAAGAACTTCAACAACCTCGAGCACCTTGGGGACAAACTGGAGCAGAGATTGAGAGCCAGACCTTCTCGCCCAGCATCAGTGTCTGACCTCATCAATGCTCTACAGAATAAATGGACACAAACTCACAAAGAAACACTTCAAAATCTTGAGGACAGTCTTCCAAGAAGCTGTTGAAAGAAGGACCAACGCCAACTTAAATTACATTTACATGTAAGCGTCCAGCAGACGCTTTTATCCAAAGCGACTTAGAAAAGAGGAATAAGCTACATAGAAGAAGTTTGGGAAAGAAATCCACGAGATAGGAACAGTGGACTGATAGAGGGTGAGAGTGCAAAGGTGGATCCAAGTGCAGAAGGAGAGGGGTAGGGTAAGTGCTAAGACAGAAGATGCTCTTGGAACACCTGGGTTTTCTCGAGCTTCCCTGTTCTGGTAGCGCTCGGTCGGTCATTCCACCAGCGTGGATTGTCTTGTAACCCAGAATTCCATACCAAAGCCTAATTCTGAGGCTAAGACGGCTATTTTTAAAGTGATTTAAAGTTACGAGTATCTTCAATTGTTCTGGAACCACGACTCGGACATTCTCCTGATGTTCTTCTGTTCAGGAACCTGAAGTATTTCCACACATGTCGTCTGTAAATAAGCCAAGAAATTAACAGCTGTTGATTGAATGATTGTAAGGACGCTGACTCCTCCTCTCCCTGTGGCTTCAGAATAAATCACTGAGACTGTATGTTGGGCTAACTCGACATCCGCTTCCGGTCACGTGCTCTTGTAATAATAACATTTATCCCACTCATGATTATCTCAATAATGAAAAAGTCATACCGCAGCAATGTTATTCATTTAAATTCATCTTTTTTCTTTTAATGTAAATTGTTGCCGTCATAGCGCGTCGCTCCCAGTTGGATTTGGAAGTGAAAGATGACGCCATTGTCCTCAAAAATATGAATGAGATTAATATTCATGAGCTGTGCGTGACCCTGTTACATACGCAGACCCCATATTTGTGTTGGATTTCATAAAACATCCATAGAAGGAGAATTCTTGACCTTGTGTTCTTCATTCTCTGTGCGTTTTAATACTAATTTCACTTTATGAAACGGTCGCCGATGTACTGATGTGTCCTGATTCCATTCATTTATTCCAGGAGCGCTCGCGCCTTTATCTGAAGAGAAGCTTTAATTAATAAGTACATGTTCATTTAAATATCCGTGCTCTCCGGTAGATTGAGCTGGTCTAATCTCTAAAGGATTAGAGAGAGGATATTTTACAAAAATAATCACATGTACGCGTGTCACCGGTGTTTGATAACGTGTTTCCACGGAGAAGCTTTTATTGAAGAAAGCTCAGATCCGAGGAGAGCTGAGACAATGCCTGACACCTGAACAGTGAGCAGTGTGCCGGGTCTGATACATATAACCAGTAAGCCTTGAGATCGAGGAAGGGAACCTTTAAAGCCGCATAGTTTGTGTGTTATCATAAGTTATGGTCGTTTATATTGAACACCAAGTCTGGTTATAAGAATATGTAATTAAACTTTAAGATGGCAGAAGATTAGAATTTTCTCTCACAAGTACCTAAAAGGGAAACTCTTAGTATCTCACCAGAAAACGACTTTGGTAGAAGTTGAAGTCACTTTTTTTTATAATATTACTTAAGTAAAAGACTTAAAGTATATGATATTTACTGTACTTAAGTATCAAAAAGTAATTTTCTTATATGAAATGTACTTTTTAAAAAAAGTGAAAGAGTTAGGATTGTGGTTGTCGTTGTCGTTCATTGTAGTATCTCGTTGACCTGGTACAAACCATGATAGAAACACAGCATGAGTGTCAGTGCCTGTAAAACATGGACAAACTCTCTCTGAATCCAGCAGAATTCGACTGCACGTCGCTGTGGACGCAGCACTTTGGGGGATTGTTTCTCTCCCCGTTCAGGCCAGAGGAAAAAAGGCGCTGTGAGAAATGAGTTTCTCTCTTAAAGGGATGTCTGCGAGCTTAACAGATTAGCCTAGCGTTGCAGCAATCAGCCCACAGTCCTATCAGCAGAATCAGCCTGAGACCACAAGCTCCGTCTTCTTCTCGCTGATTCTCCACTGGTCGCTGCCCCGCCCCCTGCCCCCCCCCCTCCACTTCACTCCCTCTGACACACTTTTGCTGCGTGACCTTGGGATATGCCAGCCGAGCTATGCATATACAGTACAGTGTGTGCGCTTTCTCTCAGCAGACCCACAGTGCTGATAGAATCCATTTGAGCCCCACCAGCAACCTTCTTTTTCCTCCACTGCAGCTCTTTGTCTTGTTTGAAAGAGAAATCACGTTTTCAAACAATGCAATCGGCAAATCGCAAAGACTGCGCAAGACGTCGACCGCAGGAATCTGAACCTCCAGTTTGAAGCCTCTGGATTTGCGACATGTTGAAGGAAGGTCAGAGGCGTGGCCTGCAGCCAGCTGTCAATCACACTGGAGTAACATATTTAACTAAACCACATTCTTTTGAAGAAGTGCTGAAACTAGCGTTTGAGACCATGAACTCCCATCCGCAAAGTTCTTATTTGCAACCACTAAAGTCGCCCCCTGGCGGCTTTTTTATGTACAGTCTGCTTCGGTCCGCGCTACGTAAATGTCGTCATCGGCCAAAGTCAGTGATGCCACATGTTGACCCGTACGCCAGCACCTCAGCATACTGTCACTGCTCTATTTAAGAAAAAGGTTGACGTACTTTACTGATCCTGAAACTGGGAAATGGTTGAGTTCTCCCAGTTAAAAAGCATTTGTTATATGCTTCAAATACTTCTCTGTACTCCACTAATTACCAGGACACAGGAAGTCAGTCCTAATGTTTCACAGTAAAAGGATTCAGGGACATCAAAAACTGCAGTGCTTTTACTTTGAAACAGAAACAGGACGTGTTATATTTTTCCAAAAAGAACTACATGGTGAGACGCACCAGAGACATGTGTCTCAGTTAACATCCTGTCCTTGTATGAACCCTTAAACCCTTAAACCCTTAAAATGCATTGTTGCAACTGGTTTGGGACGAATATTCTTGTGTTTTATTTATTATCTGTGTGTTTTTGTGCTTCCTGCACTCCTTGACACATTGTGTCATTTGTAGGGGGTTCTTCTTCTTCTTCTTATACATGTTTGACGGGCTGTACACTGAGAGTTGTAATGCTGCCCTCTACAGTTCGAAGTTCTTAGTCACCACCCTTCTTGCTCTTCTTGTGAAGGTGTGAAGTTGAAGATGATTGAGGTGAAGGTGAGGGCATTGGTAGCAGGGAAGACAGAAGATAAAGACTGTCTGTCTTCCTTATGTCGCTCATGTCAAAATGCAAATCCCAGAGAATGCAATTTTATTTTTCTATATCTGACCGTTGGATCATCTCTGCAGATTTAAACGGTTTTGGTCAGGCCTTGTTAACGTTTGGATGACAATTCTCCGGCACATTTTAAATCAATTACACACTGAATATTGCACTAAATCTTTATATTATATTAAAAAAAATCGAAACACAATTTAATATCTTTTAGAAAGCAAGGTTGGAGCAAAGTGCTTCAGCCTCTCAGCTGAACTCTGGTCTCCTGCAGAGCGCCTCCATATCAGTCCCAGCAAACCCACAGCGTTGCCATAGGCGCAGAGATAGGAAATCAATACAGGCTCCCATGAATCAGCACTCCTGACCAGCTCCCCCCGACCGCTGTGCAACACTTCCCTCCAGCCCCACCTCACTATTGTCTGTCTCTGCGTCTCTCAGTCCAGCGTCTGCCTCTGAATAGAGAAGGTCCAATAACAGCAGACAGGCCCACAGAGTCCACAGAGTCGGTGATGCTCAGCTGTTCAGTGGTTTCTTCTTCTTCCGCTTTTTCTTTTTTTTTTTCCCACGTCCAGGAAAATCAGAGCTGACCAGAGGTTTACTCGTGTTTCACAGTGATTCATCAAGCTACGTTACAGTGTTTCCCTCTGTTGAGGAGAGAGGCAGAAAAGCATCATTGCAAGGCAGCAAGTGTGATCAGTGGCCGATCAGTGAGGCGGGATGCTGCCACCTAGTGGTGCAAAACCAGTCTCCATCTTTTAATCTCATCTGGAGTCTCATGTAGACTGTAAATTTACATTTTACCGTGATTCTCTTTGAGTGATAATAATCACGTTACTCTGTTACTGTGCAGATGAAAGTTAATTTATTTATTTATTTATTTAAAAGGAAAATCCTTTAAAGCTGTAGTGTGCAACTTTTAAAAGTAAACAAATGTTTGTCACACCACTGATGATGTGTTTTTGGTCTCGTGTCTGTGGAGACGCAGAGGCACAACAGCTACGCTAGTAAAGCGAGGCAGCAGTGGGCTTTAGGTTAAGGAGTTAACCCCAGTTCTCCGAAATATAAGTGAGGTCAAACTATTGTTGATATAAAAATATAATGAAATAGAAACACAGCTCTTGACTTCCAAGTAAAAATGTGACTGAACTTAAAGCTAAAGCTTTGTTTTTAAAAGGTTCTGTTTGTTGTTGTTGTTGTTGTTGTTTTCCCGCAGCTTTACCGAGCGTCTGCGCTGTTCGAGACCATCCGTCACGAAGCACAGCACAGCACGGACTACAAACTCTCCCTGTTTGACCTGCAAACGTCCTGTTACCAGGCTCTCCAGAGGGTCCTGGTCAGCCTCGGTATGTCCACACACACACATACACACACTTAAGTCTCAGACATGGCGTGGTGTGTAATTAGCGTTGACCTCTGACCCCCTCAGGCCACCACGACGAGGCGTTGGCGGTGGCAGAGCGAGGTCGTACGCGAGCCTTCGCTGACCTGCTGGTGGAGCGGCAGACCGGTCAGCAGGACTCGGACCCTTACACCCCGGTGACCGTGGAGCACATCCTGGACACGGTGAACAGCCAGAGAGCCCTGGTGCTTTACTTCTCCATGGCAGCGGGTTATTTATACAGCTGGCTGCTGGCTCCAGGAGCAGGTAACAATCCACTCCGATCCACTCCATGCTTTTGTTCAGACTCAAAGTACTTTATTTTAATAATATTACCACTTTATTCTTATAATCTTACGAATTCATTCTCATAAGATTACGACTTTATTTCCATAACATTACGATTTTAGTGTCATATTATTACGACTTTATTCTCATATTATTCCGACTTTATTCTCATATTACTACGACTTTATTCCCATAATATTACGACTTTATTCACATAATATTACGACTTTATTCTCATATTATTACGACTTTATTCTCATATTATTACGACTTTATTCTCATATTACTACGACTTTATTCCCATAATATTACGACTTTATTCACATAATATTACGACTTTATTCTCATATTATTACGACTTTATTCTCATATTATTACGACTTTATTCTCATATTACTACGACTTTATTCACATATTACGACTTTATTCTCATGCTACCCATTATTTATGTTTTTATTTGTGTATAATCACTTTACAATAGCCATAGAACACACTCTTTTACGCTATTGATTCATTTATGAAGCTTATCGAATGACTTTTTATTCATTTTGTGTGCGTTTACTCTCATTTATCTGTTCATTTCGTTCGATTGGACACATTAAAACGTGAAAAAAAAAATGAACACAGTAATGAAACAGTAAAAGAATAAAATACGACCAAAGAAATGCTGATCAAGCTTGAGTTCAGTCCCGTTTGAGGATTTCAAGGTTTCGATCAGGGTTGTAAATAATTAAAAGAGCCTTCAAATCAATTCCAAGCCGTAGTGGACGCCACTGTTACGAGGCTAAAACCAGTGCGATGCCTTCAAACCTGTTTTTATTGAAGCAGCTTTTCCCGTTTTTAACGCCCCAACAACCACAATGGTGTGCACACACACACACACTCACACACACACACATGCTGGTGTGTGTGTGCACATGATGCTCGTTGGCATCAAAGCCGATAAAAGGCCTGGAGGCTGCAGCGTGTTTTCAGCTGCAGAGTAAGAAGACGGGCTCTAACACCAAGTGGCAGCGCCACCTGCCACTCCACCGGCAGGATCTGCCCCCCCCGCCTCGCTCCCCACCCCACGTGGCATCTTTCTGCCAATGAGCCGTGCTAATTGATAGTGACAGAGCCAAACAACACAGACAACATCTTCACGCACGCCAACCGATTCTGCAGAACATTATAGACAGGATAATGAATGGTAACGTAGCATATCGCAAAAAACGCGACATTTAACCTGTTTATTGTTTTATCCCTTGCAAAAGATATCTGGTTAACTAAAGGTTAATTAGGACTCATTAGGACCATGTGTTGGTCTTAAAGAGGACAACTGGTCCTGACAAGGTCAAAATTCAGATTTTATTCGGACCAAGACAATCATTCAATTTCGCAATAAAACCACAAAGAGATCTTTGATCTCAATGGGACCAACCCGGTTAAATTAAAAAAGTAAAATAAACTTAACCAGTTCCTAGGAAATCAGGTTCTGCGTCATTAGAACCAGGTGTTGGTCTTCATGAGGACTACTGGCCTTGACAAGGTCAGTTAGTGTGTTTACATGCATGTTAAAAGTCAGATTTTAGTCGGACCAAGACAATAATTCAGTTTTCGTAATGTCATTTTGAACATAGTTGTCTGTCTTAGTCGGACTAACATACCTGGATAATGTGATTCATAGTCCGATTCCTGCTGCATTTATCCATATAGTCGGACGGGAGTTGGACCAACACCTGGTTCTAATGAGGACTACTGGTCCTGACAAGGTCAGTTAGTGTAGTTACATGCATGTCAAAAAAGTCATGTAAACAATAGTTAGTCTGACTAAAATTGAGCTAGTCTTAATTGGACTAACATACCTGGATAATGTGATCCATAGTCCGATTACTCCTGCATGCATATGCGTAGTCGGACTGGAGTTGGACTTGGTGTTCTGCGACAAATTTCCTCCCCAGTCTTTGACCCGGAAGTAGAAGGAGACGACGTATATTAGATTTCCTTTGCTAAATGTTGGAGATTCAACGCATTTTTTCAGGGATTTTTAAGTCTTTTTAACTGATCTACAGTACGCGCTGAACCACTGGAGTGTAAGTGTTCATCACACAACTCCTGTTACTCGTTTTTTGCCATGACCATGTGCCGCACCACCAGGTCTGAACATTTGCTCCAAAGCAGCTCCAAGGCAACAGAGTGAACTTGACCCCCCCAGCACTAATCATATGGCGGGGAGGGACACTGCAGGGATGAGTGGAGGTCTTCAAAGCACCGAGTGTTGCCTCGGGCTAACAGGAAGCCACTTCCTCACTAATCGTCTGTCTGTCACTTTCTGGCAGTCCCTGGCATACAGCTGGTCGGGGAACATGGCCGCCTCTTAACAGCCTGCCATCAGTAAAAAGGGGGGCTACAAATTATTACTTACTTTGTCATTATTTTACTTGTATTATTTCAGATTATGAAACCAAAATTCAAATTCATATCATGGGGACTACTGGTTCCTGACAAAGTCAGTAAGTGTGCAGGTTAAAAGTCAGATTTTAGTCCGACTAAAACCGAGCTAGTCTTAGTCAGACTAACATACCTGGATAATTCGATTCATAGTCCGATTACTAGGTCCTTATGTTGCCCATGTGTGTTGAAGATAGATACAGCGCCACCTACAGAGGCGGAGGCGGACGCACGTGGCCAATAAATCGATTTTCTCCTCCTCATGTATAACCGGACTCCACGAGTTGTCCGATTGCCTGTCTTAGTCAGACTATGGTCTTAGCTTGATTAAACTGTGCAGTGTAAGTGTTTATGCCAGGAAGGGTTCTAACACACAAACACACACCTTCCTCTGTGCGAAACCCAGCTCAGCTCTGACGGCGAGCAGCAGATGGCACAGGCAGCCGCCTCATATCTTTTATTGAACGTTATTTGTTTTATTCATTTCACTCCTCCACACACACACACACACACACACACACAAGCTTTCAGTCAAAACAATCCCAACTCACACGAGCGAGTGAAACAGCTCCCAGCTCTTCTGGTGTTTCTGTCTCTTACACTTTTAAGCACCCTGTGGTTTTCTGTGCGCAGGTATCCTGAAGTTTCACGAGGTGTACCTGGGCGAGGGCGTGTCAGAGGGAGGCTCAGACTTCCAGGAGGAAGGAGGCGGCGGCGGCGGCGGATTGATCGGCGGATCGTCGCTGGAGCAGCACATCGCCAGCGCCCGCGAGGCTCTGGGAGTCGAGTCTTACTACAGCAGGTGAGATGTTTAGCTCAAGCCTCACGGTCACGGTGCCACCTACTGGCAACAGGAAATGACATGTTTTTTACACTTTGGTGTGCTTCTCCGACCAGGATGGACAGATAAAGCCTTAAAATTGGTGAGATTAATATAAGATAAGAAGATAAAATTTATCGCACATGGAACAGGAAGTTGTCGTAACTCAAGTATAAATTGTCCAGTCTGCGAAAACTTCACGTTTGGCTTTATTTGTCAATATTGTGACATAGTAAGAGCACCACAGCACCACCTCGTGGACACAGGAAGTGCTACAAGACTCTTTTATGTGTCGTTACTTACGTTTCCCCGTCCAGAACTTCTTGCAGAACCAAGTATGAATCATGAAAGGTCCAGATTTGATTTGATTTGATTCTACATTGATTTATTTAGCGACATTTCAGTTTTCCTACCAATTTTTCTCGGTTATGAAAGAGACTTTTACAGAATTAATGCCGTTTGTAATTGTGTAAAGTTTGGATCTCGCTAACCTGGTGCCTCATGAAAAATATGAATGTTTTATTGAAATTTTACCCCAAAATGAGTTCCATGAATGCACTTTTTATTAAATAGGACCACACATTGCAACTCTACAAAATGTCCAGCCTAGAAGTGCACTAGACATTTAAAATGAATTATCAAGTTGTCCATCAGAGGGAGCTGTCTCAAAATGGAGGACACAAACAAATTAGGCCAAAGCCCAAGAAGAATTTTCTAATGAATTAATCTGCAGATTTTAGCGGTTAGCTTAGCTATTAGCTTCACTGGTGCTAAAAGCTCAAGGTCACAGGAGCTTAAGATAAATTTGGGCAGAAGATGCAGAATATTAGATGCATTTAGATGATTCTATGTCTGGATCGTCCAAATAAACATGGATGTGAATTTTTTTTTTACTTTGAACACTGCATGCAGCGGAGAGACAACGTTAACCGAAGATGTTCTTTTATCACTCACAGAGTCTGTGTCTGTGTATCAGTGTTATTCTGCCTCATTGCTCTCTGTGATGACAGGCCTCCAGACTCTCGTTCTCCCAGTGGGAATAAATGAGACGGAATAATGGCTCTTTGGAGAAGCCGGGGCCGCTGAACCCGACAAAAAAAAAACCAAAACAGCGAATGCGACAAGAAAAGTGATAGAGAATCGGGTGAGAATCAGAGGAAAGTTGAGAGGTTGTTGTTTGTGGTTAAAAAGGCTGATGAATAAAGAGCTCACAGGGAACAGGGGGAACGTAGCCAGAGGGGAACAGCGGGAGCGCAGTGGAAATGGTGTGAGATATATCAACAGTGAAAATCACCCATCGGGTCGACACCGTGTCTGGCATTAGCCTCGTTTCTCTGGTTGGTGTTTGATCCATCGGGACCAGCTGGTTCGCCCAGTGCCAGCCTCCGCCACCCCGAGAAGACCGGCCCCTCCCGCCCCATTAGCAGCTCATTTACTGCTCCAATAGGAAGCTGCACACACACACACACACACACCACCGCGCCTGGATGGGCACAATATGGCACCACTTACCGGCCCATTCATTCTCCCGAGTGCAGAGAAAAGAGAGACACAGCGCTCTGAGCTGTAGGGAGTGAATAGGATGGATGGAGGGGGGGAAAATGGAAAGGATAGTTGATATTTTTGTGCACTCAAATGAAAGCATGTCAGGAGAGGTGAAGAAGCCACAGTTCTATACAATCAAACTCAAATATCTTTAAAAAAATACATAGGAAATGACTAAAAGCATAGCTATAATACAATACATCAGTAAAAACCAATCACAGTAACAAAAAAATATAGATGATGATGTAGCATTATTGACTGTGGAAATCAATGGATTTATTACATGACTTTCAATTATTTTATAAATATAAAGTCTGTGGGAGGTATAACACAGGACTGTCAGTGCCGGCCACATTATTAGGTACACCTGGTCAACCTGGCCTAGAGCTGCAACTAACGATTATTTTCATAATCAATTAAATCAGTTGATTATTTTCACGATAAATTGAGTCATCATTTGGGTCAGAAAATGTCAGAAAATGCCGAAAAATGTTGTCATTGTTTCAGCGCTCTACAACTGCCCGTTAATGGAAATGCGTCGTTGTGTAGACTGAGCATGAGAATGAGAATGAAGAAAAGGTTGATTTAAGGGACTGTGCATGAGGCAGGGTTGTTGGTTCTCAGTATTCCAGAACCTGCTGGGATTTTCATGCACAATCATCTGTTGGATTTATGGAAAATGGTCAAAAAAGACTGCTTTGAAATCTTAGATGGACAGCAGTAGCTCAACACACGCAGATGAGCTACAGCCAGTGTGTCCTTTGTACCTAATAATGTGGCTGCTGTATGGACAGCAGTGTTTGGATATTGAATTCAGGTGTTTCACTCAGGCTCTGGGCTCTCAACGCTTCGCTTCAGCATACCAAGACATTTTGGACGACGCTTTGCTTCCAACTTTGTGTCGACACAGTTTGAGGAAGAACCTTTTCTGTTCCAGCTTGACGGTGTCCCAGTGCACAGAGCAAGGACGGACTAGAAAGACATGGTTTCACTTTGAGTTTGGTGTGGAAGAACTTGAGAAGAACCCCACCGAGCACCTTTGGGATGAAGAGGAAAGTCTTTCCAAGATGTCTGGAAGCTGTTGTAGCTGCAAAAGGCCGACTCCATATGAAAGTCCTGTATATGTGTCTGCGTTGACCTCAAATGGACTTAAAGGAAAACAGTGTCGGTATTGAGAGCAGGAGGCGACGGGAGATCCCGTGTGTCTGTTCCCACTGAGAACGTGAGAGCGAGAAGATGACCTAAGAGTTGCGTGATGCTGGAACGTCAGAGGAGAGAGAGAGAGAGGCAGGGGAGAAAGTGGTGGTGAGGTAGTGAGTGTGAGTGTTTGACTCCCTACTACTGGATCAGCATCACAAGCATTATAATGAAAGGATTTAGCTCTGCTTACCATCGCGGTGTTGGACCAAGCCTGGGAAATTAGGCCAAGTATGTGTGGGTGTGTGTATTCCGGGCAGATCCAGGAGTGTGTGTGTGTGTGTGTGTGTGTGTGTGTGTGTGTGTGTGTGCGGTTTGATTTATCCGCGGAGAAACAATCTTAGCCTTTGTATCGTCTACTCTGCTCGAGTGCCGTTCTCTTGCCAGCGTTTCTGAGCATGTCTCTAATTCCATCTCCTGTCTCCCTCTCCCTCTCCCTCCCTCTCTCTCTCTTGTGTGTCTTGTGTGTCTTCAGAGGGTGCTCGAGCAGCGAGACCGAGAGCGAGGCGGGAGATTTCCTGGACCAGCAATTCGAGGAGCTCAACAACAAGCTGAACTCGGTCACTGATCCGACAGGCTTCCTGCGCATGGTGTCCAGGAACAACCTGTTCAACAGGTGAGGGGGGTTGTTGTGAATCAGTCACGTCCAAACGACGACGTTTACACTCAAAAAAAACAGCATGTTCTGATAAAAACGATGGTGTTCCATGAGAGTTCAGGATCCAGGAACCAGTTGTACGCCTTAGCCTCCTTCACACCAGTCCTTCTTCATCGAATCCCAGTTCGTTTGCCGAAAAAATCCAGTTTGGGGAGGTGTGACCAAAGAAGCAAGTGAACCAAACGCAGGAAGCGGACTACAACGCAAGGCATTGTGGGTACAACATGACCAAAACATACGCGCGTGTAGAACAAATTAAAAAAACAAAACCCCAAGACCGAAGTCCTGCATTAAAACAACAGATGAGCAAGTTTTTTTGTTCGTGGTTTGTCTCGTCTTCTCCTCCTGTAATTCTTGATGCAGCGCCACCTCAGGTGAGGAGGGGAACATGTTGTTCAAAAGTCTAGCAGGGACGATTAGGTGTGAAAATGACCTCAAATTAGCGTGAATAGCGAGGATTTATGAAGCCGCCATAAAAGTGTTTAGAATCAGCGATTAGCTTAGGTTAGCGTCGAGCTAAGCAGAGCGGAGTGGAAGCAAATCACCAGCATATCTGGCTGCATTCAAACAGACTAGCACTACGCTTTAAAATAGTAGTAGTAGTAAGTAGAAGAAAAATAAATGAGCGTGTTCACCCGGGTCTCGCGTTCCAACACTAATCAGAGCCAAAACCGTTATATAACCATGAATATTGCTAATAAAACAAAGGTTATTCCGCTGGTCAAAACTTAAAATAAAACCAGTAGGAATGTGGTCAAGCTGCTGATGAGGAGAAATAAACAGTGCCCCATACAGGCCTGGCATAGGTACTGCAGGGTTTAGACTCATTTTGGAGTGTTTTGTTTGGGAACCTTTGAGAAACGCCAAAAAACGGATGGTACAGAGAACGTTCTCTTTAAAACTGAAGTCAAATGTCAACATAGCTTTTCACTCTCAGCTGACGGTCAAGGCGTGGCCAATAACAACCAGGCAGGAAGTGAAGGTCACCGTTTCCCGCCTGTTCATAATCGAAGACAAGCACATCAAGCATATTCTTTACATTTTTACATTTGTGTGTGTCGATGAGTGTGTACATTTTGAAAATCAAACCCTGAGAACGCGCCATCGTGGTCCTCCAGGTGAGATTCAACATGAAGACAGAGAGCAAGAGAGGACAAAATCCAAAAAGCACACAAATAAATATGCAGCCACATGGATGTAGCTCTACTTTTTAAAGGAAATCACATTTTCTGCGGTAAAGGAGATTCGCTTTCCTCCATTGTTTCTCCAGCAGTGGAGCAGAATGTGGTGAAACCCTGATCAGCTGTCTTCTCTGATGAGCCTGTGTGTGTGTGTGTGTTAAACACAGACACTGAGACCCGTGTGGTTTTAAAGATGTTTACCCCGTCTGTGTTCACTGTGCAGATTTATGACTGCAGACATTTCCCATGACTCTCCCACTGGCTTGTTCTGAGTATTATTTTATGTTACTCTGCAAAAGTTTTCATTTGCATTGTTCTGACTGGTAATGTATACACCAGCGCTGTGTGTGTGTGTGTGTGTGTGTGTGTGTGTGTGGGGGGGAGGGGTCATACATCCTTGTCCTCGTCCACTCACGCACAGTCGAGCTGTGCTTTGATGAGAGGGTAATTCCAGCTTTAATTGAGTCTTGGTGCTCATTAAGCCCCTTTAATGGGCTGCTGGTAATAATCCACTCATTCTTTTGGGCGTCAGAAAAAGAAAAGGGAAAGAATTCTAAAGCTCCGGAGTCGATCGTCTATCAGAAGACGCTGAAGCAAAGAGAAATGAGTCATTTTAAGTCGCACATTGTTGGGTTTTGATGTCAGATAAATGTAAAAAATCCTCCTTTCTTTGACAGATTTGGGTCATTAGCGGTGTGGGAAACTGCAGCGTTTCCACGATGACTTGTAATTAAGTGAAAGCAGTGAACTGAATTAACTTTACTTCCAGTGGTTTGGTCTAATTTGACCCATTTTTACAACTTTCCTGAAGCATAAATATTATTTATTTCCCGTTTTGAAACTACACTTTAATGCAGATTACACACGGTAGAATTTTCCTTGTTTTTATAAATTATTTTAGATGATTCCTATCTTCATATGTGAGACTGGTAGCCCTAGCGCCCTCTATGGACGGGTGAATGGCAGAGACTGTAGTGTAAAGCACTATAGAAAAAGAATAGACGCGTATTATGATCATCCAACATTCCCATAGAGCAGTTAAATTTTTTTTTTTTTTATCTTATCTGCACAGTTTTCATTTGCATTATTCTGACTGCTGATGTATACACCAGCAGTATGTGTGTGTGTGTGCGTCCACTCATGCACAGTCGAGCTAAAGTAATTCCAGCTTTAATTGAGTCAAACACTGTACTTTAAGGCAGCGTTGAGCGGTCCTGATCAAACAATGACCACCTGGAAAATGAATGGGAAAGAATAGACACTTACTATGTTTATTAAACATTCCCCTGGAGCTCAGGACGTCATGTGACTTTACACCTCCGTGTTGGCAGGAAGAGTCACTTTCAAGCTTTAAACCAATAGAGATCGAGGAATTGACTAAACTTCAATCAGTAACTACCAATCAATCAATCAATCAATATACACTTTATTGTCCCATATTTGCCTTGGACTCGTGCAACAATTGGTTCACATAGATTCCTCAGTTTCATTGGTTCCTCGGTAAAACATATGACGCGTAACAAACATCGCACAAACCTCGTAAAAGAAACCTTAAAAACACCATAAAACCACTGGACAATCCCAGCGGCCTCATGCAGCATTATTTAAACGTCTCATTTATGCAGGCACAGAGGGAACTCTGTATCATCTTCCAGAATTCCAGCGTCTGTGGTTTTTTTCTGACATTTACAGCTCTCTGGTAAACTTTCCCTCGTTGCACTCCAGAGAGCGCGAGCGCCAGGATCAAGAATCCGCGCCGCTGTGATTGATAATCTGACATGGACACCACTGTGAAGACACAAATATCTTGTCGTCTGATCCCGACATGACACAAAACAATGAAAGTATGTACAATAAACAACACAAACAACAACAAGACACTCGCCACACGACACTCGCCATACCAAGCTGCTTAAAAAACAACAAAGCAAATCATGAAACACATGGTGTTACTAGCTGTATGTATATCTGTGGCTGTGGCGTTTTTACACACTTAAAAGTCTCGTGAATTAGAAAAAAAACATTCCAAGACCCTTGAAAGCATTTTAAAATCGTCCCTAAATAGACATGGGTCATTGAAAGTGCTTGACTTTTGTGCAGGAAAGAAGTGAAGCTGATATTTAGGTTAAATGTCTCTTTACCTTGTTTGTTACGACGCCACCTACTGTTTCGCGCCCTGCGTTGCTTGATGCACGTAGACCTGGCCTATGCAGGACAAACGGTGTTGTGGACACTGTCCACTGTCTCGTGAGATTCCGTGCAGAACAATGAGCGAGTAAAGTTAAGACAAGAGAGAGTATATGAAGATTCCAACATCTCTGTCTCACCAAAGACAAAATGACAAAGACTGACTTTGACCAAGACCTCAAGGACAATCACTTGTGAAAGACGAACACAAGCTCTTACAAGTTGCCCTTCTATCTTAAGCTGTGTCACCACATGCTAGTCCTTGAATTTTAGGGAATTTGTCCTGGAAGGTCCTTGAATTTGATGTCAACCAAGGTGTGTGAAGTTTTCCCACTAGGAATCGTGCACAGTCGCTCTTGCTCCTCTCAAACAAAACACTTTTTGCCGATCGTTTGGTGCAGATCCACAGTATTGACGTCGTCTTTCCGTCCCAAACTTAAATCGAGTCTTTTATGTGCAGACTAAACTCATCCTTCCACCTCTGCGACCTTCAGCCTCGCTGCTCTTTGTCTGGTGTTTTCCTCTCCTCCACTGTTTCCCTGTGCACTTGACCCTCACCTTCTCTTAGCTTATCCTCTCGCTCTCTTCATTCTTCATGTCAAGCTAACAAACGATTGTTTGCTTTCCCATGGAGGCTCATGCCAAGGCTGCGGAGAGAGAGCGAGAGCGAGAGAGACAGAGTGTTGTGAGGCTGGGGGGAAGCCAGGAGCCCCGCCTGGGGCCACCAGAAGGGGGCGGGGGGCCGAGAGTCTGTCTGTGCCGGGGGCCCTGGAAGAAACTGTGGCTGACGGAGCAGATGGATCGTCGTGACAAACGCGAGCGTAAAGGATGGACCTGGTTCGTCTTCAGCACCGAAGGCTTTTTAACCACCGCGAGCCGCACGTCTCACTCATGTGTCTCTGTCACAAACACACCACGCTCGCACATGATTTTGAAGGCAAAGTGAGGGGTTAAGTTAAGTTAAGATAAGTTAAGGGAAGTGAAGCCTCGACTCTTTGACTCTTGATTATACGTCGAGTAGGTTTCAGTAACCAGGAGATAAAACCCTGCTCTCTGCCGCCGCCGCCTCCTCCTCCTCCTCCTCCTCTGCTGAGTGCATTTACTGCTCGTCCAGAGAGCTCCAGAGTACAGTGCAACACTGCCACCTAGTGGCACCTTTTTATATTGATATTCTTCCAGCCTTTGCCTCATGTCATGTTTTATTGCTTTCCCATACAAAATGAAGGACCAGTGTAAATATAATTATTTCACTTTTTTTTAACCAGGAAAAAACAAATTGAGATTAAAACTTTCTTTTTCAAGCGTGTCCTGGTCAAGACAGACAACAGACACGCTTACAGACAAACAATCAGCAGCTGTACATACATATGACATTATTTAGGATCATAAAACACGTAAAACACACCCTCTCCATCATGTATCCATCGTCCGTTTGTTCATTTATTTAATGATGTGTCTGTTTTTCATCCCATAATTTGACTCCTGTGACTGTAACATAGTGATATTTGATTTTTATTTGCACTAATTGCTCATTAAATCGTCTTATTCCTCTATTTTTTACCTCACTTGAAACTACTTTTTTGGAGATTGGTAGTAAAGAGTTGAAATCAGCTCTAGAAGATCTTTAAAGTCTGAGTGTTTTTAGTTGAACAAAGAGTTTTGTTTTTCAAAAGGACAAAGACTGGAAAATTAGGGGAAAGCACACGATTCTGAAAACAACTTATATCAACAACGTGACAGTTCACAGTTCCATTTGTTTCTTCTTCTTCTTCTTCTTCTTCTTCTTCTTCTTCTTCTTCTTCTTCTTCTTCTTTTTTTTCTTCTTCTTCCGTGGGGTTTTGACGGCAGCTTTCACCCAAGATGACTTCTGGCGTAAGAAAACTGCAACAATATCCAGTCCGTCGTATTCTTTCTTGTCTCTTCGGTCTCATCCTCTTCTTTACGTCACCAAAACGAGAAACCACGTTTGTGTTCAAACACGAGTAGAAAATATAAAGTCTGAGACCATCTTCCTTCAGGTGGTCTCAGACCTTTGGACGCCTCTGTTTTGTCCTCACAGCTCATCTGTCTTTATCTCGCTCTCCGTCATGATTGGAAAACAAGCATATCAGTGAAAACCAAGACGAACCTCTGTGTTGGACAGATCTCTGTCCCTCACACACACACACACACACACAGCAGCCCACACGAGCGTTGAGGAGTTTATGTCTTCATAGATATGTGATGTAACAAATGTGCACACAGTCAGACATGGACCTTACAAACCACATTCCCAGCACATCTGGAAAGCTTATCTTCAGGAGTTTGCTGTAGGACCTGAGTCACATGTCACTGCTCATCCAAGAGACTTCTTTAGTTGTGACCAAGTGGTGGAAAAATGCAGATATTTAGCCTCTGTTTCAGACTCACGAGTTTAAGAGAATCTGCAAAAGTTTTGTATCATTTCAGCTTTTTATCCACATGTAACCAGCATTTTGGGAACCGGGTCCCAGTAAAACTACCCGGTTTAAAACCTATACGCAACTTTGGGGAAACTTTGGATGATGTCTGAAGATTGTATTGGGAAAGTTTCTGTGTGAATAAGACCCAAGAACGTTGACTTTCCACCAGTCATTATTAGAAGTGACCACTTAACTCAAGGATGACCAGTTCACTACAGCTAACTACTGAAGATGACTAAGACTTATCTCCAGCACTCGGTAGAAAGACAAAGAAAAAGTCCCACATTTACATAAATACCTTCTCACATTCACCCCAAATATTGTCTGATGCACTTCCAGGTTGTATATCTTGACGTTGAATAGATTTTCTGGACTTTCCTCACAATTTTCGAATAGAAATCCAAATGTCTTGGACCCGCGGCTTCCAGGTGCTATTCTGCACCAACTGAACAGATTGGTTTTAAAAGTGTGTTTTTCTTTTTTTCTGCCTTGTTTACACAGGAGTTGCCAGAGTATGACCAGCCTGTTCAGTAACACCATGTCTCCTGCCAAAGACGGTAACTCTTCCCTGCCTCGTCGCTCCAGCAACCTCGGCAAACCTCCACTCCGGGCACTTTATGATTTGCTCATTGCACCTATGGAGGGGGTGAGTGTTACCTCGCCGGGTCATTGCCTGCCCGCTGAAGTGTTTGTGTTAGAGAGATAAAAGGAGCAGCAGTGAAAATTCAAACCACATTCTGAACTGTATTTATATACGTCATGATGATCCGTTTGTGTGACAGGGCTTGATGCACTCCAGTGGACCCGTGGGCCGACACAGACAGCTGGTGATGGTGCTGGAGGGAGAACTGTACCTCATTCCCTTCGCCCTGCTGAAAGGAAGCTCTTCGAACGAATACCTGTACGAGCGCTTCAGCCTCATCGCTGTTCCCTCCATCCACGGCCTCGGGTCCAGTGCAAAGGTAGAGCTTATCGGCCATCCATCTTCTACTGCTTTGTCTTCCACATGGGGGGTCGCTGGTGCCCATCCCCGCTGACTTTATACCAATAAACCCTCCTAAATGTTACACACTGGACCTTTAATGACTCAGATTGTAAGGTTAGGATTTAACATTTCGCCTTCTCCTCTCAGGCCCACTCTCGGCGTCAAGGAACAGCTCCGTGTGGCGGCGTATCCATGGCGGCGGTGGTGGGGAACCCTCGGCTGCCCTCACCTGTGATGGACAGGTGGTTGTGGGGGCCCATGCCCTCTGCGGAGGAGGAGGCGCTGATGGTGGCCGAGCTGCTGGGATGCCAGCCGCTGGCGGGTTCTTCTGCGACCAAGGAGAGGGTGATGAGCGCACTCACGCAAGCCGAGTGTGCCCACTTCGCCACGCACATCTCCTGGAAGCTGGCGGCGCTGGTGCTCACCCCAAACCCCGAGGGCGGACATGGAGGCGCGAGCGCCAGCGTGGGTGTGGGAACAGTGGGGCGGGGAGCGGGCAGCAGGAGAGGCAGCAGCAGTCGAGGCAGGAAGGGCTCGATTGGAAGCAGCTACACCATCCCGGAGTCTCTGCACATGCAGGACGACAGCAGTGACGTGGAGAGTATCTGCGACAGTCCGCCGCTGCAGGAGTTCCTCCTCACGGCGGCGGATATCCTGGACCTGAGGTTGCCTGTCAAGCTGGTGGTGCTGGGGTAAGTAAGAGAGTTGGCAATGCGCGCTCTTTGCGGCCTCATGTTTTATAGTTGTGAAGCAGTGGATGGTGCAGTTTTACGGTTTGTGAAGCATCGTTTTACCAAACTGTAATCGGACGAGACAAAGCACTCAAAGAGCACGCACCACCGAGCCAAGGCTCAGCTGAATCTGTGTCCACATCGCCACCAATCTCCTGGTCCTGTGCCACAAACTACATCCCGCAAAACGTTCATCAAAATCCTGCCCTTTGCTTTTTTTCCAGTTCTGCTCCTCACAGACAGACAACTGTGGCCAAAGACATAAAACCTGCTCAGCAGAGGCAATAAAACACACTAAAGACGAGGTTTTTAAGACAGATTTACCGTCGCTGAAGATTTAGTCGTAAAACAAAACATTGTAATTCAATAGACGAGACAAAAACCTGGTTTCCACTCCAATATATCGCAAAGTTTGTCAGAATTTTCAAGAAGTCAGTGAAAGAAAAATATGCATGAGTGCTTATGTTTCTGATTTTATCAACATTTAAAGTCTAGGTTACCAAACAGATGATAACACAGTGTTTTTGTGTGGCTGTAGTTCATACCAGGAGTCCAGCAGTAAGGTGACAGCGGACGGAGTGGTGGGACTGACCCGAGCCTTCCTGGCCGCCGGGGCTCAGTGTGTCCTCGTGTCGCTGTGGCCCGTTCCCGTCGCAGCCTCCAAGGTGTTCGTCCACGCCTTCTACACTGCCTTGCTCAATGGGACCAAGGCCAGTGCGGCGCTGGCTGATGCCATGAAGACCGTTCAGAGCAGCAAGCAGTACTCGCACCCATCCAACTGGGCAGGTGAGTGACCACATACCCACCGGCTGTACCATTTTACTCTAAGGGAAGGGGCGGGCCAAAGAATGGAACGGTTGGGGGCCACTTATCTTAGTCCTGTACCAAACTGAACCGTTGGCAGGAAAAGCACTTTAAATCCACAGAGATCGAGAGACGTGTCCCAGAACTTGACCGACTGGCTATATCTGACTCTTATACTGCCCCCTGGTGTATGGAAACAGTACAGAGTAGACATGATTCCTTCCTTTGAAGATATTGTAACCTGGTATCTTCAACTTTCCCTTATCTTACTTATCCTAGTCCGCTTTGATAAGCGACGGAGGAGGATGTACATGATATGAAATTGATCGCTACACAAGTGGGATCCGTCGTCTGCAGATTCCCATCGTTCCATCTCTCACTTTGGATCTTTGGGGATCCAGAAAAGTGTTCAGGGACATTATCTGGTATATGAGCTGCAGGTTATACATGCGTATGGATTTGTTGATTGTGCAGCTTCCTGCCAAAAATGGCTCCCAGAGCTCTATGGCTACAAAGAAATGGACCTTTTAAAGAGTCTCTCTCTGATTGAATGTCTTTTCTGTTCAGGATATATGCTGATCGGCAACGACGTGAAGCTCAACAGCCCGTCGTCGCTCATTGGCCAAGCTCTGGCAGAGATTCTGCAGTATCCAGATCGAGTGCGGGACGCCCTGAGAGTTTTACTCCACCTGGTGAGGACACAAGGACACAGACACACAAACACACACAAAAAGCACAGGTCTGGTCTTTTCTGACGTTTAATTACAGGGTTTACGTTTGTTTTCTCGTCATTTCCCCAGACACAACGTGACATGTGTCGTTACACTTGAACTTATACGATACAAAATGTCCCGACCAGACGCTGACGCTGCTCTGCTGTGTTGTGTTGTGTTGTGTTGTGTTGTGTTGTGCGCGTGCAGGTGGAGAAGTCTCTTCAGAGGATACAGAACGGTCAGCGTAATTCCATGTACACGTCGCAGCAGAGTGTGGAGAACAAGGTGGGGGGCGTGCCGGGCTGGCAGGCGCTGCTGACGGCCGTGGGCTTCCGTCTGGACTCTGCGGGCCCCGGCATCCCTGCGGCCGTGTTCTTTCCCACTGCAGACCCGGGGGACAGGCTCCAGCAGTGCAGCACCACTTTACAATCACTACTGGGTACGTACGTGAGACCAAAGCGACGCCACATGTTCATACTTGATGCTTAGGGGCATTTGGGGCACAGTCAGACTTTAGGATTACACCATATTTAATATATTTAATTCCATTGCTATTCAATATTAGGTCCAAACAATATGAATAATGAACTTTTTTTGGATCCTGGCCCTTAGGTTTGCCACCACCAGCTCTCCAGGCTTTGTGCAAACTCATCACAGCGTCAGAGGCGGGAGAGCAGCTCATCAACCGGGTAAGTCCCCGCAGCTCTGAAGAAATGCTGCTGGGTTTGTTTTAAATAAAACGTCTTCATTCAAATCCATTTGTTACACGTTTCCCCTGTGGCATGATAATATAGTTTTTTTGTCACTTTACCTTTAAGTGAAAAAACATGGATAAATGTCATGAAACTTAGCAGAACACAGTGGAATATTGACTTTGATTTGTTCTTCATGTACTTTATTTATATTGATATTACACACAATGATATTGCAATAATCACAACAGCTGTGGGTCCTGTACCGCACCACCAGGCTAAACGTGATTATCGTTGCATTACATAACTCTGTAATGCCATGAATGGATACACACTCAGGCTTATCTGCATTGAAATGCTGCATGGGAGCATTAACCGGCAGTCGTTTGAGTACAAAGTCTCAGCCACAATCTCAAGTCCTGTTCTCTGGTCGTCAGGACTCTCGTGACACCACAGGCTTTAATCTGACGCTGCAGAGGTTTATCCCCGTTTATGTGTAACATGTGGCTGTCACATGAGCTGTAGTGAAAGGCTGTACAATTAGCCGGTGATTAGCCTGCCGTACAAACACTGGTGCACAAAAACATGAACCTGTACCTTTGTAACCTTTGTGAACGCATGCAACTAAAAGCTTATTCTCTCTCCCCTGTCCCTAACATGCGCTCTGAAGGCTGTTAAAAATATGGTGGCTATGGTAAGTCTGCCTTCAACTTCTCGCCTTCCATCTCATCCCTTCACTCTCTCCAACTCCACTGTCTGTGCTGCTGAACTCTCTTAAACACTAACCTGGTTTCCCTGAAAGCATTTAAACCCAAATTTCAAAAACAAGCTCAAAGAAAATGTGCATTTATGTGCGTTTCTATCCAAATGTTGGTCGTTAGTGCACCAATCTGGCTGGAAATGGGAATTTTCAGCTTCCTAAACGTGAATATTTTCTAAGAAATCGTTAAAACTGATCATTTTTGGTTGAGAACCTCATTATTTCAAGGTTTGGGAAACACCGAGTGACATTTTTCAACACTTTCTGACATTCTGTGGATCAGAACACATACTCAGTTCATCAAGAAAACAATCATTAGCTGCAGGCCTAAATCTAAATGTTGTGGTTCAGTCTGGATTTCTAAACATTACTCATAATGCACCCTGTCTTCACGCCATTTAACATTCACTCGCTCATGTGAAGGATCAACCAATTAACTGTGTTGTCAGGGAGATTTTGAATGTGTGAGGATTTACAACGCTGGTCAATTACAGGTCAGAGCAATGTTTCAGGGTGGTAGAGCCGAGCCGTGATGTAAGAAACCTCTTATTGAACATGTTTCCTATTTTCTGCACAGTTGACAAAGGTGTCTCTGTTCTGAGTTATCCAATCTCCAAACAAAACCCAGCTAATGTGCTCGCAGGGGGGGCCTCATGTAAACCCCCCCCCCCCAAAGCTGAAAGCCTTCATCTCCGCTACATGTTCTGTAGCCCTGTGCGAGCATAAAGGGATTTATACCTGCAGTGTTCGACACGTTCAAGAGTTAATGTGTCCTCTTCTCTCCAGCTCCACCAGGTGCTAGTCCAACTCCAGACAGGAGAGAAAGAGCAGGATTTCTCCCTCCTGCCCATTCAGGTGTCCATCAGTGTGCAGCTATGGCGACTCCCAGGATGCCATGAATTTCTGGCTGCTCTCGGTGAGTCAACCTCGGCCCAAAGGAACCACCGATTCCTAACCCTAACCTAAAAGCATCATTTGGATTCAGTTAAAAACATCTCTGCGTTTCAAACATTGACCTTTTCTCTGTGCGTCCGCAGGATTTGACTTATGTGAGGTCGGCCAAGAAGAAGTGGTGCTGAAGACGGGCAAGCTGGCCAACCGTCGCACCTTGCACTTTGCCCTCCAGTCTCTGCTGGCGCTGTTTGGTACGTACACTGGTTTTCTTCATGTGTTGTTGGAGTCGGTGCAGTGTGTTAGAATTAGCGACATCCAATCCGGATTTGCACCTCATGGGAGACTCCTCCACTTGGCCCCTCCCTTTCCCAAGAAGTGTCAGGGAACAACGGTGGCCTTCGCGTACCGGAAAGAGCCTCACCTGTCAATCTTGAAAAGAAAGTTGATTATAAAATATAATAATAATTTTAATATTTGTCACCTGTTATGTATTACAAATCCCGTTTCCGTATGAATCCAGTAATAAAAACATATTTTCAATGAAGAATTTCAAAATCTCTGCATGTCCCTTTCAAATACAGGGAAGAGTGTGAGTGAGTGTGATCCTATGGTAATACCTCACAAACTGTGCCTGTATGCGATGCAAATAATGTGTCACTGTGCCTCTGTATATCCAAAATAAAACACTCTGACGATGACTTTCCAAAATCTGGATTATGTATGAGATATATTTCTCTAACGTGTTTTAGGCTTGCAGATTAGAATTATAAAACAGCAGGAAAAAGTCACTCGGTGAGGCAAACAAAGACAGAGGGCGCTGTGAGCCTGTAGTTTCTTGTGCTATCTTCTTCGTTCTTGAACGCGGTTATTTTTATTCATAATAATCCGCTAAATCACAATGGACAATTACATTTCCAAGCTGAAAAGATTCGCAAATCTGGATTTTCAATCAAAGCAGGAGGTAATAACCAGAGGAAGAGCAACACCGGAGCTGAGAGGTTTGCTTCAGACTACAGGAAAGAACGTTACCCGTTTGTGTAAAGACGTTGATATGAGATGCATAACATAACTCATTATCAGTTATCGATTAAATGATGTTTATAGTACTGAGTTAATTTCTATTTGTAAATCTGACTCTGACTTTGTTGACGCATACTTAGTGGTAATTTTCTCCTCTTTTCACAGACTCCACTGAACTGCCAAAGCGTTTGAGCCTGGACAGTTCGTCGTCCCTCGAGTCTCTGGCTTCTGCCCAGTCGGTGTCCAACCCACTGCCCATGGGCTACTCCAGCCTTCCCTTCTCTCCTCCGTGCCTGGACAATCAGGCGTCCGATGCCATCTCCGTCTACAGCCTCAGCTCTGTCGCCTCCTCCATGAGCTTTGCCTCCAAGTCGGAGTGTGATTTCCTCAGTCATCGGCAACGCGGCGGAGCCACGGCACACTACTCCATCCACAAACACCCTCACGTTCCCCGTAGCCGCTCATCTCCTCATGGGGCGGCTGCTGCAGCACCGGGGGCCCGGGGGGATGAGGAGGAGTACGAGGGTTTTTCCATTATCAGCAGTGAGCCACTGGGAAGCCACTGTGATTCCCTGCCTCTGCCGCCGGGCCACAGCCAGCGTCACCACCGTGGAGGCAGGGGAGTCGTTAGTGGTGTCGGCACAGGAGCAGGGAGAGGATACACTGTGTCAGTATCGTCAAGGGGCAGTGTCAGCACCCCCACATCCCCTGTCAAAACATGCCTCGTGCCCAGCCCAAACTCACCTTTCCAGAAGGTGGGTAAAGTGAGTACTTCCGATACAGGCGAATCTGACCAGTCCAGCACCGAGACGGACAGCACTGTCAAGTCTCAGGAAGAAAAAACTGCCCCTCTGGATCCTCAGGAGCTGGCCCAGAAGATTCTCGAGGAGACGCAGAGTCATCTACGCGCCGTGGGTAGCCTTCAGAGAGCTGGGCCAGATGGTGGACCGACTGGTGGAACCTCAGCCCGGAGCAGCGCCTTCCGCTCCTCTGAAACGAGTGCGTTCAGCCGTCCTAATAGCAGCGCTAGTGGCCGAGCTCAGTCTTCCCCCAAACCCAAACCTCCCTCGCGTTCCTCCTCACTTCAGAAGGTAAGCTCAGGCTACAACAGTCCTGCAGTCTCCGAGTCTTCCCAAAAGGAGGGCAGCCATCCTTCTCCCACTCTGGACAGCCACGCACAGTTCAAACTCAAATACCCAAGCTCCCCATATAGTGGCCACATTTCCCGTTCACCGAGTAATGTGTCTCCAAGTTCTGGTCACCAGTCCCCAGTAGGTAGCGCTCCGTCCCCAGCCCTGTCCTATTCGTCGACAGGCTCAACCTGCTCCACATCAGCTGAGGCCACAGGCTTGGACCGGCTAAGAAGAGGGGTCATTGATGAAAAAGTCCAAGCAATCCACAATCTGAAGACCTTTTGGGCTAACGCTGCAGCCCAGCAACAGCAGCAACATCTTGGTCCTGTCAAGGCCGTCCACGGTTCTCCGGGACCCCTTGCGTCTGCAAGTAGGGACGTACTGAGCCTTCTGAACCTTTCGCCACGGCGTTGTTCCCCTAATGACACCCAAGACAGCCTGGAGCTGCGGGAGCTGGGGCTGCAGTCACTGGACAGGGGCAGTAAGAACTCTTCCAATGGACACCACTGCTCCAACACTAGAAAAGTGGCCCCATCACCGACTATTTCCACAAGTAGTAGCCCCGGTGCTCGTTCCATCCGACTTCCTGCGGGTAATGGATACAAGTTTCTGTCGCCAGGGAGGTTTTTCCCGTCCTCAAAATGCTGAGACGTTTGAAATGGTCCCAAACTTTTACGTATGGTTTGTTATGCTGTGTGCTGGGGGAGTCGGGCACTGTACGAGGACCACTATCGGCGCACCAAGCTTGACTGACAGTGATCGGGGTCACTGAGAGTGATCCCGCAAGAGGCACATGAATGCTTTAGGGGAGTGTCTTGTCTTTGTGCCCATAACACTGTAAATGGCAATGAGAAATACTCAACGACCTGATACTGTGTTTGTGTGTAAGTGTGTGTCAGGTAGATGTAAATGCCATTTGGTAACAATTCCCCCCCCCCCTCCAAAATGTTGCTGTTTGTGTGGGCCAAGATGCAACAAGGTTTTCTCCATTCACAGATTTTTTTGTTTTGTTTGTTTGTTTCTGAAATATAATGGTTATTGTTATTATTATTATTGTTTGTTATTGTTATTAATATTATAATAATTATTATATTATCATGTTTTGTAAATTAATTCCAGTGTTTCACAATCAGTATTAAGCATTTTTATATTATTGAAAAGTGAACAAAACCTGTACCATGTAAAGATGGAAAGAGTGGGAGAGGTAGAAAAAAAGATTTAATATTTTTTATTGAAATCAAAAAGGGCTTTTTGCCTGATTTCTTTGTGAATCGACTGTCTGCTCTGAAGCATGGATTCTCTTGCTATTCAATGTTAAGTACCACGTATGACTTTTTAGCCAATGATTTTTTTCTTTTTGAGATTAACATTAAAAAGTTTCATGACAACCATCTGTCATTTATCAGTAAACAGTTTCAATAAAAACATCATGTTTGCTTTCTTGTGCTCAGACTCTTATTATCATCAAACAACTTTGTTTTCAGAAACTTAGTAAATGCGGCTAAGTGCTAAGACAAGCTATCAGACAGTCCGAGTATACATGCAGAGGAAAACATTCATTTATTGGGCATGTATGTCTGACTCCGCCTCCGTGGGTGGCACCTTATCTCTCTATAAGCTAGTGCATATTGAATTTTCTGTGGATCTCCTTGGTGGGATGGATTGTGCTGTGGTTTTCGTCCCTTCAACCGTCCAAAAGTGGGGTCTTCTCCATCACAGTCGTTCCCACTGACACCATCGTTTATATGTCGTCTCCTTCTACTTCCAGGTCAAAGACCGCCACGGAGGAAGTCCAACTCCAGTCCAACAAAGCACATGCATGTGGGAATCGGATAGACGCGGTTTTAACTTAAGTAAAGAATTCCAAACTGTAGATTAATTAAAAAGACTTAGCAAACCTAAAAATGTGGGTTAATCTCCAACAATTACCAGACATGTTTAACAGAGGAGTCTGGTGTATTTAGCGACAGCACTGCCCATCGCTGTCCAGGGATGTGTCAGACGAAGTCTGTGCTCCAGTCATGGAGGAAGTACAGAACAAAGAGTTTTAATGAGCTGAATCTAATGATTCAGTTACACTAAAAACAACAAGCTTTACAAATGTATATTTTGACAATGTCTAATAATCTGGAAAAGTGTACATTAATTGTTTTTTTATAAATAGTTCCTTAATCCCATTGTAATACAAAATCTGCAGGTTTAAATCTGTAAAAACACGGAATTCATAATTTCGCTGCCATTTATCACAAAAAAGACGAAACTGAGAGAAAAAGAAGAAAAACAGGGCTCGGAAGTGACGTACAGCATTGGACGGAAGTCCCGCCTTCGTAGAGCTGACGTCACGTTGATTGTCCACTCATCACTGGCGTGGTGTAACATAGCGCGGGGGGTGTGTTCCCGTTTCCTCAACCTGAAGTAACGTGATGAGTCAAGTGGGCGGGTCAAAGCCGGCGTCGAGGACACTCATTGGCTCGTGCCGAGTACTATATCCGCTCTTTGCCTCCTTTGAACCAATCGTGGCCCGCGTGGGCGGGGACCGGGCGCAGCTCTTAGCATTAGCACCTCGCTGTGCTGTCACTGCCCTGAGTCAGTCAGCGGTGTAAAAAAAGAAGAACAAAAGAAGCCATGTCGTCCATCAAGGAGTAGTAAGTTCCAATTTTGGCTGCTGTGTTTTCGTTAATGTTTAATCTGCGTCGTTTGGCGACAAATTCGTTTAAGGCGGGACGTTCCGGTGGTGTTTTGGACACAGGTTAAAACTTTTCATCTTGCCCGTGTATGTGTGTGTGTGAGAGACACACCAGGAAAAGAAGGATGTTAACCGACTGTGCTGACTTAATAACCGGCGCGCTCGACCAAAGTCTTACGTTATTCTGCCGGATTTTGGAAAAACCACAGCTAAAAAGATGGCGACTGAAAACCGTAAACCGTCAGAAGTTGACTTGAGTACAACTGGAGTAGTGACGAAAACGGGAAGGTTGGGAAATCGCTAACTCAGCGTGGCCAACTCGTTCCGACTATCCATAGTTCCACTTTCACACAGCTACCGTTTAATCCCGACTGGCAGGGCCGGCACAAGCCTTTCTGTGGCCCTAAACTGAATTTGATCTCCCCCCTTTCACCACATTCGAGGAGCCAGTTTTTTTTGACTATTATTGATAAGAATGTTATACTATAAATTGAATCAGTCATAGTTGTATTATTTACACCAAAACCAGTGTCACTCTTGTTGTCTGTGCCGCTTTTCCACTGCCCAGTCACGGCACGGCTTAACTCGGCAATTAGCAATAGTTCCAGGTACTCTTTTAGACTTCAAAATCTGTGCGTTAATCTCCAATATTTAGCAAAGGAAATGTCTAAAATGTCAATATTTAACAGAGGAGTCTGGTGTATTTAGCGACAGCACTGCTGAAAGCCACCAATCAATCACAACCACGTTCAGTGGTATTTCAGTTCAGTTACTCTAACCCAGGAAGTACTGAACGATTCTGTGAACAAATCTTTTTAATCAACTGATTCTAATGATTCTGTTAGACCCACAACAACTGCTTTACAATGTCACCAGTTTGTGTGTTTGTGTCGTGTGTATAAAACCTCATCACGGCAGTTTCACGCAGCCATGCTATGACGATAATGTCATATATCGCAATAGCAATTTCTGTCAAAATAATCACAATCAGATATTCGTTCAGCCCTGGTACTGAGTCGATACTAAAATGTGATGTCAATAGACTGCGGGCCACTGATTGGTCAGAGAGTGTTGTCACTGGAAGAGTCATGAGCTCGATGTCCCGAACTGTATATCAGTTAAAAAAGACTTTGAAAATCCAGAAAACGTGTTAATCTCCAACATTTAGCAAAGGAAATGTCTAAAATGTAAATATTTAATGGAGGAGTCTGGTGTATTTAACGACAGCACTGCTGAAATGGGATTATGGATAATCTTAATTTAGGTGCACTTCCAGACTGTGAGTTGTTGACAGCTACTATTGACTTGGTAATATTTGTAAATTGTTTTTTTTTTTTGTTTTAATGATTTCTTTATTATATAGTGCGTTTTAACAGAAAAAAAAATCAACTTTAGCTCGCAGATATCTTTTTTCATTCATGTGTATGCTGTTTGTAGTTACAGATATCTTTTAAAATTGCAGTTAACTGCATAAGTAACTATCCATGATTCCACTATAAGATCATCTTCAGTGCTCCTGGAACGTTGTTGCATGTTTTCCTATCATGTGCAGCCTCAGTCATTACTCATCCTGGTCCTGGTCCTGGTCATTCTATGTCCTGGGTGACTTGGTTTGGTCACATAAAGTCAATGTTACACATGAACATTCAAAATTGTCTTGATGTAACGGAACATTTGTTGTTATTTTTAACCGTTAATGCTCAAACAAACCATATTAGATCACTAACTGCATGTGGGTAGGTAGGATGATGATGCTCTGAGATAATGACACCGGTAGAACTTCCTTTCTCTGCCACTGTGGTTGGTGGTCACTGACAGAAGCTTCATTTTCATTGGGGGTAAATAAATGTTGCACTGTTTTTCAGGGCAGTGCAAACAAACACCCTGAAGAAAAAAGTCTGTCATGACATAATGAAATCTAATGTGTCAGTCAAATTTTACCATGTGTTTAGACTTGTTTAGATATGTTATGTAATAAATAATCACACAAGTGTTCTGAAACAGCTACAACCTCTATTGGAGAACATTTTTCATTCATATAAACTTAAATATCCCTTTGGTCTTGTGGTCCTATCCAAAACTCCGCTTTACTAATTTAACTTTTCCACTCTGAAATAGTGACGGGGGGGAGGGGGGCTGTCTAAGGCCATAATAAGTGTATTTTAAGACCATGTAATAAAGACTATAAACAGTCACAATCTGTCGATTTAATCGAGTAATTGTTTGGTGCATAAAATGTCAAATGTTTGTTAAACCTAGAAATGATGAGGTTCCCAAATGTCTTGTTTTTGTCCACAAACCAAAATGATTCAGCTTAGTATTATTATTATTATTATTATTATTATTATTATTATATTTTATATGGAGCAAAGAAACCAGAAAATATTCACATTTAAGAAGCTGAAACGATCAGAAATCTTGTTTTTAATCATGAAAAAAGCTTCAAACCGATTCATCGATCAAAATAGTTGACGATTAATAATCGAGTAATTGTTTCAGCTCTACTCTCACTCAACATCTCAAAAGAAAACTTTGTCGCTTACCTTTGTCGTTGTCATCTTGTGTTTTTGGAGTTTGTGTAGTCTTTTTGTTTATAACTTATTTTCTTACCTCACCTCTGTCTCTGTTTCTGTGATTATTCTTATTTGAACGTAAAAAAACAGCTATATTTGCATGTCCTCGTCCAATTTTTGGGTGCAGTAGTGTAACAGCGCCATGTACAGGCCGGGCGTATGCACTGCAGCTGGATTCGTGTTCTGGCAAAGTTTTTTTAAAAGTTCGTTCTTTACAACTGTTCTAATAGCACGGCTTCTCCTGCCCGTGATTTTTACTTGTCGTCTGCAGATAGTCGACGTGATTACATCGCTGTCATTATGAACAAAAAAGTATCTGGTTAGGTCAATAAAGTGACTCATGGTAACCGGTGTAACGTTCCACTTGAGCTCATTAAAATCATCGACAGATTTGTTTGTAGTTGAACAGTGGAGTATGTAAACACAAGTGTTGCGTGGATACTAACAAACCTCTCTCCCTGTCTTGCAGTCGTGTGGTTTTACCCTGTAGCGTCGAGGAGGTGAGTCATCGTTTTCGTCTCGTGTTTTTTTATTTTTTTTTATTTTATTTCATTGCATTGCAGCACTGCAATTGATTTGAGTGCCCAGTGTGTGGTGTTTTTTGGAAATGTATAACAAACCACATTAAAAAAACGGAATGCAATGATTTGCAAATCCTTTACGACCTATATTCAATTACATACGCTAAAAAGACGACGCCTGCAACACATTCCAAAAAAGCTGGTGCGGTGACATGTTTACGACTCGGGCTCAATAAATAAATTGAAATTTTAGCAAAATCACAAAACAACCTACTGCAATTTTCATATCGCAGGCAGGAGGCACAATATTTCTAAAAAGCCAAAGTTTGTGTTAAATTTCCATTTTTAGATCAAAATATTGTCCTGATCCTGAAAAAGAGAACATCTTTGATTCCTCACAGATCTGTACAAATATCATAATTTCTTCATCAGATTGCCTTGTTTGTGCTGAAAAGACAAGGATATAAGATGCTCTCTATTATAGCCCTTTGTATACACTGTATGTTTAAATATAGTAATGGAGAAAAAGCAGCCATAATGCTCTGTGTTCTCAGGGTTAAAGAAAATGATTACCAAAATCCTTCAGCCCCAATGTTTACCTCTGTGTTACATCACCTTTTTAAATTTAACAACAATCCTTAAGTGTTTGGAAACTGAGGATTGTTGAAGCTTTGCAGGTGGAATTCTTTCCCATTTTTGCTTGATGTACGACTCCAATTGCAGCTCCAATCCGGGGTCTCCGTTGTCTTTATTTCATAATGACCGACAGGTCTGCACTGCAGTACCAGCACTCTGTTACTACGAAGGCACTCTGTTATTCAGATATTTAATGTTCTAACTGATTGTTTTTTTTGCAAATATTCACTCATTTTGAATTTGTTGCCCTCAACACGTTCCAAAAAAAGCTGGGACAGGGGCAACAAAAGACCGGGAAAGTTAAGGAATCCTCAAAGAACTCCTGTTTGGATCATTGCACTGGTGAATTGCAAGGAATTTAGGGATTCCATCACCTGCAGTCCATCGTATCGTCAAAAAGATTCAGAGAATTCTGGAGAAATCTCTGCATGTAGGCAAGAAAGGCTGGAAAAATCAATATTGAATAACGTTTACCTTGGATGGAGCGACACACGTGGGAAAGTGTGCTGTTCACCTGTGGAATGACCCAAACAGGTGTTCTTTGAGCGTTCTTTTTTTTGTGAGAATGTTGTCGCACTCAGACAGGAATGCCGTACGTGCACATGCCCGCGCTCATGGCTGCAGGTGCACCAGATGTGGAGAGTCGAGACCCAGAGCCCCCCGGAGTCGAACCCTCTCCTCCTCCTCCTCGGCCTATTTAGAGATGTTACGATGTTAACAGAGGCCTTATTTAGTTCTTCTTTGTTCCGACTTCCAAGTGGCCTATATAAATGTATAAATGATGATGATGAAGCTTCAACAGTTAGTGTGCGTTCAGTTTCCAAACACTTGTCAAATGTAAAAGTGATGTAACACAGAGGTAAACATGGTCCCTGTCCCAGCTCTTTTGGAACGTGTTGCATGCAGGCAACGTCTGAACTTCACTGGAATCAGGGTTTGTAAATGATTTACTCCTTTTTTTTTTTTAAATCTATTTTTGTTTCTTCCCTCTTGTATTTTTCGGTTTTTAAATCGTTGTATAGCAGTGATTATAGTCTAGTTAATCATTATTATTATGATTTTGTGTGTGTGTGTGTGTGTGTGTGTGCTGCAGTATCAAGTGGGCCAGCTGTTCTCCGTGGCCGAGGCGAGTAAAAATGAGACGGGCGGCGGCGAGGGCATCGAAGTGCTGAAGAACGAACCGTACGAAAAAGACGGAGAGAAGGGACAGTACACACACAAACTCTACCACTTAAAGAGGTAACTGTGTGTGTCTGTGTGTGTGCATTCGTGTGTTGTTTAGGGTGTAACAGCGCTATGCGACCACACGGTGGCAGTGATGTATAACTTTCTCTTCCCTCCTCCTCCTCCTCCTTCTACCTCTTCATCTTCCTGCAGTAAAGTACCAGCTTTTATCAACATGATCGCCCCGGAAGGTTCCCTGGTTTTCCACGAGAAAGCCTGGAACGCTTATCCCTACTGCCGAACCAGTGAGTCCCCTCTTTCCCCCGTAACTTCATGTCCATATCCTGTCATTGTGAAATACTTTACTGTGCTTTTTTTTTTTAATGGTGTTTTCTTGTGTCTCTGCTCCTCATGTCCGGCCTTGGACCAGTTGTGACGGTAAGCAGCTTTAAATACACAAGTTATTAACTCGGCCAATGCATATTTTTGTATATACATATATGTGTGTATATATATATATATATATATATTTATTTATTTATATATATATTTATTTATTTATATATATATATATATATATATGTATATGTATGTATGTGTATATATATATGTATGTATATATATATGTATGTATGTATATATATATATATGTATGTATATATATATATATATATATATGTATGTATATGTGTATATATATGTATATGTGTGTATATGTGTGTGTAATCACTGTCTTGTGGCTTCTCCAGAACGAGTATATGGAGGACAATTTCATCATTAAGATTGAGACGTGGCACAAACCGGACCTTGGAAAATCAGAAAATGTAAGGAAACCTCTGCAGCTTCTTGAGTTAAAATGGTTTGACTGTGCTATTATTCTCTGATAACTTTTTATTTTTGTGTGTGTGTGCGCGATTGTGAAGGTGCACAACCTAGACAGCGACACGTGGAAGAAGGTCGTCGTCGTGCCGATTGACATCGCAAATGACCAAGTGTCCACTTCCGTGAGTAGAAACCGCCTCTCGGCACGTTTGTGTCCAGTTTAGCGCCCACATGTGGACAATTGCTGATCTCAATCCAGCTCTGATGTCTCTAAAAAGATATCCACCAATATCACATATCAGATCTTGTGATTTTGAACCACATTGGGGACCAGTCACATTTTTCTCTATATAAAATAGGGCCACAATGAATGATTGATCAACCACAGAACAAACACTGGCCATTTTGATCCTTGATAAATAGTTTTAAGTGGCTTCTTAAGTTGTTAAACAGTCGTTAAGACAAAAACTGACACATGTTTTATACAGTTCAAACCTGGTGTTGTTAAAACACTATTTTAACATGCAGTAAATTGTAAATAACTGCCAGATATTGGAAGTCATTCTGGAAAAAATTGACATTTTCTGGACCTTTTATGATTAAACTAAGCAAAAAAAGATGTTAAAGGGTTAAGAACATAGTTAACGTTTTCTGACATTTTATGGACCAAACGACTCATTAATCAATTCAGAAAATAATCAACACATAAATCGATGATGGAAAAATATGTTGCATTGAAGTATTTAGAACTCCAGATGTTTATATTTCAGAATAACCCACACTTAAACTCATTCATATTCCTGGAATATTATTAGAGTTTGGAGTCTGTGAAATGATATTTGAAGATCTTACACATTGTTGCTGTTATTTGGCATCACATTGCCTCATTTCACCGTCTGTGTGTGTGTGTATGTGGTTATTTGACTAAAGAAGCAGTATCTTGCACGCGTGTGTGTGTGTGTTTGCGGTGGGTAGTTAACGAGGCGGCGGACGTGTTTGCCTTTTCTCGGGCGGTGTGTTGTGTCTGAGGGCCCTATCAGCCCTCAGCCTGAGGCATGGCTGCAGGGCGCGGGGCGAAGTACCAGCACAGATGAGTTTGTTAGTGTAATTAAGGCTCACAGTGCTGCGTACGCCGCCGCCGCCGCTGCTGCTGCTGCACAAACACACTTTTGTGCTCTTAACACACACACAGCCCCCCCCCCACACACACACACACACTTTGACTGGAGGAGTCGCTTCTTTTCGTCTACCACGGCACATCGATTCACAGGCCTCATTAGTGCAGCACCGCTGTATTGTTATAGTGATGGAGCTCTCAGCATTAAAACAGCCAAATTAGTCTGTGTGTGTGTGTGTGTGTGTTTCTCCCTCTCTCGATGCCTTGGATACCTCGGTGTTGGCCGATAGCCCTGAGAAGAAGCTTTTAGCTGCAGGCGCATCATGATTTATTTGAAATTGCTGGGCCCTTGAGCTGCTGATAATTTAAAAGCCATTTCATTTATGTGTATTATCACTTCTCCGCTGCTTTATGAAGTCGACTCTGTCGTCCGTGTTTGTGCTCATGTGTGCGTCGTTATTTTCTCTATATGCTTTTTTTTTATTTTGCCTTGAGAGCTCAGTGTTTATGTGCAACAGGGGGGAGTGAGTGGTTTCTTTACAGCAGGACATCAGTGGATGTATAGAATACATAAGTTGGTGGTTGGAGCAGCTGTAGAATTACTGAACTCAGGATCACGTTTATTTATTTATTTATATGCGTGGTTCTCAAACTGTGGTACGTGAGTTTCCTCTGGTGGTACTTGGGAGTAGAGCTGCAACTAACGATTTATTATAGTTTTCTCAATTGATCGAGTCAGCGCTTGGTCCATAAGATGTCAGAAAACGTTCAAAAATGTTACTCATGTACTTATTGTAAGTCGCTTTGGATAAAAGCGTCTGCTAATGTAATGTAATGTAATACTCAGTGTTTGTCAAACTTGGAAATGACGATGTTCTCAAATCAAAATGATTCAGTTTTTAATGATTTCTTTGTTTTATTGAGCAAAGAAACCAGATTATATTCACATTTATGAAGCTGAAACAATCAGAAATCTTGTTTTTAATCGTGAAAAAAAGCTTTAAACCGATTGACGATTAATTTAATAATCGATCAATCGAGTTATTGTTTCAGCTCTAAAGTCAAGTCAACTTTATTTCGAGAGCACATTTAAAAAAAAAAGACAACCAAGGTTGACAGAGCTTTACAAAACCAAAAGCACAGTAACATAAAGGGTATAAAACATAAAATCAATCAATAAAAATAGAAGTAAAACAGTATAAAATGTTAAAATCAAGGTTACATCCAATTATTACTGTGTACAGATGCTGGAAAATAAGATGACACTTGTTACATAGAGTATATCATGTTGGTATCACCTGTAAACTTCCGCACTTTACTTTAATGCCTTCCTTTTAGCTTTTATATTCTGTCGTGAGTTATATATTTGGAATTGTTTTGTCTCCGTAAACTATTTGTTACTATTTGTGCTGCTGTCTGTGACCAGGACTCCCTGGAAGACGAGCTTCCCCTGGTGGTACTGTGTATACCAGGGTATGTGATCGCAGTGGAGCTGAAGGAATTTTGACTGGCGTGCGTAGAAAATGAAGCAAATAACATATAATTCATAATAAATTGTATAATAATAATAAGTAGAGTTGCTCCGTATCAACCTAATATCAAGATTATTATCAATAGCAGATAAATGGAGGTATATAAAATGTTAAAAATCAAGGTTACATCCCATTATTATAGTTAGAAAAGCTGGCACGGGTTACAGAGAGTTCCAGCTCTCTGATACAGAACATTATAAAAGGGATAAAAATGCTCACATCTCTGATTTTCAGCTTCAGCTTTTCACTTCTTTTTTTTTATTATCTTCCATTAAATGTATTTCTCCTGGTCGCGTGATCCACGTTTACGAGCCTTTTATAGAAAAGGCTGACGTGTTTCTCGACACATTCACTGAGACATGAACAGACATTGACTAAATGACACTGACGGTGCTTTTAACCGCAAAGTCATCCGTTGTGTAACATGCTGAGTCGGGCTGGAATTCATGGAGTAAAAAAAGTTGGTTTCCGTTTGGGAAAATGATTCCATAAATGTAAATGGGCACTAGATTCACGTACTGTGCCAACTAAATACAGAATAATGTGTAATATATTAACATATGTATATGTTGTTGTTATAGGATTACAAGCAAGAAGAAGATCCAACCAAGTTCAAGTCGGGAAAGACTGGTCGAGGACCTCTTGGGCCAAACTGGATGGTAATGTTAAAATTGATCCCATTTACACAGAAACTGTGTTTGTTTGCTTGTTTTTTAGGGGTGTGTACGTGCATTGCACTGCCCCCCCCCCCCCTCTCTTTGACTGTATATATTATATTAGAAGGGAGCGAGAAAAAATTCAGGTTAAACCAAAAATCTAATTAGGAGAGGGTCATGATGTCATGATTTGAAAATGGTGTTTTTATCTTGAAAATGAAGCGTTTCTGAAGCTATGTTCAAATGACAAGCCTCGCTGTTTTATTCTGATTAACAACACATCATATTTTACAGTTCACATAAAAAAGACTTAAATGTGTAGCAGGGCTGGCCAATATAGAGATATTCCATCTATATTGTGACATGAGACATGGTCTTAGATTTGGGATATTTTCATATCATGATAAAGGTTTTAAAGGCTGTTGCATTGATAATCATTCAAGAAATTGGTGAAATACACCCAGTATGATATTATTATAATAATAATAATATATATATTGATAAAAAAAAAAAAAAATATGTGGAATCAACAAACGTATACTTAAGAAAAAAAGTTACTTCTTTCATTTTAAGCCTAATTGTTTGCTAATTATTTGCAGAATCAACTTCATTGTTTCTAACACACACACACCCAATAGCCTTCATTTAACATTAAAAAGCCAAAGGAATAAATCAGGTATCATTTCCTCTCTTATTTCCTCTTTGAGAAGCACAAACATGTCAAAAGAAACGACCTGTGTGCAGCTTTATATCCACACGTATCTCCTGTATCGGGATGTAGATATAGAAAATATCCACATTTATTTATAAGCCTTACAGAAATACTGATTTGATTTATATTGTTGTAAATATATGATATCCAGCTCTGATTTGTCAATTAACTAAATCCCCCCCTGTGAACTTTAGGCTCATTTCCACTGCAAGGAACTGTGTGTGTTTCTGCCACAGGAAGATTATTGTTTTTGTCCCCAAAATTGTCCTATTTAGGCGGTAGAAACCATCAGGAACCATCAGATTTTCCCGGGTCTTTCACAATGGTGGAAAACCATTTACTTCCTGGTACTCTCTGGTACTCTGCGGTGGAAGCACACCTTCAGACAAACTAAACTGACAACCGGAAATAGGCGTTTTCTCCCTGCAAACCTAAAAAAAGGCAGATAAATTGTTGCACCAAGTCCTGCCACATGTTATTGAGTCAGTGTGTCCAAACCTCGACTTGAATGTCCAGGTCCTGTTGCGGTTTTACAAGAGAACTGTTTAGGAGCAGGTTTATTTTCCCACAAACCCCAAAATAAATCCAGAAGCTTCTCAGGAAATGCCAAAACAACAACAACAACAACAACGTCTGTGTGCTGGAGTTTCACAGTCAAACAGTCCAGACCTCGGTCCCATCGAGAGTCTGTGGCTGGACTTTGAGAGAACGCTCTTCAGTCGTGTGCTGCCTGTGTTTAACGACTATTTATAGGAAAATATTTTACATTTGTTTTCTTATGTTCTCATTGTTCACCGTCACCTGTAATCTCTGGGAAAGCAGTGAACGGAGCTGGCAGAAGGTCAGAGCGGTGTCTGTAGCAGTGTAGACGCCGCAGTTTGATGAAGACGAATCACCTCTTTCTCAGCTCTAATTGGGTGTAATAGAAATTTTAAGTCCCCGGGGGCAGATAAAGGTTCCAGCTCCAGCTGACAGCCGACTCTGCGTGTGTGCGACTGAAATGGGACAGTTTGCATGGACACTGATTCTAAAATGTGACGGCCAGCCATTCTGAATTAACGCGGAGCTGCAAACCCATTTGTATCGCCTTAAAAACCCTGTTCAGTTCAAAACATACAGCTCAGAAGTGCATGGGACTGTTTGAAGTGTCTGGGATCGTTGGTTTTATGTCATGATTACTCATTTAATAACCAGTCGATTATACGCTAAGTGTAAAAAGAAGAGAAGTCATAGAGAGTCATGGTGCTCTGTGTTGCTCTGAAGGTCCAGCAATCCATAATCCGACCTTTGACCTCCAATAACATGATCACACATGGAAGTAAACAGCTTTGTAGTGTGGAGACGTCCTGTGCTTTGCTACACGTAGCTCATCATTTACACACCGAGCTTTTCTTGTCAACAACATTAACGTTGTGTTTTCAGCAGTTGCCGCGGTTACTATTAGTCGGCAGCCGCTTCAGGTTAGCAGGAGGAGCTAACGAGTCGTCGTGCTACAATGGCGACAACCACAACGCTGTTTTTCTTCTTCTCTGGCACGCCTGCAGGACGTTAAATCCTCGGTTCCAACTTCCACAAGATCGTGACGTTGTTACAATCAATATTCGATTTACAACTGAAGATTTTATCAATCGATACCAGATCTTTCAAATAAAGATTGATATGAATCGGAAAACCTAAAAATGTTTTCTGCAAATTTGATGAATTTCATGTTCGTGAGATTTTGGCAACGCAAATTATAAATAAGAAAAAGCTCACAATCGAACACTCTGGATTTCTGATGTGCAGTGAAGCTCTCAAAGTTCACCACGGGAAACTTTCCTGCGCTTGAAGAATCGTCTCAGAACAAAGGCGGCAGCCACACAGCTTTTTAAAAAGTAGGAATAAAGGAGCTCCAACTTTCTTATTTTATTTTATTTTGTGTTTTTAATTGGATCACTTTCTCCCACGTCTGCGTGGACGCCGTGGACATGCGGCAAAAAGACTGTTTTTGAAAAGGTGGAAGGGAAGGGTGGGGGGGGAGAAAAAGAAAAACGGGAGTTGTGTGACAACAGAGGCACAATCTCTTCCAGCTTCTCGGAGCAATGAAACTCTTGTCTATCTCTGCATGCACACATGCTTGCATATCACCAGCCCTTTGTGTTTCTGAAAACTTCTGCTCCTTTGAGCGGGGCACAGAGAGGCAGAGAAGAAATGTCACCGTAAATGTTTTGATGTCGACTCCGTTTCATGTGAAGTTCTCCTTTTAGCCATGACAACTTTTCTAAACCCACTGCAAATTTAGAAATGTTCCTCTCCCCCTCCCCCTCTCCCCCTCTCTTTACCCCCCTCTCTCTCTCTCTCTCTCTCTCACTCCGCCATGATCGCAGCATCAAACGACAGTGGGATGAGGGGGTGATTGAGGCGCTTCTGTGGCATTTTCTCCCAGAATGCCGAGTCGGAATGGAGTGATTAATTAAACAGGTGTTCTCTGAGGGAGAGTGAGTGTGTGTGTGTGTGTGTGTGTGTGTGTTCTGGGGGGCGAGCGGGGTCCTCGGTGTTAATAATGTAACCAGCTTTAGCACCGCGACGCCCTTATCGTCTCGCGAAACGCCGTTTTATCTGCCTCTCCGTGGCCACAAAGGCTCTGCCTGTCGGGAAAGGTGTCGCTGTCAGGGCGGAGGCAGAGAAATTGTTCCTTTATCTGGAGTTTATCCACTTTGCTCTTCCCTCCCCCGTCTTCTTTTTTCCTCCTCTTTAGGAGAGGGAGGCAGAGTGCAAGCGGCACACACGGATTTAGAAAAGTGTGTTGTAGATTAGGCTTCTTTTATCTGCGCAGGAGCACATCTTCATGTTTTATAATTATTTCAGCGAGCTCCACACCCAAAGCATTATGTATTAATGTCAAAAAACGTATTCTTTCTGTTTGGGGAAAAGATTTTGCCCGTGTTCCGACAGCGCCGCTTACATCTCCATCCTTTTTTTTTTTTTTTTTTTATGTGACACAAAACTTTTCAAAAAGGATAAAAAATGTACAGAATAATCTGATTAATCACGTTAAATGTTCAGTCACAAAGATAAATTTAGACACTATTGTTTAACCCTCATATGACCGTCCTGATACTCAGGCCGCCTGGATTTATTTAGATTTTATGGCTGTAGAATTCCATATCTCTCAGTTATTCAACTGTTTAAGGAATTTACGGAGCTTTATCCTCCACATGAGGGTCGCGTGGCCGGAGCCACGAGGGAAAGTAACTTAAAGTTATCATGACACAAACAAACAAACCTCCAAACACATGAAGAGAAAAGACGACGATGATCGTGTGAAATGAGTAAACATTAGTTTTGACAGCAGCTGTTTTTTTTCCTCCTCACAGAAAGAGCTGGCCACTAACCCCTCCTGTCCACACATGTGTGCCTACAAACTCGTCACAGTCAAATTCAAGTGGTGGGGTCTGCAGAACCGAGTGGAGAACTTCATCCATAAGGTCAGAGTGTTTCATGTTTGACTGTAATCCACTCTAGTGTCAGGTGATGATTTTGGTATGAGAGAAAACTGGGTCCTGTTGATTTGGAAGAGGATTACAGCCATGTTTTAATGTATTTATAAATAAAGAAGTCTCCTTTTTAAATAGTTTTATTCTTTTCTCAGAATTCTGAGATTTAAGTCTGATTTTTGAGGGGAAAAAAAACCCTTAAATCTTCAATTCTCAGGATTATTGAAATTATTCTGCGTGGAAAAAAATATATATATTGATATAAATCTCTGATATAAGGTCAGATTTATTTTTTCCATATAATACAAATTATTCTGAGATTAAAGTTGAAATTCTGAGAGAAAACTTTAAATTTTACTTTAATCTCAAAATTCTGAAGAAAAACACCTCAAAATGTTTGAGTAATTTAAAATTTTTGTTTATTTTAGTCCAAAGTGTTTTGGGTTTTTTTTGTTACCGCATCACAAAACCCTGACCCAGACATTGAATGTCTCCCTCCCTCAGCAAGAGAAGAGGATCTTCACTAACTTCCATCGCCAGCTCTTCTGTTGGATTGATAAGTGGGTGGAGCTGAATATGGAAGATATCCGGCGGATGGAGGACGAGACGCAGAAGGAGCTGAAGGAGGTTGGTCACCGTTGTCTTTGCACCCATTTTGTGCTTGTATTTGAGGGAATTGATCCTGGAAAGTCCTTGAAACGCCCTTAAATTTGCTGTCGACCAAGAGATGTCTTTGTCCCAGAAATGTGCCTAAAAATAAACTCTGACGCATTATTTACAATTCCTAAAGATGAGGACGTAACGTAGAGACAAAGAACAAAAAGAAGAGCAGACTCCTGCTGTGAGGCTGCAGTACCACTGATGGACAAGGGGGGTAGACAGAGAGCAGGACGGCAGCATAAACCTGCATTGTGTTTGAGTACAGTTTTTATCATGAAAATGACACCAAAGTAGTGAAAATGTCACTTCTTGTGACGTCCACCTGCTTTGGTCTCCACTAAAGTGCGTTGCCATTTCTGTGATTTACTGTATTTATATATTTTTTGTCCAGATGCGTAAGAAGGGCCGTGTGCGAGGCACACAGGCTGCAAACGAGTAGCCGCGTAGCATCGTGAGTGTTTACTGTGTAAGTTGTTGCTGGTAAAAGGCGGAGTCTCCGATCTCCAGGCTTTCTCTTCTCCCTGTGGGTTTTTTCTGTGGTGCTGTGTTCACTCTGCACTCTCCAGTGTTGTGGAAGGGGCTTTTTAATCTGCACGTGTGTGTGTGTGTATATATACTTTCACATGCAACTCCATTATCTGACTCTGAACTAATCAATAACACAAGACGTATATGACGTACGCGCTGGATCGTTGACTTTCACTGACCCGGTGAAAATGGTTTGCGTGTTGCAGGTTCGTAGTCCTCTGAATATGTCCAGACATCTGGACAAGCTTTCCCAGAATCACACATGCTATTCTTTTATGATTTTTTTTTTACACGGGGGATCAGCGGTTCAAAAAAGACCTGCTTGAGACTAGAACCTGTGACCCAGAGCCTCCTTGCAGAGAAGGAAAAAACTCAGTTGTTTAAAGCACTGGGGTTTAATTTCTATGAATCACATTCTCTGTAAACCATTGGTTTGCTTTTGGAAACGACTCCAAACATCAATCTGGAAGCTTTTGGCCATAGAAGGATAAAACAAAATGGAAGAATCCAGGCTGGACAGGCCAAAGTGAGCCATGCTCAAACATTCCTGGCTTTCTATCAACTTACAGCATTCTGTGCTGAGCAGCCCCCCCGTCCCCCCCCCTCCAAACCCCACCCCAATCTCACCCAATCCAGCATGTGTTTCCCATTTTCCTTTTGGAGTAAGTAAACAGGCGGTTGCCATCAAAGAGAGCTGCGGCGAGGAGGCGGACGAGGACCCGGACCTCTCGGTTTCAGGGTCAGCGGGGTCAGCGTTGGACTGTAGGGGATGACAAAGTGAAGCCAAACTCCCTTTGCGTAACAGAGATTGTCTGCTTTTTGTGTGTACAAGTCCATCATGGGGTGTGTGCGGGGGTGGGACCCTCCGTTATTAACCTCCGTCCTCGGTGATCCGATCACATGTGGACTGCGTTAAGTACGACCGCTCACACCTGGCATTAAAACGCATCGGACTACAATCCAGAAATGATTGTAGGACCTGGGTCGAGTTCAGTCGCCTCAATTGAGATAATAATTTCAAGTTCTTTGAGATTAAACATGGAGCAAAATTGGGTGAATTTAAATATCCTTTTTCCTCATGGGCCGAGTCGGTATTCAAAGTGGATCCAAGGTCAAACGATGCTCACGGAGTGCTTCTATGTCTTATAATATGGGGTTTTAACCCCCCACTCCCCTTTAGTCCAGAGTCCAGTGGTGCATGTATGTTTTCCAACACTGACTTCTTGAATGAATCGCCAACTTTGATCATGGATTTAATCTGTGAGTGTTTTCTTAATAATTACAGCAAGCTCTCTCTGAGTTGTCGGCCTCTTAAATGTGAATATTTTCAGGAATAATTAAAACAAGAGGAGTCACTTTGGTTTGTTGACAAAACCTTTGGAGATTTGGGTAACGTTTCCGTGTAAAAGCATTTAGGAATTGGGGACCTAGAGACTCCTACTGGTCAGGAAATGTCGGTGTAGAAGGGTGAGGCAAGGGAGAAGGAAAGTGCAGGGAGGGAGGGCGTCAGAGGGAGGCTTCAAGATGGCTCCCTTTTTTATCCTCATTAACATACAAATGGAATTCTGCTGTTGAGAAAGGAGTCTGTGCTGTGATTGAGGAAGAAAGCAAGAAGGATGGAGAAGTGGGGCGGATGAATCCTCGTGCCATTTCATCACATCTGTCTTATTTCTCTATTTAGAGCCACACTGTTGGTTTGAACTGTTCCATTAAGGTGTCGGGCTATCAGATCGCTGCACTAATTGACTTTTCCAAAGCCGTCAGGGCCTCGGGACGGGGGGGGGGGGGGGGGGCGGGCGGTGCGGGGCGCAATCAGAAGGCGACGACTTTCATCTACAGCAGAATGAGTCGATTTAAAGGCATGGATAAACGCGGTCTTATTTTGTAAGAATGAATTTGTGTTCTTAAATGTTTGTCACTTTTTTACACATACCCCCATTCACACTGGACAAAAAGATTAAAACTGTTGCTTTAAATAATGGTTTAATGGGATGAGGGTAGAGACGAGGAGTCGTAATATTTTTATAGTATTATAATGTCATTTACCCGAGTGTTAGCATGAAAAAAGTAGTTAAAAAGTTATTCTGCACGCTTTAATTAAGTAGCTGTCGAACAGTTCGGCTTTTAACTCGGCAGGTGACATCCTCAGGGCACCAGTGTGTGCGGTGCCGACTTTGACGTTGTTGTTGTTGTTGGACCAGAAATGCAAGAGTTCCAGGTACTGTATTAGTAGAAATAGTACTAGCATCAGGTCTGGCTGGACCTGGATCCTGCAGCCCTGAAGCTACACTTATAGTAAAGGTTGAGGGGAAAATCACCACGACAACGCACACTCATTTTCAAGCAATTAGCATAGCCATTAGCCACTGTAATGATGTCACAGAGCTCCATGGTGTTTTTATTTTCTTCTTCCTCCCACTGGTTTTGTTTTTTTGGTGGGTTTTATGCTGTGTTCACACCGAGCGCAATTATGTTGAATTTAACGGTGAAACTCACCAGCGTTGTGTCCATCTCCGTATGGTTGTCGTGAAACCACACAAGACGACGGTTCCACGAGAGTATGACTCAAGTGTCGCAGAGCTCCGAGTGTCCGCGCACAGCGTTAGACGTCACAATTCATGCACGGGTGAAAAAAGACCACCACAAGTGGGTTGACAAATTGTGCAGAAGAGACTTTAAACTCTCCTGTTCTGTCTCATATGTTTTATTTCACTCTTTTTCTTTCTTTTTTTTCCTTTTCTCAGCTTCGCAAAGGGGGCAACGTTCGAGGCACCAGTGCTAAAGAAGAATCATGAGGCGATGGATTTTCAACACCCACAACGACGGCAGCGACAGTGCTGCTTTGGTGCCACTGTTTTTGCCTTAATTGATTCAGGCTGTGGAGGAGGAGGAAGACGAGGAGGAGGTGGAGGAGGAGGAGGAGGGCACGCTGCTACCTGCAGTCAATAGAGCACAATCTCTGGCTCGCACCCAATCATAGACATTCTATCCACTGAGGAATTGATTTCTAGACACCAACATAATGCCTGCTGATAAGACTCAGGTTAATTTTGATCGCACCAGCAGAAGAAACGCCAGGTATCAGCAACACGTTATTGACAAAAAAAACCCAGAAAAGCCTTCTGGGGAGATTTGAAGAAGTGCTACTTGCATTAGAAGTCTCTTTTAAAAGCAAATGAATTGGCTTGATTCAACAGCAGCAGGTGTAGGACCAAATATTCTCTGTTAGTTTGTTTTTTAGTATCCCTTTATTTCGTTTGTTGACCTTACCCTCAGAAAACATTCCTCCACATGATGATGATGATGATGATGATGCCCTGCATGACCTCGCTTTGTCTCCTCCTCGGTTTTTAAGCTGCGGTTTAGTGGTTTGCATTCTCTGGCATGAGTCGGTCTCTTTGTCATACTCATGTTCCTTCCTGCCACAGCCTCCATTAAGAGATTACTAACACCCTTGGCACCTTGGCCCATTGCATTTCTCCCCCCCATCCCCTCACCCCGCCATTCCTGAAGCACTGCATCTTATTAGCACTGACAATCATGCCCGAACAGGTTTCAGCTCTCGCTCCCCTTTTTCACAGATTTAATAGAAACCCCCTTACACAGGAACATGACACGCACATCATGAAAGACGGTTCTCGCACACACTCGCAGGTGTGGCGGCGGCGGCGGCAGCGTTGTGTTGGATGCCTTTGCGATGATGACTGATCTCTCTTTACAAGCTGCTCGAGCCGCGGCAGATCCGTGCAGCGCAACTGCGAGATGCTCGCCTCCCCGACGCAGATCGTCCCCAGAGAGCAACCGCACGGGAAAAAAAAAAAAAAAAAACTGGCCCCCAGATGGTGTGACACACCCCTCCAGCCTCGCTGCTTTGTCCCACCTCAGAAGCTGCTTCTCCTCCGTCTCAAACGTCTTCTCCCATTTCATTCTGATCATGTTTACAGACTCATCGACGCCTTATCTGCTCCCGCGCGTCACCAGCATTACACACTGCCGTCCTTCAACGTCGTTCGGACCTGTCAGACCTTCTGTACCTCTGCTGCCATCTGTCGCTCTAGCTACCTCCTCCCTATTTGTATTTTCCTCGTGACTGGCAGTCTTTTCTAGGAATTGTTAGCGTTACCTAACCCTAACCCTTTAGTTGGTTGTATTGTTCAGAACAAATCAGGACTCCCAAGTGTCAGAAGATACAAAAAGCTAGTCGACGTGAAGCCGTCTCCTTGTAGACTCCTTCAATTCCTAAAATCTCCTTAAGGGAGTGGAGTCGTCGTCTTCTTCTTCTTCGAGTCTTCACCGTCACCCAGCACCTCCTCACTCGATCATGATCATTTTTATTTCATTTGATCATCATTTCATTAAAACTCTTAATTTTATGCACGATATTCAAACATGTACTCTTAAATCTTTAATTAGAAGGTTCCAGAATGTTCTGGAAACCCAGGAGACCCAGGTTTTGGGGATCCCATAAAGATTGTGTAGTCCCATGTTGTCACTACTGACATCTAATGGTGAGACTGCAGATTGCAACAAACATAAAACTCCCCCTGCTCACCCCTCCCTCCCTCCCTCCATACCCCCAAGTGCCTCACCAAACTACAGGAGCCTTCACAGACCAGGAAGGACCTCCATTGGGTTTAAAGCTTCACTTAACATTTCTGGAATCTCTTTCTTTCCCGCTCTCAAATATAACAACTGACTCAAATCCCTCCGTACCACGGTAACGCACCTTTTTCACCAAACAATAAAATTGTGGCAAAGTTGTCGAGCATCCATTGGGCTGACATCGCAGAGCTCAGATGTTGTGAGAACTTCCCTGTTTTGGTTCCTCTCTCGTTTGCCGCCGCGTGTTTCACTGAGCAGAGCTTTGCACGTCACGGTCATAAAAGGTTTTCTCGGAAAGGCCTCAGAGTTTCCTCTCCGTGCCTCGGGTTGATGATTTACACTTGACTCCCATCGTGCACCTTCTCCCTTTTTTTTGAGTTTCACAATCTTCGTGGCACTGGTCTATAAGTGTTGAAGCGTCACTCCTCTCAGAGTCATAACTGTATACAAGTACAAATGGTTTCACAAAGTTTACCGAGTGTTTGTGGGGGCTTCTCTTCTTATTTTTTCTTCTGCTGTAAACTTTCTTCGATTGGGGATTTGTTTTTAGAGATCTTTGGTGGAAGCTGGTCGCGATAACAACCTTGTTCGTGTTTGCTTGTCTGTCTCCGTGATGATCAAGAGGATAAATCACAACCACACAGTCTTAATCCTAATTTATGAAATCTACACGTGTTTCATTTCAGAACGGCTTGCTTTTTAAATGTTTTCAGATCAGCCTTTTCTCTTATTTTTTTTTTGAAATTCAGGGGATATGGTAGTGAATGTATGGTATTTTGTGCCTTTTTCTTTCTGTCGATCTTTGTGTGCTGTTAAATCCTCAATATTATATCGAATAAAACATTTATAAAGTTGATGTTTAGGGGCTCTGTGTCCAGACGTTTTGTCCAATTGATGTGTTTATAGATAACACTGGCTATAACCAGGAGAACAGTTTCCCAGAGGACGGCAGAGGTGGATCATCACTGAGCAGAGAAGACACAGCGATGGGAACCCAAAGGCATCGGATTCTGCTCACAGAGTCATCTCTTCTCTTCAGGTATTGTCATGACACACAACACTGAAGTTAGAATCCAGATTCGTAGGTGGGGGGAAATGTAACATTTACATTGAAGCATTTAGCAGACGCTTTTATCCAAAAGAGCAACAAGCTATATACAAGTAGTCTTGGAAAGAAATCCACTGGATAGGAACCAGTGGGTGGCTAAGTGCTAGGACAGAAGATGCTCTTGGATGAGCTGGTTCTTGAAGACAGGTGGGGACACTCCCTGTTCTGGTAGCACTCGGTAGGTCATTCCATCAGTGCGGAACGCCACCTGAATATAGTGAATTGTCTTGTGCGGGGTGTTGACAATCCTTTGGTGGACGGCGTCGTCGAAGGGTAATAAGTTTTTTAGGAGAGCATTTAAGTAGGCAGGAGCAGACCCATGAAGCACTTTGTAGGCTCTAGCATCAGTGATTTGAATTTGATGCTGGGCGGCTAAGGGAAGCCACTGGAGCTCAATTAACGGATGGGTGACGTGCTCTTTTAGGGCTGATTGTAGATCAGGTTCTGCACCGCCTGTAGCGGTTTCACAGTTGACAAAAACCTGCTTATCTGGATGCTAACTTCGACGTTACACTCCAATGCTAATTAACGTAACTATCTTGGTTATTGTTTATTGTATAAAGTCTGATTCTGTTTCCTTATTGGTCCACATAAGGGTCAGACAGTGTTGTCAGATTCTGTGATGTATTTCTCTTATTTCCATGGATTTAAAGTGCACAGTGAACTCTAAAAAGCTTGAAACTAGCACTGGGTTTTCCTGCCAACATGGCGGTGTGGGCAAACTGCCAGCTGACTTGTGTCCAAATGATGTGCTCTTAGAAGATGTGCTCAAATATGCATGTTTGTATTTTGTGCACATTCTCTACCTGGAAACAGACTTAGCTCATGGTCTGTGACCTACATCCCCAGAGAATTTCATCCATATCTGTCTGTTACTTTTAAAGTTGCACTGCTTAAAGTGGCCAAAAATGTCCCCACTGTGATGCACAAGAACAGGTTTTTATAGAAGACACTGGTTGAGTTGAGGAGGCTGAAGACTGAAAGTGTTAATTCTCAGCATCAGAATACGAGGTGGATGTTCCCCGGTGCCTCTGACAACTGGATCTCCAGTGACCTTCCGGGTCACCAGAGTCACACAATAACAGCGGAATCTGTGCTAAAGAGCAGGAAGAGCCGTCAGTCTGCTGCCTGAGATATCCGCCTTGTTTCATATTGTTTGTGCAGGAACGGTCACATGCGCCGGCTGCAAGGAAACCAGTCCTATCTGCGCGAGAACAAGCAAATGATGCTGTTTCTAAAAGAGGAGATGGGCAGACTCGCCCACACACCTCCTGTTAAGTGGCAGCCGTTGACGGTGGCGGCGGGCACGCATCCATTCGTCCATGTGTCTCGCTCGCAGAGGAGATGAAGGGACATGTCACCAATGTGAGCTGCTGTTGTTTAAATAGACGAAGGCAACAGATGAAGAGGAGAAATAAATCTCCAAAGGGAGGCAGAAGATCTGACACAGCGGGACATCCAGACTCTCGCTGCCGAAGACAGACTTTGACTTTGTTCGGAGCTATAAAAAAAAAAACGCACCGTGAGTGTCCGGCGTCACCGCTTCAAACCAGAAGAAGCTCCATGTCCTTGGAGATCTGGTGTGAAAGACGAAAAATTTATCCTACATACTTTGTCATGTACACCAATCCCACTGGTGGATAAATAATCGGATAATCCTGGGATTAAACTGGTTTCTGACCAGTGTGAATGTCTTAAATTGGCGTTTACTCCCAGGTCAAATGACTATTTTGATAGTTGACTAATTGGATAACCTTTAAATTAAAATTATCCAGCCTAGAAGTGCTAATTACTTTATCCTACTGGGTTTTTCTTCATTTGCATCATAAAAACGCTCTCCTGTAGGCGGCGGCAAGGCCCTTCTAATGTCCTTTTATCGTTGGAACTTGTCGGATTTCCAACTCGGAAAAACGCTGCTACTTTTACCTTTAATAGCTCGCCTGTCATATTTGTATTGCAGTTGTACGTTAGCTTTTTGTATGCGCCAAATACAGTGCAAACGTCCAGGATTTCTTTCCCCGACTTCTTAACTGGAATGCGGCAAACTCGAGGTTGGCGTCACTTCCACTTCTGACATCCAAGTCACGAAGTTAAGTAAAGGAACGCAGCATAATGCTAAGGCCAGAGAGCAATTGTTAGGAAACAAAAGGTTAAGGTGCTTTAATTCTGGTTGAAGGCTCAGCAGTTGAGTTTTGAACATCCATAGTCGATTGTTTGACTTTTAATTCAGGTGAGTAAAAAAAATACTTAGAATATTTTATAGATATTTCTTAGATCGGACTTTCCCTAGCCTGGCTAACACCCGACCACGTCTCCATGAGATAGATTTTGGGTCTGGAAAGGTTGTAGATTTGGAGATTCTGTCGTCGAGTCCAACCAGAATCGCAATTCCCAGAGATTCACTGGAGCGTGAACGTGTGTCTGTTCCGAGCAGCAGCAGCAAACATGACATTCAATTTATGCCATTAATAAACAATCCTAAATTTCACACACTGGACTGTGAACTGTGTCAGAATGGACCGTGACACACAGATAAATCTGTACCAGCGTGTTTGTGTTTCCTGCTGTAAGACAACAACAGAGTGGGTGAGAGAGGAAGTGGCACAGTGAAGATTAAACTCTTAGGTCCGCCCCTGCTGTGTTTGTGTGTGAGTGTGTGACCTTCCCCCCTGAGGCCAGGTTTTTCTTGGTGGGGGCACAGGTTTTCTTGGAGAGGAAAGTTATTTCTGGCGTTCACGGGCTGCCAGTGATGTCACAAGTGTTTCCTCATCCGCCGCTGGGCTCAGGTCAAGTTAAGCTCCACAGATTCTCCTGAGACTTTCCTGTTGTTCAGAGAGAGAGAGAGAGAGAGAGAGAGAGGTGCAGGCTGAGGGGGCGGGGTCTGTGTTTGTGTCTGTCGCATCCCCCCCCCCCCCCTTCTTTAATACAATGGCTGGTTCTGTGGGATGACAGATGCTGTTTAACCCGCCCTGACCCACAGAGTGGTGATGGCTCAGCTGAGTGACAGCCGCCCTCCTCCCTCACCCCAACAAGGGAAGGAACTGCCTCTTAGAGCCCCCACCCCTGGTCATATATACATGATATATATGTTTGTGTGTGTGTGTGTGTGTGTGTGTGTGAGGAAAAGCTTAACAACGTGTATGAAGAGCAGCGTTCACCCACTTCTGTTATCTTGTCCTGTTTGAGTAAAATATTGGAACAAATTGAGCAATAAATCACTGCAGTGAAGAGTAGAGTTATGACGGTGAAGTCTGTGTTGACTGTACAGCGTCATGAAGCAGTAACAAGTGACAGTTACAGCAATAACTGACAGTAACATCAGTGAGAGTAACAGTAACATGTTACAGCAGTGAAAGTTACAGCAGTAACAGTTACAGGAAACAACCGTGACAGTTACAGCAGTAACATCAGTGAGAGTAACTGCAGTAACAGTTACAGTAGCAGCAGTAACAGTAACAAGTGACAGTTACATCAGTGACAGTAACAGTAGCAGCAGTAACAGTTACAGTAACAACAGTGACAGTTACAGCAGTAACAGTAACATCAGTGACAGTTATAGCAACAGCAATAACAGTAACATCAGTGACAGTTACAGCAGTAGCAGTTACAGTAGCAGCAGTAACAGTAACATCAGTGACAGTTACAGCAGTAACAGTTAGTTACACCAGTAACAGTTACTGATGTAACTGTTACATCAGTAACAGCAACAGCAATAACAGTAACAGCAGTAACAGTTACAGTAACAACAGTAACATCAGTGATAGTTATAGCAACAGCAATAACAGTAACAGCAGTGACAGTTACAGCAGTAACAGTGACAGCAGTGACAGTAACTGAGCTAATTATTACTATTGTATTTTTCCTAAATTTCTTTTTTCATTTCATTCCATCACTTATTTAGCAAAATTAAGGTGTGAGGAGAGGACTGTAATCTGCAGTCTCACCATTAGATGTCACTATTTCTTACACGTTGGTCCTTGAGCTTCCTTCTATTTTAAAAAGACTTTCATGGATTTGGTTTTATGTACCAAATTATTTTAATCTGTTCATTCTGCTGTTTTTTTTCCCTTCACATTGTAATGAGACGTTTCTATGATATCGTCGTATAATTACAATCTCTTTTTTGTCCTGTTTTTCAGCTGCTTTTTCGATGTCGTTAAACAGTTTGATGAGCTCATACGTTTGTGTCTTAATGTGAGTGAAACTCTAACGATGCCTCATGCAGCTCTCAAGCTCTCAGAGACGTGGAGACACTTTTCCAGTGAGGTGATGGTGAGACACAGTTTGCTCCACCACAGGAGCTCAGCAGCCTTCAAAACATCTCCACATGCTTCTGCTTCCTCCTCTATAGGAGACACTTTTAACACCGATGTCTCCTTAAAAAAAACACAATCACTGTCTTTCTCTCTGCCTCCTCCTCATGTGACTGTTCACCCACACACGCGCGCACACACACACACACACACAAACACACACCAGGTTCCAAATATACACACTTCCCACCACCTCTCACTGCCTCGTCCTGACCTGTTTTCCAGCCTCGTCCTGACACTCAGGCGTCTCCTCGAGGTGCAGATTGTTTTTCAGCACCTTTATTTATTCTCATTAGAGCTAAAATTACGCTCTCTCTCTCTCTCACTGCATGTCATTCGTTCATTCATTCATCACCTGGAACGTCACCACTGCACAACACTATTAAAAAAGTAGAGAACATTCACTGCACTGTATTCACTGGGAGATGTTTTTGGTTACAACAGTAGCGAAAGTTACAACACTAACGGTAACAACAGTAACAGTTACACAAAAGTAGTAACAATAACGGTTACACAAAGTTACAGCAGTAACAACACTAACGGTAACAACAGTAACAGTTACACAAAAGTAGTAACAATGACAGTTACACAAAGTTACAGCAGTAACAATCGTAACAGTTACACAAAAGTAGTAACAGTTACACAACACTTCCAACAGTAACAGTAGCACAAATACAGTAGTTAGTAAGTTAAAATAAAGTAAAAATGACGTTTTAGTGTTTAATTATCTTCACAACAACACAAACATTAACAGGCTTTAATTATCTTTTTAAGTGTAATATTTAATTTTGCATAATTTTGATTTAAGTCTCTTAATCTGTGTTTTATATACATATGTATATATTTGTTTGTTTTAAAAAATTCTCCTCATGTTCCAGTTCACACTGAAATCAAATGTCTCCTTAATTCTCCTCTATAACATTATCCTCCACAGTGACTGACTCCCGCCGCTAGGTGGCACTGTGTCTGTTTGGTAAAACTCCTCCTCTCTATCTCCTCTCACTCACCACATTCATTCACCCTCTCTCTCTCGCTCTCTCTCTCTCTCTCTTTATGTTCCTCTGTTCAGTTTATAAAAAAATACACATAACATGGAATTCTGCTTTTTTGTGCTTTTTTTTAAGTATCTAATCCAAACATTTTCTAAAATAATGACACATTTCTGTTGATCTAAGAAAAACTACTCACACCAGAGTCCAGCTCCAAAATAAAGGGACATTTGTAATATTCTATTTTCACTTATCACCTTTTTTCGTGAAAGCTCAACTTCAGTAAATTCACAAAAATTTTAATAAATTTGCTAAAATGCTCAGTTATGCAGAGAAAAGGCATTTCTTTCTTTTTCTTTTACAGTCGGCATCTGTAAGTCATAAATTGTTCAAATTTTTATTAAATATTTGTCCAAAAATCTTCATACGTGATTGTGATTTTAACACAGATTTATGTGAAATGTTGTTACAGACACAAACGAGTCGCTCCAGCACATCACTTTGTTATTTTCTGATTTGTGAAATTTTATGGACGGTTTTCTTTTTTCCCCCTAATAACAAATGATGCACAAAATAACTTAAATAAACATTAATGTTCCTTCTGTCTAATCTGCCATTTTTTTGCAGTTCTAGTGCAGTGCACAGATATATTCTACATAAACAATTATAATAAACACGTTAAAGTGTATTAAATTACAAACAGTAGTTGTAAATATGTTGAAATGAAGACAAAAAAAGGTTGAGGATGAATAAAAAAGCAAGAAATTAGGAAATATTATTCAATAAACTGCCATATTTTTTACTTCAACGGTATGGGATTGAGAGAAAGGTTTATCTTAAGTTCTGAAACACAATTTTTTATTTTAAATTGGGTTTATTGGCCAAGTGTGAATGCACATCGAAGAGATGTGTGTACTTTCACATAAAAATGACAAGAAAAGTGAGCAAATAAGTGAAATAATTGCACAGAAGTGTGAAATAAAAAATAGTGCAGGAGTTAAATAAGTCAGATATGTGGTATAATTATGGATTGTTGTCATTTTAGATCTATTTGTGTACCATTTACATGCTTCAACGTGTGCTATATGTATATGACCCTGCATATGTATGCGTGTCACAATCTGGCACAATAACACGTAAATATTCACTAATGTGCACAATTACCCATATTGTTTTGATTATTTCACTCATATTTGACACTTGGAACCGCAAACACAGTGAATTTTACCCAATTTGTAATCAATCAATTGCAAATCAATTTGTTTTATCAAGCACATTTATAAACGTTTTCGTACGGTAACATTTAAATATATAAGTGATATAAAAATGATAAAAACGCGTCAAGGAAAGATGTAAAAACACAGCCAATAAAAACAACCTCTTAAAAGTTAGAAGCAGTGAAGTCAAACCTTAGAGAAATAAAAAAAAACTACATTTATTAACAGACAATTTTTCATCAGGTCCACCTTAAGAGCTTTCTGGTCCCGCCCCTGACGCTTCCTCCGCGCGCTCTGATTGGCTGAGCCCTCGTGGATGGAAGTGGCTGCAGAAATGCAAAACTTGTTGCTGTGGACGCGTCTCTCTCTCACCGCGGCACACTGAGAGAGAGAAAGAGAGAGAGAGTCACAGTCAGTGAGTCCGTGAGTGTCCGTGGATCCACGCTCAGTACGCACCGCGCCGCGCCACGCTCGCCAAACGGACGCACACACGGAGCCGGAGAAGCGGGAAAGAAAAAACGAGGACTTTATTTGGTTCTTTCTTGTTTTAAAAAAATTAATAATAATTAAACCACCGCGGTGCGGCACCGCGAGGCTGCGTGATTCTGCAGCGGGGAGGAGGATGATGTTGAGCGGCTCCGTCGGCTGTGGAGTGCGGCCAGTGCGCGCCGCGCTGCTCCGCGCTCATCAGGTCGCGTGAAGAACGGACGCTCCGGTTCTCCAGCGCCTGGTGTTGTGTGTGTGTGTGTCGTTTCTGTGGAGAACCGTGGACTTTTTCACCTTCACTCTGGACATTTTATCCCCACACCTGCTCTGATTTGTGCAGCCACTGAAGTCGTTTTTTTCCCTCTCCAGAACCACAGCAGCTCCATTTGGACTTTTTTCTTCTTTCCACTATGGGACCTTTTACAAAGACTCGCTGTGGGACATTTGTCTGTGGACTAGAATGATGAGAGACAGGACAGAAACTGTCACAAATCCACAGTTTTGATCGTTTTTTTATGTACCTAGTTTTTTTTCTTCTTCGTTGTTCCGCGTCATGTTCGCTCTGGAGAAATGCTCACAGAAAAACTTTGGATTATTTTAAACTCTCACACACAGCGAGTGAAATAAAACACTTTTTTTTAAATATTCGGCTGAGTAGTCAAAAGACAAAAAAGAAGAGCGGTAAAAGTCAACGCTTTAACGCGAGGACAGGGACACAGTTTGCGTGCGTATTTTGGAGCCAGTCTGTCCCCCCCTTCTCTCACTGCGCGTCCTTGGATAAAACAAAAACAATCGATCCACAACAATGAAAACTTATCTGGTGAGTTTGAACATTTTTAAGTAGTTAAATCCGCAGTATAATACAAATATTTTGAGTAGTTTATATTGTATTTTTTTTGTCTTTTTTGCTTTTTTGTGGGGACAGACGGAAAACTGGCAAACTGGCCGTCATGTGGGATTAATTGCAAGGGAGTATGTTTGGGCTGGAGCAGTTTGGTTCTCAGATTAATAGCAGAAACCCTGGCCAGTCAGAGAGAAGCGTAAACCAAGCGAGACTGAACATGGGATCTCATTATAAGAGCCCAGCTTTCCACGCTGGGGCCCCGTCGGGAGCAGTGGAGCCCAGTATGGGCCCCATGAGCGAGCCGCAGATGCTGGGGCTCAACATGAACATGAACGGAGAGCAGCAGCAGTACGGAGGCTTCCACCCGCGGGGCCATACGGACATGCACGCAGGCAGCGGACTCCAGCAGCAACAGCAGCAGCAGCAACAAGGAGCCATGCATGGATTCTTTAACAACCAGCAACCTCACCAAGGACACCCCCACCAACATCACCCCCACCAACATCACCCACACTTCAGTGGGAGTTTCGGAGGCCCAGAGCCGGGCTCGTCATGCCTGCATGGCGGCAGGTTAATGGGCTTCAACAACAATGGCATGGGACCACAGCAGGGCTTCGGAGAAGGATTTGATCCTCTCACTGAGGGACAAGCGGGAGATGGCTTCCCCCAGCAGCAGCAGCAGCAGCAGCCGCCGCCACCACAGCAGCAGCAGCAACGGCCTGGTAATATGCCTGATTTTCAACATCACGGGCCTCCCAGTGGAAGCCATGCTGTCCCTGCCCCCTGCCTCCCCCTGGATCAGTCCCCAAACAGAGCAGCCTCCTTTCACGGTCTCCCTTCCTCCTCATCCTCCTCTGACTCTCACGGCCTGGAGTCCAGACGGATGCCAAACCAGGGAGCCGTGGAAGGATTAGAGTACAACTTCCCAAGTGAGCCACCATCTGGACATTTTGATGTACCCGTTTTTTCCCCTTCAGAGTCAGATTCTCAGTTACCCCATTTTGGGCCGGGAAGGCCAGTTCCAGGCGGGAATTTCCCCGGGAACCCTGGCATGCCACGGACACCAGGAATGCCAGGCATGTCCAAGGTACAGCAGCCGCCACCGCCACCACCGCAGCAGCCTCAGCACGGAGTGTTTTTTGAACGCTTCGGAAATGGCCGGAAGGTGCCCGTGGGAATGGAGCCGGGCGTTAATACAAGACATCCTCTCATGCAGCAGCAGCAACAACAGGCCAACTTGATAGGCAGACAGAACTCGTGCCCCCCTGGCCTCCCCCGACCCCCTCAGGCTGAGCCCGGCTCTGCTAACCCGAACATTCTGGATGGTGGGGTCATGATGCCCGGCCAACACAACCAGTATGAATATCCTATTCACAGACTAGAAAATAGGGGTCTGCACCCCTATGGGGACCCAATGTTTAATATGCAACAGCCAGCTCCTCCTCCTCCTCCTCCCTCCCAGCAGCCCCCAAATCAGAGGCTTCAACACTTTGACTCTCCTTACATGAACATGGCAAAAAGGCCTAGATTTGACTTTCCTAATGCACACGGAGGCGACGGCTGGTGTGGCGGCATGGAAAACCACCTCTCCCCCTCCTCCTACCCTGGCCTGCCTGCAGAGTTCACCCCACCTGTGAGTGAAGGCTTCCCACCGGGTCCACTTCAGCACCCAGGGCCCGAACAGCAGTCACTGCAGCAGCAACGTCAGAATGCAGCCATGATGATAAAACAGATGGCCTCACGCAATCAGCAGCAGAGGATGCGGCAGCCGAGTCTGCAGCAGCTGGGTCACCACGGCGATGTGCCTCCCGGACCCATGGCTCATGGCGGTCCTGTGGGGAACATGCCTCAGCCCGGCTTCGACAGGGAGAACGGCGGCAGGATGCCAAACATTGACGGACAAAATCCCCACGTCGCTCAGGAGAACGCCTGGTTCCAGGGGTCCCACCCACCTGGAGAGATGATGTCACGACGTATGGGTGGAGCAGGAAATGAGTCGGGACCTCACGACATGGGGCTACAGCAGAACGGCGCCGGGATGATGTTCAGGCCGGGCATGGGCATGCAGGAGCCCATGAGAATTCCAGGCGACGGACATGTGCCAGCTCTCCATTCCCCGGGCATGCACTCGCAGTTCAGCGGCAACATGGGCAACCTCTCACAAATGCAGTCTCCAGGAGCAGGAGCAGGCCATCCTAACGCACCAGCAGAGAGGCGGCCAGCTGACTTCCCCACACCTTCAATGGGAGCACAGCCTACGTTTCCCTATGGGGGAGCAAACCGTCAGGGGTCGGCCCACAACGCTCCCCAGGGGGTGAGCACCTCACCAGGGAGCTACCCTCCTCAGCCAGAGTTCCCCTCAGGCCAGCGGTCGTCTGTTAGCAAGCTTGGCTCACTTTCCCTGGGGAACTTTAGCAAACCCAGCACTAAAGACAGTGTTTTCGGGCAGAGCTGCCTGGCAGCCCTTTCCACGGCCTGCCAGAACATGATCGCCAGCCTTGGTGCCCCCAATCTTAACGTAACATTCAACAAGAAGAACCCTAATGAGGGCAAGCGAAAACTGAGTCAGACAGAGCAGGACATTAATAGCAGCACATCTAATGGGACTGGCAGTGCTGCTGGTGCTGAATATTTTCAGAGCAGCACTTCCCAGAACAGCCAGATGCCTGGCACTGGGAATAGCAACTCTAAGCCTGCAAGTCAAAGCCAGACGGTGCAGGGGGAAGCCAGTGCCCTCTCCCCAAATTACAACATGGACGCTACCCCGTGCAGTGAGGGGAAGGCAACAACAGGGAGTGGGAGAGGGAGAGGGAGGAGAAAAAGAGACAGTGGACATGTGAGCCCTGGGATTTTTTTCTCCTCTGACAATGGTAACCCTGTTGTAAGTCCAGGCCAGCAGACCCCCTCGGCTGGCGTTGGGGAGAGGGGTGGGGGCACGCCCCAAGAGAAACACCTCCAATCACCCTCGTGGGGGAAAGGAGGTGACCTAATGTTGGGGGACCAGGCCGATTTGATGTCTTCTTTGGACAGTGGCATTCAAAGTGTTGCCAAGTCTGACGGGAGCTCACCACGAGTGGACTTTCCTGACGATGTCAGCACCCACTACGGCAACGAGGACGAGGTGTCCTCTAGCTCGGACGCAGGAGGGGCCTCGGGCGCTAAGCCCATGATCACCGGCTCGCCCAAAATGCAGAGGAGCGATCACGGGTCGATAAATGGACAGAAGCCCCTGAGCATGGGCATTAACAATCACACTACCTCGACACCAGATAGCTATGGACTGAGCGCTGGTGGGGGCACAGGGGGGAGCGGGGTGAGCCACCCAGGCACTCCCGGCGTGGAGCAGGTACGCACCCCTTCCAGCACCTCTGGCCAAGACGAAATCCACCCTCTGGAGATTCTGCAGGCCCAGATCCAGCTGCAGCGGCAGCAGTTCAGCATCTCTGAAGACCAGCCACTGGCCATGAAGAACAGCAAGAAGAGCGGCGACTGTGCGTCGCAGAACGGAGACACCGAGCTGGCGAGCTGCAGCCCGGACGCGGGGAAGGGCTCGATGGGCACTATTGACCTTGACACGCTCATGGCGGAGCAGCACGCCACCTGGTACGTGCCCGGCGACAAGGCCATGATGGACGGGTCGGAGGACGACAAGGCCATGGGACCCTGGGACAAAAACAAGAGCCAAAACAGCAGCAAAGAAGGTAATTACATTTTTTTTTCCCCCTCATTTTTCCTGCTCTCTGTGTCTCTGTTTCTCTGACGCTCACTCTCTCATGTTCAGCTCAGCTCTTTGCTCACAAAACATCTTGTAGTTTTTATTAAAAATGACAAAAACCCTTCGGATAAAAATTTTATTTAGAGGAAAAGTGTCTTTGAAAATGGTTTAATTTTAAAGTTTCAGCTTCAGTAAAGGAAGATAAAATGTAGCCTTTAAAGGGGGTTAAAATTTAGATTTATAGGTTATTTATTTCTTCTTTTTTTGCAGCTTGGTTTTGTAAAAGTGAAAATAAGTATATATAAATAAATAATATTATGAGAATGTGTGTCTCATACACACACACGGCCATTGTTTTTCACATTTGCACGTCGAGGCAGAGAAAAGTCAACATTTCCTGCCGTTCTTTATCTGCGTTTTCAGGGTGAACGACTGCATTGAGAAGATGAATAGCTGTTTTTTGAGGATATGCGTTGGCGCAGCGGGGTTTTTTTTTTTATTCCCCCCGCGTGTTTGTTTTTCTTATTATTATGGGATAATTCTGAGCTGCCGGCAGTGGACTGACTTTTTTAAATGAATGGATTAATTAGTTTTAATAATGTTTGAAATTTACTATTTTTTTACTATTAATAAACAATTAAATAACAATAATCTTATTACAGTAGTAGTAAATTGTGAGGTTTTTAAAGCACAGGGTTATTATACTACTATTATACTAATAAAATAATAATTTTAGTTAAATTGTATGGTTATTTGAATACTATGGTGGGATTAAACCATAAAATACATCTTATTTTGCCGGTATGTTGTAATTATAATAATAATTATAATTGTAATATTTTATGACGTAATTATTAGGCTACACAGATTTTTATAATTGCTTTAAAGCTTTGAGGAGTTTTTTTTCTATTTGCTTTGCGTCCTGATGTTTTTTTTAATCTGTTTATTTTATATCGTACACGTCATTTATTTATATCATTTATTTAGTTATTCCTTGTGTTTAAATTATAGCCTTAGTTTTAAAACATGGAATGTGTAAACGCTGAGCGTCTGCGGCGACGTCTCTTTGTTCTGATCAGTGAGAGGGAGGGAGGGAGGCGAGGGGGGAGGGGGTGAGCAAGTCTGGACTCTCACACGCACACACACACACATTGTTTCTGTTTTGTTGTGTGTGTTGATGATATCACTTTTCATCCTAATTATAAATAAATAAAAATTCCAAACGTACACAATTGACAAATCAAGTCAAACTTTGTTTAATCTGCACCTTTCTGTCCACAGTTACAACATAAACGGGTGAAATTTATTTAAACATAATAAAAAAAGCAAAATGAAACATTAAAATTAACAATAAATGTCAAAAATAAATTATTAAAAGTAGCTCAAAATAATCACAGACATAATCCAGTTCATGGTCGGGCTTTTTTTTGCAGTTTAGCAGCAAAATGACAAAAGTTATTAAACATTTTGACATTTTTATTTTACGTCATTCACAAAATTAAAGGAGAAAGAGAAAGAATAGTGTTTGTCGTCGTCTGAGCGATCGCTGCTGCGTTCCATCGTCGCTCGTGATTAACGAGTGTGTTTACAGTCAACAGTGACGGAACCACCTGATGATTTATGATCCTTTAATTAGCAACAACAACAAAATAAAATTACCTAAATAAACATTTACACAGCAGCAGAGACACGGACGCCGCTGCTGCTGCGTCTCTGTGAAATATGACCTTTTGATTTATTCACAAATCACAAATAACAACCGTGGAAATCTCTGTTTAAAAGTTTTAAACGTGGGTGAAGTTTCTGCGTCGACGAGTGATTCATGTAATCATCTTTTTTAAAGTCATATGGTTTAAAATGATTCAGTGGTTCATGACACAGTTGGTCCAATGTGTTCATAAACTCTATCTAAAAATGAGATAATCTGTTAAATTTGTTTATTTTATTTATATATAACATATTTTAGTTACACAAAAAATTCATAACAAAATAATGTCGAGATCTGTCTAACATTTGACACTATGTATACGTCTGTGTGTGTGTGTGTGTGTGTGTTCATATATGGAAAATAATCTAAAATGTAGAATAATGGTCGAAATTCAAAATAAAAATAGAGAAAAAAACCATTAAATGCGCTGTCTAACCATTTGATACTGTATCTATACATAGTATGTGTGTGTATGTATGTATGTACACGTGTATATATATATATACACATGTAAAAAACATTTTAGTTACACTGTTGAAATTCGTCTCTGAGTTGGTGTTTCACATCATAGATTCATCTCCAAATTTGTCCCTTTATGTCCCCTTGTCTCCTTTCCTTCTCTCCTCTTCCTCCTCCTCCTGATGCTGCTGAAGTCCACACAGGAGGAAGAGGAGGAGGAGGAGGAGGAGGAAGAGGAGGAGGCGTTGTGCGGCTCCGGAGCGATCGATAGCTAGTTAGCACAAATCACGGCTCCTGACAGTTTCTCATTTGAGTGCTTCAGACAGCAAAGATGAAAAAAGAGGGTGGAGGTGTGTGTTTGGGAGAGGAGGAAGAGGAGGAGGAGGAGGAAGAAGAGTGTGTGGGGGGGGGTCAGATTGAATCTGATGCTCACACACACACACAGATAAGTTACCTGTACCAGTGAGTCCACGCGAATCCTCCATGTCTCAACTCCCAATTCATTAAAGAAAAGTAGATTTAAAATAGACGACAACATCACAGAGTCCAGTTTTTATTCCTAAAACACTCAAACTTCTGCAAAATACATTAAAAATGACAGAATATAACAAAACCACAAGCAAAAACTAAGTTTTATATTCAAAAATACAATAAATATTTGAGAAATGTGAGTCCTGAACATTAAAATATCCACAGATTAAGATTAAATGTGTTTGACACATTATATAATAATAAAATGTTCTGGGCCATAAACGATGAATCAATAAGTCATCTGGTTCCTAAAATGTTTTTAAACCTGTAAATGATGATTGTTTTTATCCAACTAAAGATTTTTAGACTAGAAGACTAAAAATGTGGTTAAAATTGTTCATAAAATGTAAATTTTGTCTTCAAAACAAACACATTTCAATGTAAACGCTTTTTACGTGACGCGTAAACTGAAAATAAACGTTAAAATAAACTTAAAAATAGATTTAAAAGAAAAATCTCTTTAAACGGTCACTGCTGCTGATGTGCAGGTGACCTGTAGGTCAGAGGTCAGTGAGGTCAGAGGCAGCTCTGAGGCTGAAGCGTTGTTGTTGTTGTTTGTGTGTGAAACAGTGACAGCAGACGAGTGACGTGAACACAAACACAAATTAAACGCGTTTATTTTTCACGTAATGTGATGAAATTACAGCCGGTGAAATCCTGACTTTATCACTTTCACTTTACACCAATAACACAATCTTTCACAGTAACTTGGAGGAAAAAGTGTTTTCTTATAAACTTTAGCTGAAATTCAACATTTTTTCCCCTCTGAACGTTTTCACATTTAGAAATTTAAGCAATTTAATGTTAAAACTACACTTCTTTTTGTAGAAAAGCTGATTTTGCACCTTTAAATTGAATCTTTTTTAGGGTTAAGACTTAGTTTTTAAACTAAAATCATAATAATAACAAATATCTGCTTCATTTGACTTTACGTAATATTTTTGTGACCAGTTTTACAACATTTAAATCTGTAACCCAGACTAAATAATCCCACTTCCTTTATTGCGAGTTCTGTAAAGCTCTAGTATGTAACTCTGTTTCAGAGGACCCGGGTTAGTTCCTTAACCTAAACATGTCATCGGTCAACACGTGTTTCACACATCCACCTCGTTCATGTTTCAGAGAACCATGGTTCATTTCTTAACCTAAAGTTCTCTTTTAGCCTTTGTTTTTACGTTAATGTTCAGAGAACCGGGGTTCATTCCTTAACCTAACGTTCTCTTTTAGCCTTTGTTTTTACGTTAATGTTCAGAGACCCAGGGTTCATTCCGTAAACCTAGTGTTTTTTTTCTGGCGTTACGCGATACGAAATCAGATCAATGCACTTTTATCATTTATTTCTATTTAACCGTGACAAAGAACAGCTTTAAAACATATCTATACGCAGAAATTTCAAAGTAAAAGGCTGGAAAAACACAGTCTACACTCGCATTTGCAGACACATCTGTGGATCCAGTCGCTGCTGCAGCTTCTCCACAGAACAAACTGTGTCAGTTAATATTATTTCCCCTTTTTTTTTCTCAAAGTAAAGCCCTCTCCTCCTCCTCCTCCTCCTCCTCCTCCTCCACTTGTTTTTTGTCTGTCAGCCAGAAACAAACTGACCGTTCCTTTGGAAACTGGTGCGTCGTCGTGATAACAGACAACCAGCAGGCGAAGGAAGTGATTCAGTTATTTTTACACTTTCTTTTTTTTCACCACATACAAACCCTCAGGTTTCTCTGTGGAGTCGTTTTCAGTCGTCAGTAATCATCAGGATTTAAAAAGCAGCTCTAATGATCAAATCACATCAAATCTGCGTCGCGCTGACTCTGACAGATTTGACGAGGGGGGGGGGGGGACTTTTCAGCTTTTCAACTCCTCAGAGACTTTTCTCACCTGTCGTTGACAACAAATCACACCGGTAAATTTCTTCTTTTTCCCGCCTTCAAAAATAAAGCAGAAAAAAGGGGGAGGAAATGATTGACACATGCTTGAATGTAAGAGGGGGAGGGGGGAAGAAAAGAGCAGCTCGAGGCCGTGTGTGTTCTTTTTACCTGTCATTACACGGCGTTTCATTTTGACACACACACACACACACATACTCCTGCTAGCTCGCGCCGCACGCTAATCATTGTCATTACGATAATCACGGCAATTAGCATCCGTAACGTTGTCCTCGCTCTCTCCAAAAGTCGTAAATTCATCCTCGGGGGTTGACGCCCAGCGTGTGTCAATGACGTGGTTATTGACGGGTTCACCGCGGTGTCACACACACACACACACACACACAGCTGTAAGGTTTGTTGTTGTTGTTGTTGTTGTTGTGTTAAAGTGCTGATTCAGCACGGGGTAGCTAGGAAAACATGGCCGCTGCAGTGACGCGGCAGATTTTACGTAGCGCGTAAAAAGTAGTTTTTATGTTGTTTTGTTTTACTCCAGCTAATATTTCCACACGTTTTTATTAACAATAACAATAATACTATTTAATTCAGGTTTTCTGATTATAACTCATTAACGTGAAGCTGATCTACAGTTACTGTCGCACAAGTTTTGACCCTAAATTTGGTTCGAATTATACACAAAATGTTCATTTTTGTCTTCAAAACGGAGGAATTTCAGTGTAAATGTGCAGAGAAATGCTTTTACGTGACACGTGAATCGGGTAAACACAGCGATTTTGCCTTATTTTTATGTCAGATATGTAAATGAAGATTAGAGAGAGCGAGAGAAACCAAAATAGTTTTTTTTTTTTTTGCAATTTTCGGCCAAATCAGCCGCACTGATTTCTAAAAAAATAAAAAAAATGGAATCAATCATAAATGGAAAACTGTGATTTTTACTATTGTCATGGTCTAGTTTGTGATCATATGTATGTGAGGCTGTGAGTGCTGGCAAGAATCTAATGATAGATCGCGATATTTTAGAATAGAATAAGTCTTTATTGTCCAACGAGGTGGAAAACCAACAAAATCTAGAACTACAATTAAAACACGTTAAAATAACAGTATTCGGAGTATTTTCCTGGTGTCGTGACAACATGGCGTGCGTGTGTGTTTTTTGATGGGATTTTACTGACAGTTAAAGGAAGTTTATTAATAGAAGTGTGTGACTGATGAAGAGAGAGAGAGAAAGAAGGAGAAAGATGAACTCAGGTGTCGACGTTTTTTTGTTTTTTTTGGCTGGATTTTTCAGCTGTTCTTCTGAACAGCAGCTCGTCCGGTGTTTTGTTTTGTTTTGGCCTCGAGGGGGAAAAGGATGTTGGAATTAAGAAAAACGTACTTGTCTCAGCATGTGGTAAATATTCTCCCCGGATGGCAGCGGAGAACGAGAGGCTGAGATGTACAGAAAAAATCATATTGCCATAAATTTAATAGATATTCTAATTGACTCATAATTGGTACGACATCTTAACGTCGTCACCTTCTCAAACATATTTGACATTTTTTCACATTTGTCAACAAACAAAACAGTATTTTTTCATCTAGAGATAATAAAAAACAAGTTCTCATGAATATTTCTTCGGGCCTTTGCTCTGTATAACGAAATAAATCATTAAAACTGAATAGTTTTTGGTTTGTGGACAAAACGCAACATTTGCAAACATCATAATCAGAGAATTTTAAGACATTTTATTATCATAATAGTAGTTATTTGACGCCCTATTTTCATCCTAAGAGCAACACATGTACAGTAAATTCATCGTAATGCTGTTTTTGACGGACTTTTTTATCAATTTAATCAAATAATTGCGAGATCACACTTTTCCAGTATCTTGTTGAGCAAAAAAGTTGGTGACGTTGTCACCTGCGTTTTTTTACGTCACAGCACCTGAAACTTTTTTTTACTGCTTTTTTTTAACTGCTTATAACTATTACTATTTTACATAAACACGACAAAATTCACCCTGATCCGTTGACGTCTCGCTGAGATAAACGCGTCTGGACGGAAATCCGTAATCTGACCAAGTATTTTGTCCTGTGACGTCATCAGTGGGCGGATTCTTTCCAAAATGGGTCGGGAACATTCCGTCTCAAAACATTCACATTGATCTGCAGACAGGAAGTTAGTTGTTAACGGGAGAAACAAAACCCACGCCCAAGAAAACACAAAGATCCTCCGACAAATGAGTTCTGACACCGGAGCTGTTTTTCTCTCCGGAGACTGAAGTGAAGATTTGATTAAGTGAGAGAGAAAGTTTTCTTTTTTCTTTTTTCCCCTCCTTCAAAAAACATCTGTAGTTTCCGACATTTTCATTTATGGAAGAGAAATAAAAGTGTCACTTTCGCACTTTCGTCGTCTTTCGGGGACAATTAATCATCGTTGTGTCAAATATGTGTGGCTGCGTCATTTTAAAAACGAGTCCGTACGGGTCATCGTCGTCATAAATATTAGATTATTAAAGACAGATTTTTATACGTAATGTAAAAAAGTAAACTTTGCTTTTGAACATTTACTGAGAACAAACACTTTAATCGTGTATTAAGTGTATTAATCATGTTTTCATTACAGTAAACTTCATATTATATTATTGCCAAATTGTTTAAAGTGAACATTGGTGAAATTCATCTTTTTCCTCTGTATTTGTACTTTTTCTAAAAGAAAGTACATTAAAAAGTATCAATAAATAATGTTTCACATTAGTTACGGTGCAATTATTGGAAGTTAAATTAAGACACACTATCTAATTACATGATTTATTGCCCTTGGTAACAGCACCAAAATACATGCACAATATTAGTTTAAATGATATTTAACGTAAATAATGGATTAAATTGCAGTTTTTTGACAGAAATGCAGTGTTTTACACTTGCTTTTGTGCGTGTTTGACACAGAAAACACAAACATGTTCTGTAACTTAAACAGAGACAGTGAAGTAGATCAGTGTGTCAGTGACTTGTTGGACAGATCCTGGACGTGGTTGTGAGTTATGATCGAGGCTTTAAATCATTTCCCGTGTTCCGATTTGTGTTCTGGTTTTTCTAAAGCTCTCTCTGTGTGTGTGTGTGTGTGTGTGTGTGTGTGTGTGTGTGTGTGTGTGTGTGTTAGCTGGAATAAAAAGGTAACACACGCTGGAGGCGATGCCTGCCCGAGCAGGTCTTTCTCTTTTTTCCCTTTCCTTTTCCATTTTTCAGTCCAGAGAACAGAGAGGAAATTTCAAACCAAAATAACCTCCGTAATCTTTCGCTCCCCACACCGCGGGAAAGGTCACGCCCCCCTCCGCTCACCCCCGGGGGCATGAGTGACGTGGGCTAAGACTCGCGTTAGCACTGACGTTGCCTGCGTCCTTCGTCAATACCCCGTTCCCAAAGTCTGAAATCGGGTCACACGATAGAGTCACGTGACCCGAAAGCATGTGTGGGGTTTTTATTGGCTTGGCTTCAGCTCAAGCTCTGTCTTTATGTTTTTTGGCACCGGTGCAAATTTTTGCGTCATTCCCAGCCCTAGGCTATGATGCTAATTCATCCTCCGAAACGTTAGAATGCAAGAAAAAGCTTTATAATAGCGGGTAAAAGACAAGCATCGGACATGAAACAGTAAAGTTCAACTGATACGTGGGTCAGTATCGGTTTCAAAAATGGAACAGAAAATATTTGTATAATTTTGTTTAAAAACGACCGTATTGGCCTGATACCGCAATCCATAAATAATCAATAGCTTTTATTAATCTTTTATATTGGTATCAGACATAAAAATCGGCATCAGGTTGTCTTTAGTTTGTCGCAAACCTTCAATTTTTTTCTTTCATTATTCGAATCAATTAAAGACGTAAAAGATACAAAAAAGTACCACATTTATTCCTGAGCTCGACGATGGCGTTTTCTTTTTTGGTGGGAACATTTTTCAAAAATTTAGGGAGACTTAACAGTAACATGTTGGTTTTGTAACATCGCAAAATTTCTCACAAGCACATGATAATATTTCACAACTTTTTGGTCACTTACTTTTTTCCGTTTTAAGTCGTTTTTAAAAACTTAAGTGACATGTTTTTTAAACATGACATCTGCACTTTTTCAGCATTAGTTTATGTAAAATTGTAAAAAAAAATCAAAATTTGTCACAGTTTTTGGTTAAACAAAAATTTGTTTTGGAAATGCTAATAATTTTTTTGTAACTTTAGTTACTTGGTTTTGTTACATTACAACATTTTAAAAATATTTTGGGGGGGTAACAAATCTTTTTTTAAAATGTAAGTGACATCTTTTGTAAACATTACATTACATCGCAACTTTTTGGTAACTTAAGTTTTTTTTTAGTATTAATAATATGTTTTTGTAAAATTGTAAAAATATTTTTGCATTAGTTACTTTGTTTGGTTAAACAAAAATATGAGTTCATCTGGGCTTTAAAAAAAAAATTTACCCACTAACTTTAGTGTGAAAGAGACTTAAGTTTTGCGTGAACTCACAGATTTTGTGTAATTCCACGTCACAGCTGACGCTGCGCAGAGACGAGATCATGATGAAGAGAACCTTAACTTCTTGAATCCCCCGCTGTTCACAAGCAAACGTGTTCTGGCTCCCTGCTGCTTTTTAAAAGGTCCAGATTTCAGTGAATAGCACCGGGTTGTTTTTGTGCCGACAAAGACGAGCGTCCTCGCACAGTTGTTATGTTAAAAGAATCTGACCCGATGTCAAACTCGCTGTCATCGCGGCCGAGGCCTTTTGGGCGTTTTTGTCAGCGAGCCGCGCTTTCTGATCGAGGCCGGTTTGTGTTCAGAGAGGACCGGGGTCGCGGCCTCAGGGGCCAAAGGTGAAGTGTCGTCATGGAAGTATAGAGCTTGGGATAGAAAGGGCAAAAGGCCTACTGCAAGGGATTGTGGGTCCTGGGAAATCAGTGTGACAGCTCAGAGAGGATCCTGTCGCAGGACAAAACTTTGAAGATTCAGATCTTTGTCACTTTGTTACTTTTCACTGCTCGTTTTTTTCAACTGTGACAAAATAAAAATATATAATTCGATGGAAAGTCACAATAAAAAAATGTTAATATTTCATGTGAGTGTCACAAGGGGGTGCCTGCATCTTCCCAGTCATGATTTATAATGTTCGCAAAAAAAATGTGTGTCCTTAGAAAAAAAAAAAAATTTTGTTTAGAAAAAGTTTGTTTTCAACGTTAGTAGCGTTTTTCTTTTAACCTTATATTTTTGCAAAAATATGTAAAGTCACATGTGAGTCACAACGCCTTCGCATGTTTTTCTAACATTGCAGAAAAAAAGTTTTGGTTACAATAAAGTGTTGTAACCGTAAACCTTTCAGCATTTCAATGCTATTGCTCCAACATTTTTGGTCACGTTAGTAACGTTTTTTGCAACAAAAAGTTTGTAAACGTTCTTAGATAACTTTTGTAACACTGTGTAACATTTTGTATCACTATACACAATTAATGTTTTTGTTTTTGTTACATTCTTTTGTAATGCAAGGATTTTTTTGGGCATAATTAATATTAGTTTGTAATATTACAACATTTTCTAACTTTCATTACATCATTTAAGTAACATTTTCTTGGTAAAACAGGAGATTGTGTGTTGTAAGTTTGACGTTTTTGGTGATATATTTTTTATTATATACCGTAATATTTGTCCTCCTCCTGTTTCTTGTGTGTCTGTGAGTTAATGATACAATTTAGATGATGACAGACTGAGAATAATGAAATAGTGACTTGCACTTATGTTTTTATCAGGATAATTGTGACAGTTGTGAAGTGTGTTGTGATATAATGGCAGCAGCAGTAAAACTCAGTCTCTGAGCAGCCGCTGTTTACTTTCCTGTGCTGGTGTGTGTGTGTGTGTGCGCGTGCGCGTGCGTGTGTGTTGTGACATGTAAACCAGTGTCAGGCCGTCGGCTCGTAGACACATTGGTGTCGAGCAGACGAGCGGAGCTGCTGTGTTTTCCTCTGCTTTACACGGCGTCTGAAAAACTCCACTCGTCTCCGTAAATCGTCTTCAACTGTGGCCGCGAGACAGCGACTGTGTGTGTGTGTGTGTGTGTGTGTGTGTGTGTGTAGAGAGAGAGAGACACGCTGATATAAATGTGTCTCGCGTTAATTTCAGTCTTTCTTGAACTCACGACTGTGATAATCTGCTGTGGCTTTAATGTGGTTATAGTTATTTAGGTGGTTTTCGTGCCTCAGCTGGTGCAGCTGCTCCCTCTCCTCCTCTCCTCTCCTCCTCTCCTCCTCTCCTCCCTCCTTCCTTGTTTTATTAGGTATTTTCTTCCTGGCTTGTTGATGCTCGAGCACTTGTTCCCCCTCCTCAGATGAAAAGGCTATTACTGAGATATTACAGTGGATATGAAGTCTGTGTTAGTCAAAGAAACCAGACGCAGCTTATTGAATAAAACGGGGGGAAAAAAACGAGTGATTTCCCCCGTTTGTAAAAATGTCACGGTGATTTTGGGGATTTCAGACTTTGATACAGAATTTCACACGGCAGCCGTAGCCGTGGATAATATTATAATATTTACAGCTAAAGTGCAACATCTTGATTTTTCCATAAAAATCACATTTCCCTCACTCTCTGTCCCTCTCGCCGTGTAAATGTCACGTTCTAATCCTGTGGAAGTGGATTTTTAAGCCTCAGTCACTTCAGTTCAAGCAAATTTAACCCATTAGATGAGATAAGAGGTGAAATGTTTTATTATTGAAGACTTATAGAAAGTATATACAACACAACAGGGTTAAATAACACAAGGGTATATGGATAAATACAGCAGCAGAATACAATAGTAAAGTGACCTTTAACTGCCTTATAGTAACAATTACTTGAATAGTTGATTATTAATCCTTTACTTAATCAACTATTTCGATCATCATTTCAGCTTAAATGTGAATATTCTTAGTTTCTTTGTGCCATAGAAGGAAAGAAAGTAAAACACATGAAATCTGAAGGCGTTAGGGTTACAGTTTGATTTCTTCTTGAGTTTTGAGTGTTTGGTTGTTTAACGTGAGGTTAATTTGTCTCCTTTACTCTATCCTTCAGTCTTTTCTTGTTATGAATGAATTATACCTGTTTTTTTCTCATAATTTATGAGAATAATAAACTTGTGTCGAAGTTCGCCTCCAGATTACGCGTCACGTAAAACCTGACGAGGAAAAATCCACAGCTTTTGACAAAGATTGTGTTTTTTTCTCTGGCACTGAGAGGCTGAGTGAATATTAATAATAATAATGATAATAACACTCTAAACTTGAATTATGTCACACTTTCCCTAACAAGGTGACAAAGTACTTAACGAGAGAGTTAAACCTAAGCAAGTTTAAACAGACCGTCGTAAAAAGACGTCGTAAAACAGAGCAGGACGCGACCGCGGTCATTAAAGTGGATTAATATGAATAAAAAAACAAATAATACATAATGAATACATGAGAAGAGAAGAGAGAATCGCAATTTGACCCAACTTTGACTCTTTTATCTTCTCTGCTCATTTTAAAGTAATTTTTTTGGTCCAATCTTGTTTTTTTAAATCTAGAAAAGTGTGAATATTGAACTTTAACTTTGACTTTAAAGGTTATTTTACAAATCAAATTGTGGAGGATTCATTTGTGCCACAGAAGCAGAAGTTACTGTGTGTGTGTGTGTGTGTGTGTGTGTGTGGCACCAGCAGCAGCAGCAGCATCAGTGTTTGTTGTGTTGTGTCAGTTTGGCTCTTTCCCTCTGGCTTGAATGAAATGCTTGGTTGCGTATTCAGGCCGCTGCTGCTGCTGTTGCTGCTGCTGCTGAAACTGCTGCTGCTGCTGCTGCTGAAACTGCTGCTGCTGCAGACCCTGCTGTGCCCAGCTCATATGAGCTGGCGGCGGGCGCTTCAGGGCACCGAGCGCTGAGGAGAGAGGAGGGAGTGTGAGTATGTGGGTGGACGGACGGACGGAGGAGGGTTGATACTGGTGGGGGGTGAGGATCCGTCATGCTGAGGTGTGTGTGTGTGGACCCTCTGGCAAATGTTAGGTCTCCTCACTGCCACCACTGCTAACAACAACAACGCGGCACTAAATCCTAATTCCTCCTGTACCCCCCGCCCCCCCCACTCATGTCTCCACTGTGAGAGTCGGAGAACAACGGGAGGATTTAGCTGCTTGACCTTTTACCCCCCGACCTGCTACCCACCCCCCTTTTTCCATTCCAGTGGTCGCAGTCCAGACGGACTTGAGGGCAAATGAGCCTCGCTGCCTGAAAGTCTGCATGATTCTTTTACTCGTTTGTCCTGGTTTGGCCTTCTCTCCTCTTCTCTATATGTGTTTAGTTTAATGTACAGTTTAATCAAGCTATGGCCATAGTCTGACTAAGACCGGCAATCAGGCAACTTGTCGTCTCCTTCTACTTCCGGGTCAAAGACCAGAGAGGACATTTATTTCAGTGTGCATGCACAGAACGCCAACTCTGGCTCCAGTCCGACTAAGCGTACACACGCAGGAGTAATCGGACTATGAATTGCCATTATCCAGGTACGTTAGTCCGACTAAGACTAGCTCGATTTTTGTCTGTCGGACTTACGTGACATTAGGAATTATTGTCTTAGTCTGACTAAGATCAAACTTTTAACATGCGCGTGTGTGTCACATCTTCCTAAGAGCAGAAAAACATGTAGAATGTTGCAGACCCCCATGGTTCTCAAACTGTGGTACGGGTACCACCAGTGGTACGCAATCTTGCTCTAGTGGTACCTGTTTCTACTGTTCTATATACCAGGGTATTTGAGTCACTTTATCTCTCGTTCCGAACTTAAAAAGTTGCAGATGGAGGTTGAACAATACGCATCTTGTCATGATTGATTTCTGTCATCACATGACACACACGTGTGATTTCATACATGATGACGACGTGCACCTCAGGTTTTCCGTCATTAGCCCTTTAATTTAACGCACAGTCGTCCGGCGTATCGATTTCCCCGGGAGCGTGATTTAATGTGACACTCCGTGTTTTGGGGACTCCAGTCAAGTGGGTCAAACAGGGTGAAAGGTCAGGTTTTTCCCCAGTGCCCTTTGACCCTGTGACTGGAGGTCATATGCAGGAGCCCGCGAGATGTGCATGCGTGACCGAGAGAGAGCAAGTGTGTGCGTGTGTGTGTGTGTTTTAACACGTTCATATGAGGCGTCGAGGGTGTTGAGTTAATTTCACAGTTCAGGTTTAGTGCGAGTGTGAAAGTCACTCACGAGTGTGTGTGTTCTTTTAAAGCTGCACTACGTAACACGGTTGTTGTTGTTGTTTATTCTGCCTGTTGTTTGGTCTTTGTGCACAGAACTGAGATTTGTTTGCTGCGTCAAGCAAAACTATCAGACCCTGACTGAGAGGGAGCGTTTGTGTGTATACAGCAGCAGAGCAGGGGGCGGGCGGAGACGATAAGCTATTATCCCGTGAAACCGCTTAAAATAAAACAGTTTGCTGCTTCTTCTTCTTCTGTTGCCTCCGTCTGTCTTCATTTCAAACTAATCACTTCCTATGTGCAGGGCAGGAATGTCACCGGGCGACACGAGATCCAAACACTGCTGTATTTAAAATCGATCGTACTACAGTTTTAAAGTCACCTTGACATGAAAATCTAATACTCCTTTTGCATTTTAGAGGTTGCTTTGCCCTCAGATTCCCTTTTTTGAGGTTTAATTTGCTTCCAATCATGTGCTGAATGATTCTCTTGATGCCCCGCCTCTACGTTTTCTGTGGGTCTCTACCCGATCTGTACCTTAAACCCTAAATCATTCTATTCACGTGCAAAATTTAGCCACTTCTCCACCATAGCCCCCAAACAGCCTCTGTAACAGCAGGTAGCTGCAATTTCCCACAGATATTGAACTTATCGGGTTTGTGGTTCCGATCGGGAAGCCACAATCTGGAAATAACTAAAACCGTGCTCCGTTAACCACGTCATGAGTTACGTGAAGTGTCAGAGAATGCCCGTTTCTTCCAGTTTTTCCACAATCTTTACAAACCATTTCCTGTTTGTGCTCCTCTGCAGAGTCGGAGCTGATCCAGAGCAAGACTGGAGGCGGAGCCCCTGGGGCCGGCGGTGGAGGCGGGAGCAGCGGAGGGAACCACCTGCAGTGCCTGTCCGTCCACTGCACAGACGAGCTGGGCGACAGCAAGGGCCGCGGGGGCCCCGTCTCGTCCTGGCGCTCGCTCCACTCCGACATCTCCAACCGATTTGGAACGTTTGTGGCCGCACTGACTTGAACTGAAAGATAAAAAAGATTTAAAAAATAAAAGAGCACGGCCGAGCAGGAAGACGGGACAGAAGATCTACGAGTTTAAACGGGAGTGAAAGATTGAGAGACACAAAAACACGGAATGATGAGGTGTTGATGAGGCAACTGTCTGCCTGTTCAGGGAGAGAAAGACACTCAAACATGGACAAACACACACATATATACAACACACACACACACACACACACACACACACACACAGACAGACATACAAACATACATACATACGCTCTCTTTCACTCACTGCTGGACTCTGCAGCTTGGGCTCTACTCAACTCAACCACGCCCAAATTTGGAAAAAACCTCAAAATCAATATTTTTCTTTCTTTGATTTTCTTTGTTGAAGAAAAATAAGGAAATGTGGAAGAAAAACAGGGGGAAGAAAACGAAACCAGAAGACGAGATATTCAGTTGCCACTGGTTTGTGATTGTACACCGGTGTTGAGTTTATGTGACGTCGTCACGTTCACGCAGCTTTTATTAATTTACAGAAATCTGGATGTTTCCCCCACATCCATACTCTAATTCCACTGTTTCTTTAGAAGGGATTTGACCAGCGAGAAGCAGACCTTGGCATCATCCACACTACTAAATTTTCATTTAAAAACATGAACAATTCTTCATGTTTGGCTACGTCCACAGCCCTGAAAACAGAAGTCTGAAAACGCCGTAGGGCTCAGTTTTTGTTTTGAAAATTCTGGGGCTACGTTTGGCCGACCTTTGACCTATGAATATCGGAAAACACCATTTTCAATTGAAAACACAGTAGTGTGGATGGAGCTAAAATAAGAAGAGATTATACATGAATGTAACCCAACAATCCTTTTAAGGGAACATCATTTTTTTCCCCTTTATTTAAAGCTAATATTTGCTGGTCGTATCATTTAAGATTTGTTTTATTTCTCTTTTTTATATATATTGGCCAAAATCTACTTTTCTTTCTAAGCTCAACCACGTGTGTACAATTCATCCAGCAGGAACTGAAAACGGATGTCAAGGGATGGTCTAATAAAGGGAATCGAACAAAAAAGAGACTATTGGTATTGCACATGTATAATAAGAGAAAAATTTGCTGTGTGTTAGGCAATCTTGTAATCTTTAAATAAAGCTTCTGTTGAATTTGAATTTCCGAAACAATAGATGGAGGACTGTGACGGCAATTTACAAACTGATTTTTTTTTTGTTCCTTTGTTTTCTTTTTTAATAATATGTAAAGTGCAGTCGTCTGTTTTCCTGCATATTGTATATATCTGTATATGTTTTATTGAGTAACTAAATAACAATAAATATGACGTTAAAGGTGGATTAGTGTTTAGTCTGGCACTTTTTTTTTTCCTTCGGTTGACTGTAAATTTGGTATTCTGTGCACAACGGAGTAGGAAAATGTACGTACGTTGTGGGTCAAGACTACAAAGTGCTATGTGAATTCAGACCATTTGCTGTGGAAAACACTGTGTACCCTCATGATCATCTATGAATCTGAGCAAGCTCACTCTGGCTAACTAGATCACTAAAAACAAAAGCTAAACAAACACAAATGACATTTACAAACAACTTTTAAGTGAGAAGATAACAATACTTTGACTAACTCTAAAAGGTTAGTTCTAAAAACACGTGTGACAAATAGAAAATAAGACGTACACTAAAGAAGTAGCAGCTCGGAGATTCATGTTTAAAACATCCAATCGTGGTGGATTAAGAAGTCCGGATCTCTTTGTGATTCTTGTTTTTAATTTTTTATTGTTAAAATTGTTATTTAATTCCAAATATTTAATTCTTTACACCCGATCGACCTAGCAAAAGATGGATGCTAACAATGATGACCTTCCAGGCAGGAAATGTCTATTTAAAATGTGAGAACGGCAAGTGTTAGCTGTTTGTGAATAACCAAAACATTTATGTGAGAAGCTAACCGCTTCTTTGGCTAACTGGGGAGCTAAAAACATGCAAGTGAGAAAGCTAGCTAGAACTTTGGCTAACTGGATCGCTAAAAACATTAAGTGAGAAAGCTAGCTAGAACTTTGGCTAACTGGATCGCTAAAAACATTACGTGACAAGCTAGTGCTACTTTGACTAACTTACTGGTTCACTAATAACATACAAAACATATACTTGAGAAGCTAACTGTGGCTAACTGATAGCTAAAACCATGTGTATGAGAAGCTAACTGTATAAGTAACACGTCAGGGAGAACTACTACTACTACTTGGCTAACTTATTGGATAGCTAAAACTGGCAGAGAGTCCAGTGAACTTATTTGAAAACCTCCATTATAGTCACAATAGATCACAATGAGTAGTTTTAGTTAATTGTTTTGTTGTAATTGTTTTTTTCAGTTAGAAATACAGTGTTCATATGATATATTGTTTTTTGTGTTTGTCGTATCATCTGTTTTTGGCTACAGCAAACACACACACACACACACACAAACTTGTTTTAAGGGCTTTATCGTTGTGAGGATTGAGACAAAATGTCCCCACAAAGATAGGTTTGTAAGTTTTACTTTGGACCTCACAGAGCTATAAAAACAAGTACACCTCTCTTGTTGCACTTCCCCGGGCTCTCTTTGGCTCACCTGCTCTTTATTGGCCATCTGCATGGATGCTTAATGCTAATCAATAACTCCCCTGTGTGCCAACGCTGAGGTGGAGACGTCAATGCTACCTCACAGAGCTAGTGATCAGCCTGCATCACACACACACACACACACTGCAGGACTCCGTCTGTGTTATTCAGGTGTATTTGTGCTTCACTGCTGTCTCGGGCGCCCGCTGTGTCGGATTGCACAGCCTGTTGTGAGTGTGATGCACAGAGAGCAGACAGCAGACTGTCATGTCGGCTGGTTTACAGACGACGAGGGAGAAGAAAGAGCTTTGTAAAATAAACGCTGATTAAACTTTTTACTCATTACATTTTCATGCAAAGTTAAGTCGAGCTACGCCGTTTAATTGGACCGCTGTCCTTGTCCCACTACACGAGCGCTAGCGGGGGAATGGATTTATTCAACGAAGTGTGTCCGACTCCACTACATGAGGGGGCAAATAATGCTTGTTAGTGGTGGGCATTTTCCACTTCACCGATAACTTCACAGAACAAAACAACCAAAATATTTTTTTTACCATCCATCAATTTTCAAATTATCGAAATCCTTACACTGACAAGAGAGAAGATTAGTTTAAAAGTCAACACTCGCCTGGTTTAAGGTCAATACGAACAATAATGGAGTTTTAAACTAGGAAAAGTTGTCAGGTCTGTGAAACTTTGGCTAACTTGATAGCTTAAAAACTCGACAAAGACAAGCAGTTCATATACTAGCATTTTAAGAAGAAAATTAAGATATTTTTTTTTATGTCACAGACCAAAACAACTCTAGTTGACAGCTAGATGTGAATTTTCTGTTTCACTGCTAACGTCGCAAACCAAAACAACCAAAATAATCCATCCATCAACTTTCAAAATATTGAAATCCTAAAACTCACAAGAGAATAATTTAGTTTAACTAACAGTTTTCACCCCAACACTCAACCTAGTTTAAGATCAATATGAACAATAATGGAGTGTTAAACTGTGTAAAGTTGTCAGACAGTTAGCCAAATTAGCTATCGAGTTAGCTATCAAGTTAGCCAAAGGTCCGTAGACTCGGTCTAACTTGATAGCTAAAAATTCGCCAAATTAGCATTGTGGCGGACAAGGGACAAAGACGGACAGTTCATACTGTATATTAGTGAGAGACACATTTTACACAGTTTAAGAAAAAATGAAGATATTTTTTTATGTCACAGACGAAAAACAACTTTAGCTAACAGCTAGTTAGCTTTTTCCACTTGATCAATTCCACTTAAAATTTTAATTATACTTTTTATTGTTTCCTTCTTGTCCATACAATAAGACATAACCTACTTGGGAGTGAGATACTACACAAAATGTATGAACCTCTTATTTTCTAAAAAGGTGTGAACCCACCTTTTGCCCTACGTCCGCTAGGATTGGCTCCAGCAACCCTCATGTGAAGGATAAAGCTGTAGAAAGAATCCATTGACTTCAAAATATTTAAATCTTTAAGCTGACAGAACATGCACTAGTGCAACTTTGAGAGATTCTGTTTTCTTAGATGTAACACATTGTGTACATAAGCGGACATTTTGTGGTTTTATGCGCTCGCTGCATTCAGTCACAGTTACATGCACGACAGGGGGAATCTGTTGCCTTTCCTTTGTTCGGCCGAGGACGTTATTGTACACGAGGACGACGCGCTCATATCCACTGATGACACGACCGAGTAGCAAGAACACAATTAATGGATCAAAAGATTTGTCTTTGCAGGGCCGGGCCCGGGTTCACGGATCAAAAAGTGCTCAAGTGCGTCTTCTATTGTTGACTAATTCTCAAGCTGAGCTTTGTCCTTTGTGTGTTTGCTCGTGCCAGAATGCAAGCTCTCCACAAACAGTGTGAGCCAGAAGCCTCCTGAGGTGACACATTACCTGCCTGTCTGGTTTAGCCCGACCTCTTCTGTGGTCGACCGAGGACTTGTGCAGACAGGTTTCTCATGCTCACTCACACACACACACACACACACACACACATAACAATCCGTGAACACAAATTGTTACGTTGTTATGTGAGGCTCTGGCGACTACTTTCACGGACAAATGACTTAAAGTCTGCAATAACACGCGGTCCAATTATGTGCTTCATTAAGAATGTGTTAAAGTAAATGTATGCGAATGAAACAATTACCGGAGATCTTAACTAGCTCATTAACTGTAGTGGAGGAAAAAAAAAAAAAAGTGTCATAGAAGCCGTGTGGTAAAAAAGTGATGGACTAGTTTTGTCTGAACGTGACATGAATGAAAGGCACTTTTAAATTAGACATTTTTAATAAGAGCTTATTTTAGGAAAATGGCATCCGTTTGCTATTTGGAGTAAGTTGACCTTGATAATTGAGCCCAGGTCACCACAGAGGAAGGATGAGAAGGTGCAACTTGGAGATGTAAAGTTAAAAAACAGCTTCCATCTATTATTGTCGTAATATCTGCCTCTTGCACTGAGTGAAGTAATGTTGTGGTTTTCCTCATCAGTTCACACATACTTCCTCCTCCTGTGTGACGTTACTGCCATTTCCAGAACAGCAGCAGAGTCCTTATTTGTGTTTATCTCTTACAAAACTCCTTCAAGCATAAAACACTATTATTATTATTGAAAAATGTCATATTTGTCACCTTTATTCCCTGAATCTTTTCCCCAATACACTTATTTGCATTTACCTTTGAAAGATACACCAACTTCTCTAAAAGGTAAAAACTTGTAAATGACATTTGAATTAGTATAAAGTGTTGTTTTTTTTTACAATTATATTGAATATGAATAACACACTGATGAAAATTATCCTTAAAAATAAGACATTTTAAGCCACCTACTGCTTATATTTGCGGATAAACTCCCAATGTTTGCTTAGAAGCACATAAATGTACGTTTTCTTTTACAGAATTTTTGAATGTTTGGTTTTCAAAGATGTGCTGCACCTTCTTAACGCCATCCCATACTGAAATGTTCTGTTTTCATTTGTGTGGATATTGAACATTTTCCATTAAAATCAGGCTGATGAAACACAACGACAGGTGAGAAGTCATTTCGCTTTATTTACGTCAACATCTCGCACTTTCTCATCCTTCTTTTGTGGTCACCCAGAAACTTTTTGAAACTTTTGTTGAAAATAGGTGAGGGCCACACGATGGTGTAGTGGCTAGCCTTATAGCACGAGCGTCACTTGTTTTCTGATCGCAGTTCGACCAAGAGCTCTTCTGTATGGAGTTAACATGTTCTCCCCATGTGTGCGTTGGTTCTCCCCAGGTTTCCTCCCACAGTCCAAAACCATACAGAGGTTAACTGGAAACTCTGGTTGTCTGTCTCTGTGTGTTGGCACCAGGATGGACTTGTTGACCCGTCCACGGTGAACCCTGTGTCAGCCCGGGATTGGCTCCATCTCCTCCCGATGACCCTCACGTGGAGGATAAAGTGGACAGGAGAAGAAACCAGGTCAATATTTGTTGTACTAAATCAACGATTGTTGAAGTTTCCTCACACAATCCTCCTGGAAGCTCGAGTCACTTGATTTCTAGACGTGAGCATTCACCTGTTATCGATATGCTTCGGTTAGGCTGACGCAGTTTTGCGGCGCCCGGACGTTATTCCCCCTCGGCGTGGCAGCCATATTGGGAAGGAGAGCGCTGTGTGGTCGCCTGAGAACTTGTGTGTTTCCCAGCCAACGTGCATCTAAAGAATAACAATTTCACTAGCCATGAAGACCGTCCATGGAGCCGTGGGGGCCGCGGACAGCGAGCCCTGGCCAAACACTCTCCTCTCATGCAGCTTTCTATGTACTCCTATAAATACATCTCCTATTTGTATAGAGGCGATATGCATCTTTGGGAAAATACCACAATGTTGACATAAGAGCAGCCTCGACACCCCCCCCCTCCCTCGCCCGCTTTGCTGCCCCCTCCCATCTCTCTCCAAACTCTTTTTCTACCCCTCGCTGAACCTTTCAGTGCCTGAGAGAGAGAGAGAGAGATAGAGAGAAAGAAGGAAAGAGGAATGGAGGGAGTAAAAGAAGTGTCTCTTAGAGGCCTCCACGGTCTTTAAGCCACTATGGTATCCACCAGACCCCTCACATACACTCGGCCTCTAAAGGGCCTTTGTCCTGTAAAGAGGGGGTTTGCCTAAATTGGGGTGCTTGTGGATTGGCGGGTGGGACTGGGCTTGGTGTAGCATACTTGGCTCCCACGTCTCCATCACTGGAATGGTGAACTTTTTTTTTTTTTTTTTTAAAGCTAGGGAACTGAGAGGTGGGGTGTCGAGGGGGCAAATGGGGTGCTTTTTTTCGGGCGGAGGGGGGTTTGGAAATCTTCCAAACAGTGCCTTTTTGCTTTCAAAGAAAGCCCCACTTGTGTAAATGTGCTCTTTGTCCCTTTGCCTATTGTTTGAATTGCATTATGGACTTTTTGTGGGAAGCTCACAGGGGCCTGGGGGGCCTGAGGGGCCAAAGAGGGACCAAGACGGGGGGGGGGGGGGGTGTCTCTGCCTGAATGACTTGGACCCAGGAAGGACAGATCTGCAGAGGGACCAAGGTATGCTTAAGAAATGCATGCCAACACATAAACGCTGACATACAACAAAAAGCAAAGCCACCTGTATCCCACTGCTCAAATTATGAAAATGTTGACAATCTGCGGTAATCTGAGTCTCACGGCGGCAGATCTTGTCTTTTCTCAGGACTCTTTCAGTGCAGTTCGCCCTCTTTGCTGATGGCAACAATAAGAAAACAGTCCGCGTCCCTCCCCCTGTAAAGGGATTTCTTCTTGATAGAGCTGAGAGTCTGGAGTCGCTCCCCGAAGCCAATTCACAACCTCCATCTGTCCTCGGTCTCAAAGGGAAAACCTGCAGGTGGAGAAGTGGCACAAAGCGTTTGCATGTTTGGGGCCGTGGATTTCTGTCTTTTAGACTCCATTGGTCAGTTGAAAGACACTTTCACGCTATTAAATTACAGAAATTCAGCTTGTCAAAAGCTCAGACTCCTTAGAATCTAACAAACCTGGGATATCATAGTGTGGGAGGAAGTTCTTGTACTATATTTTATTTTGAATGATGCAAAAAAAAACAATCAATCATCATAACAGTCGTGATATAAAGTTAGATTTATTTGCACAACTAAACCAGGCGCCTGGGGAACAATGGTAGTTGGGTAACTTGCTCAGGGGCGCTCCGGCCCTTCACTTGTCCCGGGATTTCAACCAGTGACCCTTCATGTACGAGCCCAATTCCCTTCCACACAACCACGGGCCACCAAAATTGTTACAACAGGTGCAGGAAGTTCCACACTCCAGATTTTTAAACTCAAATCCATTGAGGAAATTCCACGGAGGATAAAGTAGGCCCTTATTTAAATTTAAGTTTAGGACAGTCTAACTTTCTAGTTCCTGTTGTAAGATTATTTGTGTAACATATACATTCACAAAAACAACTTAACACAAAACCAAGTATAACAATTAAGGAAGTAAAATCCTCCAAATTCCTGTCCAAATAAATTGTTTACCCATTGTTTCGTTAAAAAACATCGTAGTACATTTCTGTCCCCAGCAGTTTGGAGAGTACAGAGCCCCTAAAAATATGCATTAAGTGTGTAATTTAATGTATTTTATGTACTTTAATGTCTGATTCTTTCTTATGTCTGTCTAGTACGACTGTCACAATGGTGGTGCAAGTGTGGACAAGTAAGTATCTTATTGTCTTCAATCAAATCTTAAAACTTGGGACACGTCTGGTTCCTGACACATTTGGGGACTCTGGAGGCGAGTGTTCTAACCCATCACTTGTGCTCCTCTTCTACCCCCCCCCCCCCCCCCTTGACTGTCATCACACAGATATCCCTGTGACCTCTCTTTCCTCCGAACCCCCCACCGGAGCAGAGCGGCGCGGCACACGGGCTTCTTCCTGCTGGAAGGTGATTGAGCGTGCGCTCCCCGCTCCGGCTCTGTCCTGCTTTGTCTGGGCGACGTGTGCCTGTGTCAGGAACCACAATTAGTGGGGCGCGTCCCCGGCCATTAATCACAGAACTGTCCCGGATCCATGCGACTGACCGACGCCCACTTCACCCACACACACACTCAATGACGTCCTGCTCGTGTCGGTGACATCATCACGCATGGTAATGTAAAATTGGCACCATTGGCGTCTCTCATTGTCTCTCAATGCTGGAACTGTTCTTCACAGGTTTTTCTCCTTTTGTATTTCTGTGACCTCTGGTGGTATCTGATGTATCTGAGGTGGTTTCTGATGTATCTGAGGTGGTTTCTGATGTATCTGAGGTGGTATCTGATGTATCTGAGGTGGTATCTGGTATCTGATGTATCTGAGGAGGTATCTGATGTATCTGAGGTGGTATCTGATGTATCTGAGGTGGTATCTGATGTATCTGAGGTGGTATCTGATGTGGTATCTGATGTATCTGAGGTGGTTTCTGATCAGGTACTTTATCTTCAAACTATTTCCTTTGCATGAGAAATAGATATAAATGCTGTTCTGTCTGATCTGTCACGCCAAAGAGGATCAGACTCTTGGATCCTAGTTTACGCGTGACATAAATTTCGTCGTTGGCGTTGGTCCACGCGAATGTTTTGTATTTACGTCGTCTGAGATGAGCGAAGCATGATGCACAGTCAACGTAAACCAGTCACAACATTTTACACGGCACCAGGTCGCTAGATTGTGTTTGTTTCCCCAACAACTCCAGTTTTTACGCTGGCAGGAAATGGCTAGCCAGAGACACGTTTGCTCCCAGGTTCCAACGAGTTTCCTGAGTTTTGAGTTCGGACGCAAATGGAACGTAAAACTGGCGTCATATAGCGTCATACAACGTAAAACTGGCCTCAGACGCAACGCCCGTCGTGCGCATGAAGCTGTTTGCGTCATGAACGCACGGCGCTCCGATTTTGGCGATTTTCGCATGTGCGAAGTGAACTTCCACCCCTACCAGTAGGTGGAGTATTAAGCCCTGCTCACCAACAGAAAAAAGAATAAGTCGTCGCCAAGGATAACCATCCGAGCCTCGACCTGGCGACCCTCGGTCCGAGGGAGCTGTAGCATCATCCTATTCTTCTTTGGTGGGAATGCGTCCTATTCCCAGCGTCTAGACTTGTACCGCCACCTGGTGGTGACGTGGGATCCTGACGCGTGAGTAGACCTTGTCCCCGCCCACCTCTGTGCTGCTGCTGCTGCTGCTGCGTACAAACAAACGCTCCCTCACTTCAGGAAGAACAAACAGAAGCAGAAATAACATTCAAATCAAAACATACGCCCTACAGCTTCAAAGTGTTTGCATTTCTTGTCACAGTTTTCTTTTACATTGTGTTAACATTGTGTAGGTGTTGCTATGTGCTAACACTCCACTCCCTTCAATGATGCAGGTAGACCAGTTTCACTGCGTGTTAATGCAGACGCCCAAACAGCCCATCATGTGGCAGCAACTCACTGCATTTAGAACTGTAGTGAGACAAACTGCTCAGAAGACGTCATACGTCAGAACATGAGGCCAAACAAAGGGCCCCCCCCACCTCAGTTTCCCTCCTCTCACTCAGAATATTCAGATCGATTCTGTGGCAGGACGGTAAATATTTGTCATCAGACAATCACACATTGATGAGAGAAATCAATAAGTGATGGGAGGGAAACCAAGAACCAGCGTGTGCTCGCTCACCTCACAAAAATGGAGATTTGTTGCTCTCAGGGGCCGAGAGAGTTTTCTCCTGGGGACCGTCTGTGTTTTCTTTTCTTTCCCCTTTTTTCATTTCATGGGTAAAAACCACTGGAAATGGATGAGGGGACTTGTGTGAAGAGATTCCCCAGTGGAAACGCCCGGGACGGCCGAGGAACTGCTGTCAAACGAGGCTATTTTGTACTTGTGCTGGTTCGCCGGTTTGCCACCGCTCCTTATTTGCCCACATGCGTAAGTGTAGCACAAAACACACACACAAACACACATAAACTGTGTGGTGAAGCACAAACACACTCCATCTCTGTCACACACACACACACACACACACATAAAAACACACTCTCATCTGTATGCTTCCCTTTCTGTCACCATCTTTATTTAAAACAATGATTTTTCTTCCTCTCTCTCCGTCTCTCGCTTTATAAAAACAGAGGAATGAAAAGCAGCCAGATGGTAGTGCAGACCTAATATAAAATCAATACGCTGCCTCCAAGAGAACTGAGGAGAGAGAGAGAGAGAGAAAGAGGAGGGAAAAAGAAGAAGAGGAGCAGCTGAAGAAAGAAAGAAAAAACACAAAGAACATTAGAACACCACAAATGCCAAAATAGAGTTCTTTGGTGTCTTCTCTTTTTTTCTCTCTCTCTCTCTTCTCCTCTTACTTTGTCTCTGACACAAATATGTGCTCCACACACACACACACACACACACACACACACATGTTGCCTCAGTGTGCTTTAACCACTCACTCCAGCTTTGAGTATTCCGGGGTCGCTGAACTTCTCCACCTACTGCCTCACAATGCATCTCTGGGGAGCTCTGTGTGTGTGTGTGTGTGTGTGTGTGTGCATGCACTTGTTTTTTTTAACTCTTTTTTTTCTGGTTTAAACCGTCAGAACGTTTACATGACATGAGCAAAAAAACAACAACAACAACAAAAAGAATCAAATTTCTGTTTTAGTGCGACTTAAACCAGAGCTGAAATGAAACCCAAACAATACTGATCATTACGTTCACAGCTATATGTTTAACTGCACCCGAACTGGCCTGTGTTGCCCTCTGATTTCAATGGAAAGTAGCTCCAGGCAGCTCTGGAACGTCGTTCAACGTCTCCAGAACATATTTGTCGTATTTGTGACGTCATCGCACTGTATTTACAAGTGTTGAGGTCGACATTTCTGCACGTGTTCCACATGTTGTTGTCTTCCAAATGTTAATCTGGATAGAAGAAGCCAAACTAAGCGCGCGGTGCGGCGACTGTGTGAAATTTCATGTAGTTCTGTTTACGTTAAAGCTTTCAAAAAAGGGGAATTTTTAAACGTGCCACTTTAACGACGAATTTGTCGGAGCGCTGAGGCCACGCCTTTTGCCGAACAGAAAATCCTTTGATGACTTTTAATCATTAACATGTCGCGAACATATGGTCCGAATTTGACGCGGATAGCTCAAACATGCTAGGACGAGTTCGTTCAAATGCATAGATTAGCCGTTTTTGTTTTTCTAAAATGGCCGACTTCTGAGTGGGCGGAGCTAATGGAAGTACATTAGAAATTTGTTTGGAATCATGAGAGCAACATGTGTAAGAAGTTTGGTTAAAATTGGAACAACTATGTGCGACTGAGACACGATAGAAAAAATCTAAAATTTAGCATTTAACGCAAATTTTGCCACTTTCTCTCATGTCAAATATTCCCAAAAACTTCCTCAAGAAACTTCGGAGTAAGCCCGACACACTCACCAAATTTCGTCCCGATCAGCCGACTTTTGTCTGACCATGACCCGACTTCATGGGGCGCTATAGAGCCCTGGGGCTACAAACGGGTTTTTGCCCTATCGCATTTTTCACCAACCCTACCTCTGTGAGTTTTGATGCACGTTAATACCCTGAAAAGTGACCGGAAAGCCACGGAACCTCATGCCAGGAACCCCTGGTCCTGAAATCCTGAGGCTTCTGAAGATTTTTGTTTAATCTCATATCAGATCCGTCCAGACATAATCTGCTCAGGCTGCTTTGGTGAAGACGTGGGGTTGATGTCGATGGCGGCGTTGCTTTTAAACGAGGATGCACGTAGAAAAGGAAACGGCCCTGTCAAGTCTCGGGAGTCACTGAGATTTCCTTGTGCGATGCAGAGTCTCCATCTCCGGACCCCCGTCATCGTGACGCAGAAGATAAATTGACAATCCGATTTGCACAGCCGGAGAGTTCAGACTTCTGAGTTGAGACACATCTGTAGAAATCGATTGGATTTGCATTTCAAACCCACTTTAAATGTGTCTTGAATCAAATTTTGGAAAATAAAAGCCAGATTCTGTCCTTTAACTTTCAAGAAAATCAGATTTTTCCCGTCTTTTTTTTTTCTTTTTTCTTTTCTGGTTCAAATGAATGGAAGTCAGTGCCGTGTCCTAACAAGAATAGCTCCATGTGTGTGTGTGTGTGTCACTGTGACACAGGAATGCCAGGACTTCTCATTGGGCTGCAAATTGAGAGAGAGGAGGAGGAGGAGGAGGAGGAGGAGGAGGGCGAGGTAGAGATAGCTTCTGAAAAGAGAGAGGACTGAGGGCCATTGAGGAGTCATTAGGGTAATGATAATTGGTGCAGTGAATAAGCAAAGAGAGAAAAGGCGGAGGAGAGTAAGTGTGTGTGTGTGTGTGTGTGTGTGTGTGTGTGTTGGGGGTGGGTGGGCTATAAATTAATTTGATTGACAGCAACATGTTGGGGCAGAGATATGCAGGTGAACCTGGAGGCAGTGGTGAAGTTTTGGACACGTCTTTGCTCATGTTGTGTGTTTATTTGGTACACAGAGGAGAGATAGTGTTTGTTTTAAGTGTGTGTGCGTGTGTGTGTGTGTGCGTGTGTGTGTGTGTGTGTGTGTGTGTGTGTGTGTGTGCATGTGTGCGTGCGTGTGTGTGTCCCCGGTGCTTGTGGCTGCTTGCTGGGTGACAGATAGCCCCGGGAGCGAGGGGACACCAGGCTGTTTAGCTGATAATTAAGGGGGTTTTATCTTAATTTGAGCTGTTACTCTCTATCCTCTGCTGTGATTTATGAGTCGCTGGCCCAGCCCTGCTCCCCGGCTCTGCCCCTTAGCATCAGGGACAAGACAAAGGAACCTCTCTTCCTTCTGTACACATAACACACACTCGTACATTACACACACACTCGTACATTACACACACACACACGCAGAGATAGAAGTGGATGCCCGTGTTCTCACGCTGCTAACTCGGAGTGTAAAACATCCGTCCTGAGGAACGACAGCGTCACCGAGGTCTCATTAGACTCATTAAGTAGGTTTAAAAAGTAGAGATTGGTGAATGACAAACACAGAACATGAAAATAAGATGAAAGAATTACAGACTGAGGCAGAACAATAACATACAAACTGTCTTGTATTGTCTTATAGTTGCGTGGTGTTGTGTTTTTGTCATTTTTCTTGGTGTTTGTGGATTTCTCGTTGTATTTCGGACACATTTGCCTGTTTTTGCTGCTGGTTTGCTCCTCGTGACCCGTTCTCTCTTGTGTTTTTTGGATCTTTACTGTACCATTGTACTTTGTTCTGGGATCATTTGGGTCCTACATCACGACCTCTGACGCAAACATTCCAGTTTAAACGCGAGACCACGTCCTCGCCTCACGTCCTGTGGTGCACGGCGCCGTCGTCTTGTTTTTTTGGTGGTAATCTGTTCCTTTGTCGCCACAATATTCACACTGGTTACATTCTAATGGTTTCTCATCGACACAAAGACACACCTCTACTGTCTGACTCGTTAGAAACACTATGTTGTTACTGCTAACTGTCTCATGTCAGTGTCTATTTGTCTAAAGGGCAGGGAGAAGCCATGTGTGATCGTACATGTTTGCCTGGTGTGTTTGTGAAGGATGTTCTGTTTGATTTTCCAACTCTGAAACTTTGACCAACCTCATGTCCAACAACTGAGTTAGGATTCCAAGATGGCTGCTCCATTCAAACACTGCTTCTTTTCTTCTTCTTCATCTTCTTTTTTCTGCACTCTCTCCTGTTTTGTTTACTTTTAAAACGTGTGTAAAACTGTCCTGTTTTGTGTTATAATGCTGCTTATTCTTTTTCTAGTTTTATATCTGTCTAACTCCATTGCTTATTTCTTTATATTCTTTTTTTTGTCTTCGTCACTCGTCGACCTCTTTTTGCTGCCGTGACAAGTGAATTTTACTCTTTTTTTTCCTACATTTTCAGGACTTCTTTTGCACAAAAGCTGCTGAAAACGTATCCTCTGTTCACGCCGGGTCTGACGGAGGCCACTGACACGCGAAGCCATGATCACACAACGCCCAAGGAGCACATTTGCGTGTGCATTAGCTCTCGGAGGAGCGCGTAAGCTCAAAGTGCACAATCTCAGCCACACCGTCTGATTGATATCTGCCCGCAGTGGTGCAGCACCTCTCACTTTGTGGCCTTTATTCTCCTCAGCTCAGCTCATGCTGGTAATGAATCATAAGAGGAAAAAAGGGGGCTGAAGCTTTAACCTCTCACCAGCTGTCCCTCCCCCCCCCCCCCCCCCGGGAGGGAGATGCAGAGCAGTGTCGGATTGAGTTCCTGAGAGGTGGAGTGACCGCAGGCAAGAGTTAACTCGATCTTCAGCTGGGTGGGGTACAGGGTGAAGAGGAGGCGGGGGGAGGAGGTGGGGAGTGGTACAGTCAAACAATGCGAGCCACTGTTCTCAACCTATCACCCCCCGGGGTCACGGAGGAGAAGACATGCTAGTGCAACCTCATCTCCTGCAGTCGCCTCTCTCATAAAGGCCGGGGATTTCTCCGCTGGCCCGACTTGGATGTTGTTTTTACGCAGATTGTGGGCAGGCTCTTTTTGGACGGACGTGTTTCAGGCTGCACGGTAATAATCCCACAGGTATTTGGCCAGAGGGAGGGACCTTCACACCTCCATTAAAAGGAAAATGGTGCAGAGAAAGACAGTGTGGGCGTTTCTGCTGTTTTACCAGACGTCATTCTCTTGAGTTTTTTCCTTTTCTTTTTCTGGTGCAGCCGTTTTTATTTCTTGTCGGTCGACATTCATGAGATGTTTGTACAACTCTTGGTACATTCAGAGTCTCTCCAGGACTCGGTGTTGCTGTCTCCACTGTTGCCACAACACGTTTGGAACTAGTTTGACAAACTAAAGCGACATCCATGAAGCATTTCTGTTCAACAAAAGCAAAACCTACATTTCTTCAGCCCCTCGTCGTCACGCGGCACAGATCTGTGGTAAATGACCATGGGAATAATTCATGTAACTCCTTATGTGGACATCCTGGGTGTGTGTGTGTGTGTGTGTGTTTATAAGTCACATCTTCACGTGTTGTTGAGTCAAAGTTCTCACTCATTTTCTATTGTGTTTAAAAGAAGAGTCGCGTGCACAAGTCACAAAACAGACAGTTTAAACTTCAAATTCAACCAGATTAGAAAGATTTTAAGTACTTTTGTGTTTATAAAGTTATACATTTTAACAACAGTAAAAAGCAGCCTACATGCTCTGCGTTCAAAGGGTAAAACAACAAATCTTTTAATTTATGGATTATTTTCTCATTACTTGACTAGTACAGTAAGGACTGCTAGTTAGCTGTATCTTAATAGTCCAACAAAAATGCAATTAAAACCATTTTACTGATCAAAAATATCAAATAAAACAAGATGGTGGAATGTCCTGTCCCTTTAAGGAAGGTTGCATTATGGGTAGTAAGGTGACAGCCTGGGAAAGGGATAGTGCTAATGTCGTTGTGGCGTGTTCGGCCTGTTCCATACTACGTAAAAATCGACTTCCTTTTTACGAAAAAGGCGGTTAGATCGTTAGATTGAGTTCAGGTATTGAAGGGTCTGAACAGGAAGTAGCAACACTTCGCACCTGCGTGGAACAAATCGGGTTTCCAGTTCGGCTTTGAGGTAAGCTAACATAGCTACGTTAGCACAGCACAGCTTTGTTTACTTCCACACTGTTTTTTTATTTTAAATGTGTAAAACTCCTGCTTATTCTGGTTGTACTTTTAAACCTTCATATTTGTCTAATGTCATTGCTTCTTTCATATCTTATTGCGGTATTTTTTTTGTATTTGTCACGTGTCGACCTCTTTTGCTGCCCTAACAACAAGTCAATTTCCCAAAGAGATTTGGAGTTGAAGCCCTTGTTTGGATGCAAATGTTTGGTGATAAGAAAAGTAAAAAAAAAACCTCCAGCTGAATTCACAGAGACAGACGTGGTGTTTTCTTCAGAACTGAAATTCAACCAAAGGCAAGACGCGACAAAAGAACATGTGTGAGCATGTGTGTGTGATGAGATCAACAGTATGGAGAGGTGTTCTCTGCTGGAAGTTCACCCATTGACCCTTGACCATTGTGAGTCAGAAACTGGTGTGTATGTTTCCAGAGCGGCCCACCTTCCTCCTCCTCCTCCTCCTCCTCCTCCTCCACTCTTATCTCTTCCCTGGTGCTGGGGTGGGGGGCAGGGGCTGCAGGGGAAGTGGAGGTTCCAGGCACAGTCTTCTCAGGACATGAAACCTCATCTGTCCACTCCTCCTCCATCCATCCAGGCTCTTAACTTTCACCCCTGACCCTGTCACACCCTCCTCTGTGCTGCAGCAACAACAAAAGCAGGAGATTAGGGAAATTGACAGGCTTGAGGGGATTACTGTAGCCCCCCCCCCCCCCCCCCCCCTTTCATCTCGGACTGCGCTCACAGTTGACTGTTAGCAGCGCTACTTCAACTTAATCTGAGTGCAGTTCGCTCTTTTTTTCCCTTCGGTTTGTGTACTTTTGTTAGCCGTTGTTTGTGCGTCGACTTATCTGGACCAAAATCCACTCGAGTTTTATGTGTTTTGGGCATAAAGTTAGTGTGACGGCGTCCGGAGAATGGGACCCGGACGTCGTCCTCGGTTGCCTTTACACACACTGTCAGCAAACACCAGGAGAACGCTCTTGTTGGTCGTGTCCTCACCCAGTGGAAACGCCTCAGGTTGGAACCCGGGTTGAGTGTGTGGGAGTCAGGACAAGGCGTCAAAGGTACACAGCGACGATCCGTCTTCACCCTGCGATGTTTATGTTGTCCTGGTCCTGTGCCAAAGACGTGATGGACACACACCCATCTGTTAGCAGACAATCAGACGCTGTGTTGCACACCATAGGGCGGCTGAGGCCAAAGACCTGTCGTCCAGGCGCGGTTCAAACATCTAGGAGGAACCACCTTCTCTAGCCTCAGATTCACCATAAACAACAACAACAACAACAACAACAACCACCACTTCTTCTTTATTAAGTGTTGTTGAAGTCTAACCAATAATTATACTATCTACATAATCCAACTGCTGCGGTTTATTCTGAGTTGTTGTGGAGGGAAAAGGATAAACATGCACCTTGGTCGGTTGGGTTTACGTAGTATGTGTGTTGCTTTAACTGTCCTGTGGTAAATGGTAAATCAATCACTTATTAGTTTCTCCTTATTATTTAACCTCTTATTTTGGATCCTCCATCAGCTTCTATTTGAATTTTGAGAGCCTTAAAAATGCTGTTTATGGTTTACGGTCACAAACCGCCAACCGTTTTTCAACTTTGGGTGAATGATGACATCATAACCTGTCATTTTCTTGCATGTTGGAGTTTGTACACAGCGTGCAAGCTTTACCTGTTAATATGCTAGCTCCTGTGGCAGCGTTACAGCGCCACATACAGGTCGTTTAGGGAGGTTTCGCGTGTATGAAAACGCAGACATTTTAAAGAACGTTAAAAGTAAAAGATCTTGTGAGATCTTTTTAATCTAAAAAAGGCCATTTTTTAAATAAGAACGCAATTGTATGGCTGTAACCCAAGTTGTTTAAATAAAAATCCGTCATTAAAAAAGTCACTTAATTTCCTCTTGATGAAGAACGACAATGAACTTCTAGACACCTGTGCCTCTTAATTATAGTGAAGTCCCTCGTCTGGGGCTCTCCGTCTCCGTCTCCGTCTCCTGGCCCGGTGAAGTGACCCTCGATCACCTCGGGTTCTCAGAATCTGGCAGAATGTCAAAACTATTCACTCGACCCTCTGGAAAGCACGTCTGCTTACCGTTAAGCCGTTTAGCTCCTAATACCAACAACAAACACTCCTTCTGTGCCGGCGCCCGGGCACGGAGCACAGTGAGCCGTCTATGAGAGAGGTCAGGACAACTCTTTAAGCGGACTCTGCCCATCTGGCCCCGCTGGTCGGCTTCCTCAGCAGGAGACTAAGTGGGACACGGGGACACAGATGCCCGACTGACACCGGACCACTCGCGGAGCCTCAGCTTCAGCAGTGAAGCACGTCCAGTGAGTTGTTTTCTTTTTAATTGAAATGTAATTATGTAAGAATGAGAGAAATGTAGTTGTGAGGTTAACCACAGGACTCATCCCTTCATTTTTACAGGTGCGTCAGGACTACGCCTTTTTTCCGCGGTTGGTAAGAACCCGTGGAACCCGTGGCAGGAACAGGATCGCCGCGGAGGACGTGACAAGCCGACCGCCCACAGCCTCGCGTGACATCACCTTCAGATTAAAAACAACGGCCACTGCACCTGAGGCTAAACAGACAAACTTAATGTGTCACCTCCTCTGAGCTGAGGCCTGATTCACGCCGCTCACGCACACGCACACGTCTCTACTTTTGAGTTTCAGCGTCTTACGTAATGTTCATGCGTCACACGTGCAGTTCCCAGCAAACAAAGAAAGATGATGTTGAAACGACACCAGGATGATTACAAACACTGCACACTGAGATTATAATCAACATATAATGTGAGAAAAGTTGATGGTGTTTGCATTTGAAAGTTATGACAATTTACAAAAGTGTTTCTTTTGTAATAATGTGTAAAATGCACTCATCTGTTTTCCTGCACATTGTATTTATCTGTAAATGTTTTATTGAGTGACAATAAATAACACTAAATATCACGTCATCTTGTGTATCTTGTGACTGGGAAAATGTCTTCCTAATGGAAGGTTGTGGGAGTTTGAATCCCGGCTCTTCCAGTCTACAGTGTGTCCTTGGGCAAGACACTTAACGAATGTGTGAGTGAATGGGTGTGTATGGCAAAACTGTAGTGTAAAGAAGAGCTTTTTTCATGAGTAAACCAAGATATCTGATCGTTTCAGCTTCTTAAATGTGAATATTTTCTACTTTCTGTCATTTTTCAGCTTCTTAAATGTGAATATTTTCTGCTTTCTGTCATTTTTCAGCTTCTTAAATGTGAATATTTTCTGCTTTCTGTCATTTTTCAGCTTCTTAAATGTGAATATTTTCTACTTTGTGATTTTTCAGCTTCTTAAATGTGAATATTTTCTACTTTCTGTCATTTTTCAGCTTCTTAAATGTGAATATTTTCTACTTTCTGTCATTTTTCAGCTTCTTAAATGTGAATATTTTCTACTTTCTGTCATTTTTCAGCTTCTTAAATGTGAATATTTTCTACTTTGTGATTTTTCAGCTTCTTAAATGTGAATATTTTCTACTTTCTGTCATTTTTCAGCTTCTTAAATGTGAATATTTTCTAGTTTCTGTCATTTTTCAGCTTCTTAAATGTGAATATTTTCTACTTTCTGTCTCCAGCGCCACCAAAACTTTCCTGCGACATTTCAAGATCTTTTTTCTGATTCTCTTTGTTTCCATTTATATTTTCTTGTTCTTGTTTTTTTTGTTGTTTTTTTCTATAATGCGAGAATTGAAAATGTGCAACCCAAACACATGTGATGAAGGAGTCAGTTGTGGAAGTGGTTGGTGTTTGTGTGTGGGAGTGAACGTGTGGATGTGTGAGAGACAGTGGTGTGATGAACATGCATAATTGTGTGTGTGTGTGTATATGCCTGTATATTTATGAAGTGCTAGCTCAGACATTTAATTTGCCACAGCCGGGTGAATGTGCAGAGAGGCGTCTCGGTGGATGTGCGCTGTCACCACCCTCTCTGCCCTCCCCTCCTCCCTCCCTCTGCCTCCCAGCATTCCTTCTTCTCCACAACTTTCCCACCCTCCATTCTATCTTCTCCTCCTCCGCCCTCCTCCGCCCTCCCCCGCTCCCCAGTTCCTACACCTCATGCTGGGGCTAATTTTAGAGCTTCTCCTCTGGATCCCATGCAGCTTCCAGCTGGAGGTGCCTCTCTTCCAACCCCATCCTGCCTCTGGAGCATCTCTTGTGGATGTGTGCTTCTCAGGAGGAACCTCCTCTGGGGCCATGGGAAGGTGTGCTGCAGGGAAGCAAAGGTGGAGCAGTGGAAAAGAAGGGGGGAGACGGATGAGCTCAACCGTGCCAAGATGCCATGGAAACAACAAAAATCCACCTATCATCAAATGCTTGATTTTCTTTCTTCGACTCTTTTAGCTGCTTCTCACTGGAAGAGTGAACGTTCTCCACACAGCAGCGTGAGCGGGCGTGCGATTGGCTGAGCGGAATCCCCCCGGCGATCTATTAGCAGTTTGTACGCTAAATAGTTTGGTGAACACGGTAAAACGTGACGCACAGGTGAACAAGAACACGCACAACAACAACATCGACACACCTGCGCGGCGCACACATCCAGTTTGGACTTCAAGTTTTATTCTGCAAAACACAATATAGTAATATATATATACAAAAGGTCAAAGTAATGTAAGCAGGGGGATTTAAATATCAATACATCAAGACACTTTAAAATTCACTGATTTTAGTTTTTATTTAAGTTCTTTTCTGAATAATTGAATTTCTGGTCTCTATTTTTGACTTTTATTTGAGTTTTTTCCCCTCATTTTGTGAAAGCTTTAACGTGGCAACAAACAAACTGATTCTGAGATTAAATAAATTAGCATTCGTACACTGAATCTAAAAAAAACACTGAAAACTTCTGTTGCCAATACATGAAACGGCCTTTTCAAAATAAAAGACAACAGTTAAACATACTACTATGTGAGTACCTTACCAAAATACTTGAAAACATGCACACATTTGCTTTTATCACACATTATGATGTATTTAATGTGTATAACCTTTTTGTTTAACTTAAACGTTGAGGAAACAGTTTTGTTCCGTCACACACAGACAAACGATAAAAACTTCTAACCCAGAAAACACTGGAATTTCCTGGAATTTCCTGGAATTGTGTCCCTGACACATCATCGCTGTGCTTTTGTATCATAAACTGTCATTGAAATTTGACTTTGTTTAAAGCCGACAACGATCTCAATGACGGCTGGAAAAAAAGCAGCATCAGAGGGAAGTTGTTGTGTTTTTTTGGACAGTGTCTCACTTTGTCGTCTGTCCGCCTGGATTTTCTTCCTTCTTCTTCTTCTTCTTCTTCTTGTCTTGTTGTTGTTGTTGTTGTTGTTGTTTTGTCCGAGTTTTCGGGGCCAAGTCCTCACATGTAAGCATCCATTCAACTGCTTTAACAAGCCCGCTGGGGGCGTGAGCGGAGCGATCTGTGGGACACGGATCGGACCCGGCCAAGGGCACAAATCACAGTGAGGAGAGGAAGAGAGACCCTGACAGCACACTCTCCCCCCCCCTCTTCCTCCTCCTCCTCCTCCTCCTCTTTGCTCCTTGGTGGATTTTCCTGCTGCTCTGACTTGGCTTGTTAAGATGAATCTCCATGCTGAATGAGGGACGTGGACAGTTGTTCCTCGTGCTCGGAGCCGCTCTGAGCTGTGTGGAGAGCTGCTGGTGGGTCAGTGAGCCCCCGTGTGTGTGTGTGTGTGTGTGTGTGTCGCAGGGCTGTGATTCATCATGTGGTGGTCAGCCGGACTCAACAGGCGTAACCACAGCCGGCCACACCGGGCCGTGTGAGAGCATGCAGCAGTGAGGCATGGCTGCTCTGTACACACACAGCATCACTCCAAACACCCAGAGGACCACTGCAGAGTGTGTGTGTGTGTGTGTGTGTGTGTGACTGTACAATCCAGCCTTACACGTGTTAGCAACACTTTGACGACATTATTTCTCTTCAATTACTTTATTGGAACAAGCAACCAGAGAGTACAGTATTCCTTTGGACAATGTCTTGTAGTAGAAGTAAGGTTTATCTCCAGATCATTGTCGCCTTGCCGGTTTTTGCACGTTACTGTGTGTTCATGCACAAATGAACCGGAAAAACGTCATACAGATCTGACTATTTTAAACCTACACGGTTGGTGTAGTGGTGAGCACTCTTTGCCTTTGCAGCAAGAAGACCGCGGGTTCCTGCCTCGGTCAGAACCTCGAGGATGTTCTCCCCGTGTGTGCGTGGGTTTTCTGTCCTGAGATTGGCACGGCGACCCCCGCAAGCGGTGGTAGAAGATGGATGGAATGAAACCCTGACCTAAACCTGCATTATTGTACAACTTAATGTTCATTTAAACTTTTCGTCCATTCAAAAATGCCAAAGATGAATTTGTCGGACATAAACGTGAAAAGCCAACAACAAAGCTAACAACTGTATGTTTGTGAACAGTTTCTTGTTCCTTGTCCACAGAAAGACACGTTCCCTCTACTGGAAGTGCTGCGTTATACTTGTGGATATCATCTGCTTCACAGTTGCCTTCAACCAAAACACAATTAACGTCCAATTAAGTGCACACTGTGTTTGAGTGTCTCTACTCTTTTCACACTTCTCTGTTACGAGGCTACAAATGTCCCCAAAAAACAAACAATAAAAGGAAGAACTGACTCTGGTCTAGATCTCCCGTCTCCCTTTGTGTTTTTGAACTTTGTTTGAAACCATCAGGTCTGCGGTTCAGTCTGGACGTGCGGAAACATTTTGAAAACAAATGTGCAGTTCACTTCATTCTCGCCCTGATTTTGTTCTGAAACCGTTGACGCTTCTCTTTCGTGGCACTTGTCTGAGACGAGAGACTTCTGACACGTGGCTTTATTTTTTGGTTTTATCTGGAAATGCAATTTTCCTTGAAGATGAAATGTAGCGTAGCTTCTTCAGAACACAAAGCATGTGTGAAGAGTCTGTGGAAAAATGTCGCTGTTGCCTCTTTAATGTCGTTCTCTTCCGTGTCTTTGCCTCGGGAGGAAGTTTCCTGTCGTGGCTGAGGCCTCAGGTTGCTAAGGAGAGAGTATTTCTATCCTCTCCTCCTCCTCCTCCTCTCCATCGCACCATCCCTCTCTCCCTCTCTCCCTCTCCGCTTGTCTCTTCTCCCCCTATGGATTGAGCTGAAGGACATGTCACCACAACAGGGCACTGGATGAGACAGGCCCACATCTTCTTCCTCCCTCCCTAAACCCCCCCCACCCCACTCACACTCACACTCTCTCTCTCCTTTCCCTTTTTTTTTATACCGTCCCTGCAAACACAAACACATAAACAAACTCAATTAGCTAATGACAGTGGCCGGGCCATTGGGTGGTCCTAATTAACGTTTACTGGCTGCCTGATGTCGGCTCTCAGGCAGTGATTAATAACTAGCCCCCCGCCCCCCCCCCCAGTCCCCCCTCCATCCATCCACCACTTCTCAAACACACACACAGGTTTGCACAGCTACCCTTCTGAGGACACTCAGAAACAGACCATAACCAGATAATGTCATCCATTTTCTTCCTTTCACCACAACCTGTCTAGGCACATCTTTGAGTCTGGTTCTCGCTCCACTGTTGCCTCGTGTTTGCTCATTGCGTAAACTGTTGGGATTTTGTCTTCTCTTTATAATGTTTTAAAGGTTTCGGACCAGGTTTTGGCGTCAATCAGAACGGTAGCGAAAGACTTTTGCTTGATGATGTCGGGAACAACCGGTCCTGACTCTCAAATGGGAACATAATTTACAAAATTCACCCAATGGAAGAAGAGGTAAAACCTTAGTGATTAAGACCATCATTTTTGCAACCAGCAGTGTCGTCCCCTGGTGGTTCTTCAGTATATTCTTACTTCCTGGTTAGCTTTAAGTCGTTTGGTTTAGTTCTTGGAGAGCTGCGGCATAAAGAAACGTGGATTTCACCGGATTCAAAGAGTGTTGGGAACATTCTACTGTTATATACACGACATTAGTCTTGTCAGTTTTAGATATTTTAGTGCAAAAAAAGAGAGAATGTTACACAGTGTATCTTGAAAAGCTGTGACGGCTCAACATGTGCCAGCTGGAACCAAACCAACCCTGTTTCTTTTTCTCTTTTTCTTTTTTTATATATAAATACAAGGCAAACACTCCTGAGAGGTAGGAGCTGTAATATGATCATTAAATCCTCAGTGCTGTAAAACAGATTAGAGCCTGAGGGGAGCACGGCGGAGTAGTCAGAGACTCAGTCCAAACATAGCGGACCTGGCCAGCAGACGCTGTCTCTCTCACTCTGTGTGTGTGTGTGTGTGTGTGAACAGGCTCTTAAGGAAGGCTGCTGTTTAGCTTGCGAAGGGTTAACAGCTGCCGGAGCTCACAGACTCCCCGCGTGTGACGCACTGTCTCGATGAGGGAAAGTCGAACAGGAAAGGCAGTCTAAAAAAGGTCCCTGTGCAGCGAGGGCCCGAGGTGCGTTTTCTTTGGCCCTCTCCTCGCATTTTTTTGCACTTGTTTTTCCAATTTGCTTAACTACAGTTCAATGGTTTTTGGATTTCCAGATCGCTGCACGAAGGCTCCTCTTTCTTTAATTCTTGGGGGGCACGGGGGGAGCGAGTCGCGGCTCTTGTTTTGCCATTATCGGACTCACTCCCGTTCTTGTGTTCCTGGCGTGAGGCCCACTCGCCCCACGCTGGCCCCGCTCGCCCTCTCTGCCACCCTCGTTGCCCAGGCGTTGACCCCCGCCGTGGTGCCCCGATCATCCCGAGCTGCTGTGGTGATAAAACAGCAGTCGCACCTGACACACAGGCTCTGTTAGTGTGTGTGTGTGTGTGTGTGTGTGTGAATGTGAATGGGATCAGTCAGGAGGGGTGGACACAGCACTGACAAGGCTTCATATGTTAATATGCTGCACATGTGGCTCCAGCATTGGAGGGCTCGCCGTGGTCAGAATGACCCCCTACCCGCTTCCCCCCCCCCCCCCGTCCCCATTCATCCCCCCACTGAATGTGGCTCCCCATTCACGCTGATTTCACAGAGGAGGGGAGGGATGGTGGTCTCAGAGGTAGAAAGGTGGTCTTTCTCTCCTCCTTGGCTCAAGGAGAAGGAAAAACAATTGGTGTGCAAATGGATGTGTCTCCCTAAGTCCTGGATGACCTGCCTCCTCCCTCCCTCCCTCCCTCCCTCCTAACTTCCCTCCTTCCTTCTTCCCTCTCTGAAGTTTATATGTTTAGAAAGCGGCGGCTATTGGCCGATCATCTGTCCTTAAATCGGAATAAATAAATACATTTTTAAAAAAAGCAGTGTGTTTATCTTGCGAGTGTGTGTTTATGCTGTCGAGGGTATAATTTATTGTGCGAGCGCGTGCTCGTGGACACCTCGCCTCACCGTATGTGTGCGCCGTAGCTCGCAGCCTGTCAGAGGAGAAAGGCTCCCAGTGTCCTCTGTAATTTTCATAGGTCAGACCTGACAATGGCCACTTTGATAGAGAAGCTGTGGAGATGTAAATCAGCCAATGGAGGAGCACAAAACAACTGTCCTCCCACTGCCCCCCCCCAACACCCCACCAGGAAAGAAGAAGAAGAAGAAGAAGGAATTTAGATTTAAAAGACTAAGTCAGTGAGAAAGAAAGACGTCCTCTCCACGTCTATGCTGATGATCATCTTCTTTTCAGAGACTCACTCAACGCCACAGACTGTGTATAAAAATGTTCCTGGCATGGAAAAGTGACGCCAATAGGAAGCAGGACATACAGTAAAGCCACTAGGGGGCGCCTGATTGCAAAAAGTTCTACTTCACTCTGCATTCATTCATTTAATTGGACCACTGTCCTTGTCCCAGTGTGTCTGACCGCTATGCTTGACACACAAGCACTGCGCTTTAAAGTTGGGGATATTCAACCCTTTTTAAAGGTGTTTTTATGTTTTGCGTTTGTGTGTCGTAATCAACACCTCTCGAGTGGCTGCCTTCTATGTCACTGTATGTGCTTATACAATGACAATAAAGAGTTCTGATTCTGATTCTGACAAAAGGTGATTTCTGGTGAACTTCACGGATGTGAAGAAACGTGGCTAGCAGTTGCTGGTACCATGTCTTTCTTCCAACCAGTCTAAAGTTTTCTGTGAACCAGAAATCCGGTATTATTTCCAGGTCAGAGTCTGGATGTGGGAACTGTGGAACATGTGCACAGCACCTAAGCCAGGTTAGGTCCAGTTGAATGTAGAAATTCAATCGTAATTCAACTCCCGAACTGTATCTGAAATAAAGATCACTGATGACACCTGGGACATGGGTGAGGTTGGAACTAGGAGATTTGCGCGGGAGTTTTTCAATTAAATTCTTATTTAGATAGACAGAAACCTTTACAATATTATAGAGCGAAGACAAACCCAACAGTTCAGGCATCAGTGGAGAGAAAAAAACTCACTTTTAACAGAAGAAGAAATCTCTGACAGAACCAGACTTAGATATGTGCGGCCATCTGCCTAGACAGGTTGGGGTGAAAGGAAATATAGGGGACAGAGGAGAGGAAGGGGAGAGACAGTGAGAGAGAAGAGAGACCAGGAGCAGATACATAACAAGTTATAGGTTTAAATAGGTATAGTTATGTATGCATTTTTACCACACTCTGTCCTTTTTGTTTGTTTTTTAAATAAACTCCCAAACTTTATCTAAGTGCTGCGAAATCCACTCTAGCTCAACTGTAGTCGGACTAACGTGTTTAAACATGTGGTTTTAATCATTCAAGTCATAAACACATAGAGTTGCTGATGTTGGTAGAAGCATATTATGGGGTGGCGCGGGGGTTCGCTGTGCTGAATGGAACCGCTTCAGTCCCTCTGCCTCATTCCTGGGAAAGTTTGGAGCATCTTCTTCTATCGCCTGGCACCTGGAGTTGTGTTGCTGGGAACCCGGGGACAATAGCGTTGAGGTTGGTGGGTCGCCGGAGCCACAGTCCTGCTCGGCTCTAGCCGTGGACACGCTCCAGGCTTCCCCCCCTAATCTCATCACTGCGGCAGCCCCCGGGGGTTTGAAAGGAGGACCCTCTGGAGAGGGGCGGGAAATCCTCCAGCAGCAGCAGCAGCAGTCACATTCAGGGTCTGCTTCTGTAGCATATGTAAATAAGTCTATATGAGAAAGAGAGGGTGCAAGTATGAGTGTGGGAGACAGACGAGAGTTTACTAACTGGGTCACAGACGGAGCAGCAATATGATAAAGTCTTGTGAGTAAATTAGAGAGGAAACAAACCGGCGCTTTAAAACTCGATAAGTGCGGATCCAAGTCGTAAAGATGCCACAAATAATGGATGTGCCCCGCAGGCCTGCGAGCGCGGAATTTGACAAACTTCCGCAAAGGCGATGACAAATTGCTCATACATGTATGACTCGGGTCGCAGACATGAGCGGGCTTGCGGGAGGAGGCCCAGCCACGGGACGGAGTAGTGGGTTAATGAGGCATGTTTGCGTATGTCTTCATACCACGGAGGTTAGACACAAAGAGAGGGAAGGTGGTGGGGAGCGGGGGGAGAAGCTGTGGTCACTGGTGTCTAGTATGCGTGGAGCGAGATTCTTTTTTGGAGGGGTTTCATGTGCAGAAGCGTCTGAGTGAGAATGAGTGGAGCGGTCAGGCAGGCAGACATTAGGACCAGTGGTCAGAGATAAGCAGATGAAAGCTCCAGGGATGGGAAAACTACTGCTGCTATCAAAGATCACCGATGACGCCTGTGACATTTGACTCCAAACTTTTTTCCCTTCGCAGGACTAAAACGGACGCTGTGAACTTAGAAGCTGGAACTAGGAGTTTTTTATTTAAAGTTTTTATTTTTATAGTTTTTAAAGTTTTATTTGTACAGGCAGAAACCTTTACAATATTATAGAGAGAAGAGATCTCAACAGCTGGCATCAGTGGAGAGAAAAACTCCCTTTTAACGGGAAGAAATCTTTGACAGAACCAGACTTAAAGATGTGCGGCCATCTGCCTAGACAGGTTGGGGTGAAAGAAAAAATGGGGGACAGAGGAGAGGTAGGGGAGAGAAAGTGAGAGAGAAGAGAGACCAGGAGCAGATATATAACAAGTTAAAGGCTTGTTATGCTTCGTTTACACCAAACCGTGAATTTTCGCACTGAGGAATCACTTTTTTGTGTTTTTCGTTTTTTTGTCTTTTAGGTAGTATTTTTCTATATTTTATTTATCTCTGATGTACCACACTTTGTTTCCGCTGTGGTTGTTTTTTAAGCGCTTTATAAGTAAAGTTGGACTGGATTGGATCGGTACATATAGCATATAGCGGTACATATAGTATATAGCGGTACATATAGCAACTACAAATTATAGTTTTTTCCTTCTTTTATGAGCAGAGTCTGGTCGCCAGCAAGTACGTGTCAACATCTCAACACTGATTGGTCGTAGCGTCGCCCAAAATTGAACATTTTATATCCTAGCGTTGGAGCGATTGACACATCGCAGGTTCCAGTAACCTTTGTGTCGTGTCCGGTTTTCTTTGTTTAATTTTCTACTCCGATCTGATCACATTCTCTGGTCTAAACAGTAGAACAGTATTTCTGACTTTCCTTCATTTACCACCAAAATAAGCCAGGTACACATACCACCAGTGGTTTGAGAACCATGTGGTTTAAAGTACTGATTAATCAAAGTAGTGCTGTCAGGGAATCCCACCTGTAACTTGACTTTTGCTTGAGTTTTATGTTTGGTTTTTTTGCCCCTGCTGAATATTTACACGGTTCATTATTTGTCGTCTAATGAACCGTGGAGGAACGTGGAGCATGTTTCCACGACTCCAGGGACCGTGAAATCCACGATGAATTCACAAAACATTTGTGATTCGTTACTGACAGCAGTGATCTATTATGACCCTGCAGACCTGCTCGTGGAGATGAGATACGATAATAATAATCCCTTATTGGTCTCACTACATGGAAATCTGCAGTGTTACAGCAGCAGACATTATAAAATGTGCATTATTATCACCAGAAAACAGAGGAAACACTGTAAAATAATTACTAGCTTCTAGTTACTGTACTTTTATATTGAGTTACTATGAAATCTTACAGTAAATTACTCAAAAATATAGAATTTTCCTGTATAAATGCTGTATTTGGGGCAACTTCACAGTATATCACTGCGATTGAAACTGTATTTTTATTACTGTTGTAGCTATTACTTTGCTATTATGCCTTATTCCTGTGACTCAGCGATACTTTCACGTCTAAATACTGTGTTTAACTGTAACCTGGCAGTTGCTGTGTGTTATTACCGTCATTAGCAATGATGACGGTATTATTATTGAACAATAGTTACCTGTGTAAATACTGTATTTTACTGCGTTACTTCACAGCTATGCCAATTTTTACTGTAATTTACCGGCATTTTCCTGGATAAATTCTGTATTTTACATATTACTCTCATTAGCAGTAAATAATATACAACATACAGTATTATCATATTGTAGAATATCATAATTAAGATAAAAAATATACCTTTTTTTATCCTAATATGTGACATTTTTAAGTTTGACCAGCCGACAGAACTGAGAAAACAGGAAAGTGACCGCAATAAATACATAATATACAAAAAATCATTCTTAAAAAAAGTACGTACTAATATGGTATAAACACACATGACAATTACAGTCAAAAATAACATGCTGTTAACGGTGATAACGATCAGCTACGATTGATGTTACATCGTGATAACAGCGTTATTGTGCTATTGATGTGTGTACACTGTAAAAAGTGTCATTGTCAATATTTCATTTATTTAATTTTTATTTTCCAAAATCTACTTAATTACAAAATCTACTGATGTGTGTACACTGTAAAAAGTGTTGTTTTTGAAAGCCTGTGAAAACAACAACGTTGACATTTATTGTAAAATTCACCATCAAATCCAATGAAACCGCGGAAAACAATGTATACACATATATATGACAACATGGGCGTATAATGTACAGACTTAAGCGTGTAGAGGTATGAGATATGACACAGCGATGTCGTAGACGTCGGTCGCCTGTCTCTTTTCCCCCCTCCCCGCGCTGGTGTTTGTCGAGGCCTTCGCTGTGTTTACCGTCTGCATGCAGAAACACAAGCTGCACAAAAACCCACTGGTGGGAATTGCTATTAGATAATGAACTCAGTTCACCTCCGGTAGGTGCCAAGCAGCCCGAGGCTTCAGAGCAGACAAGTATCAACAACTCTCGCCTCTTCACAGTGCAGCAGCCTGACAACAACTCCACCAAACACAGATCATCCTGGTGGAGGGAGAGAGAGAGAGAGACAGAGAGAGAGAGAGAGAGAGAAACATTTCTCATTAAAATGCATGTTGTGATTGCAGGGAGTGATGGATTCATGTCATGGAGGCGCTCTGTAAATGGTAGAAATACACACACACACACACACGCGCGCGGCTGTCCAAGACACATCATTTTCTACTATTGATTCCATCTTTATGAGCAAAAAAAGTTTATGGGCCTGCAGTAAAATGTCGATTTCATCCATTGGGTATTATGACTGACCATTTTGGTCATTTAATGGCCCTCATATTCACTCTGCGGGCGCCTGTTCTTACTCACTGCTGGCTCTGGTGTGGTGGACACACGCTCACTAAAGAAGGTATAATATATTGTACCTTTAACTGAGCTTTTCCACGACACTGTTCCAACACGGCTCGTCTTTTCCATCAGTGATAGAACCTGGTACCTGCTGCTCTGGCGAGGTTTCAACGAGCTGAGGCGATAGTAAAAATGTGACGTCGACAGACTGCCGGCCAGTGATTGGTCAGAGAGTGTCGTCGCTGAAGAGTCATGAGCGTGTCGTCCGACACAAGAATCAAAGCCAACAATGTTCTTAAAAATCTCCGAATTTAGTAAAGGAAATGTCAATTTTTCTATTTTCTAAAAACTACTTATAGTTCCAAAATCTACTTATAATTCTTCTTCTATAAATCTTTAACCCCAGGATTCCACTGCCCGCGTGTAAATACGAATAGGTTCTTTTATTCAGAATCTCCTTTGAAACCACGTCCTTATGTGGTGTGAATCAGAAAATTCACTGTTGAAAGACTGACAGAAAAATCTGGATATGCTTAAAAATCAGATTTGGGCTTCAGTCTAAACAAAACCAACTCCTGATATTGTCCCTTATTTGACGGAATGGTACATTTGTGTACAGTTTACTGCTTCAGAACATACAGTATATGTAGAATTCAACAGACAAAAAGGTATAAAAACAGCCCACGCTAGAATGAAGCCAAATATTCTTACATTGATTTAAATTCTCTTGATTTTAGAAGAAGAATGTGGAGTAAGGCGATTTTGTCTGTCTTGCAGACCAGCAGCCACGTTTAGACGATAATGTAATCAGACTTAAAAATGAGGAAAAAACTAGACAAAACTGGCCAAAATTTCGGGATTTCATGCTGTTTTAGCTCGTGTCTGGTAATTGAAGCTGAAACCTGGCTGTAATATCGGATTGAGACTGATAAAAGTTGATGTTTTTTCTTTGCAGGCAAAAAAATACGATAAATTCTCCTTATTAAACAAGGATTATTTAACTTTCTTGAAAACCACAGTTACAACAATGACCCCTAATGTCTTATTTCCACCTCACTTGTACATTGAGGGACATAAATGGACTCGCGATGTCCCCCCCCATATTTCAGACGACGGTCAGCAGAGTGTGAGAGAGTTTGCTCTGTGCCGTCCGTGTGAGCGCCGCGGCGGCCAAGACACAGAGAGCGCTCTGTTCCCCAAACGTGAAGAAGAGGAGCAGGAAAACGATGGCACTGAGGAGTCATGAAAAAGTGTCTTTGTGTCAGAGGGTTGAAAAACAGCCCATTTAGAGTGGTCTGCCTATTAGGGCGGACAAAGGCCAGGGTCTGTGTCTGAAATCTGCTGCAAAGACGGTTCAGTGTGTGTGTACTGTATCAAGGGACGGCAAACAGGATCTCCTTTTTGCGCCCGGTCCTGGCCGTCCCCCATCTTCTTAGAAAAGACTCATCCTTCCTCCACATTCTTCTTCCTCTGTGGCCCCTTTTCTCTCCTCCACATTCATCTTCTCATCTGAGCCTCCCTGGAAAAAAAAACACAACACAACACTCCAGCTTTTCTTGAGGGGAAAAAAAAGAAAGAAAGAAACGTGGCTTCTGTAAATCCTGGCTTTACACCCGACGAGCGGAGTTTATATGAGGCGTTGACACATGATCAACACGTCATGGGAACTGGACGCTCACTCACTCATTCATTCATTCATTCACTCACTCGCAGAGATAACGTGGCTGCCGACAGGGACGGAGGGGAAAAACATGATTTTGAGGCTCGTATGACGCTTTCGTATGAGTGCACATTTATTAGACATTTATTCTGTTTGGTCTTTTTGTTGTTCTGTTTTTCTTTACCCTGCTGTTTTATTTTGAAGTTTTTCCTCATGTGTACCGTGTCCAGTTTTTACTTCCTGTCCTGTCTTTCCTGTTGATTGTCTGCCCCGCCCTAATGTGTCTCACCTGTGTCTTGTTTGTCTCTCTGTGCTTCATGTTTCATGCCCCGTGCTTCTGCTCAATGTTGTTTTTTCCAGTTTGTGTTTCACCTTTTGTTCCAACGCATGTTTTTCTCTCTGGCCTTTGGTGCAGGAGATGGACAGGTGAGTGGAAACTCTACATGCCCAGTTTAATCGAGCTAAGGCCGTAGTCTGACTAAGACAGACATTCAGACAACTTTCAACAACTTTGGATAACAGTCCGAGTATAAACGCGGAGGAGAAAATCAATTTATTTGCCATGTGCGTCTGACTCCGCCTCTGTAGGTGGCGCTGTATCTCTATAAGCTGGTGAATCAGTTTCCTGTTGACTTTTACGTCACAGGTTCTGTATGTTTACTCCTTCGTCACCATGGAGGACATTTTGGTGCATGTGCAGGACGATAGGTCCCACTCCAGTCCCACTAAGTGTTTACATGCAGGAGTAATCGGACTATGAATCATATTATCCAGCTATGTTGGACACCGCTGCGTCTTTTGTGTTTTTGACGCAGACGCGTCGTCTCGGAGACTCCTGGTCCTGGACGCAGCTGTGGCTCCACGCCCGCTCGCTCACCGCGGGGGCGGTTCGGTGCCACATCGTGCCCGGCGTGGAGCATGGTAGTTATTTTGCAGGCATGGTGGGTGTGTCACAACTCATCACGTCACGCACTCTTTTACGCACAGATGTTCATAAAAAATGGACCAGTCAGTGGATCCCCACTGACTCTGGAGGTGATGACACTGAGTGCGTACCGGGGTTCAGAGGCTCACTAACTGGAATCACATGCTTGAACCTGCTTACTTTTTACAACGCTCTCCTGCAGCACGCCACATGACGTCTCTGTGGAAACGCCCAAATTGTGCTGGTGGTCCAGATGTCACTGTTACTGTTGAACCACCAAAGTGTTTTTTTAAGTGGAAAGTAGCTTCACCCCCGAGTGTTAGACGGTGCCTTTACATCAATTTGATGATACGTAAACTGATCAGATGGGAAGTTAAAAGCAACACAATGTCTTTGTTTTTTGTTATTTTCAGAACGTACAATAGGAACAGGAAGTTAAGACGAGAGAACTGGCAACTTTCTTCCTCGGTAAGTTGCTAAAGTTTGACTAGAAAGTCGCTAGATTTGATGCTAGTTGTTTGTTTGTTTTTTAAAAAGAAGGTCTGAAAAGTTGAGTAGTAGTTTGAGCATTTCAAATATTATTATTATTATTATTATTATTATTATTATAATAAGTGGACACTCCATCTACACTCCTGTATCAAATATAATACGACACATTCAGTTGAAGCTGTTTTGGGAAAATCCTGCACATTTTATGGTTTTATTGGCAGAAATGTTTGTATATTATCACTTAAAAGGTGTTATATGTAAGAAATGATCAGGATTTGTGACTCCTTTTGTATTCAGTTTAGTCACAAAATACATTTTTGGAATTTAGTTTCCCTTGTTTTATTTTGAGTGAACGTGAACTAGACCATTTTTTGGATCTGTTCACCTACGGTAGTTGATACAAATGACAAAATGTCAAGGGGATTCTTGATTAATACAATTATAATAGTGATTTTTCAAGGTTTCATGGTAATTTATTCAAGAAAATAAAGAATTCGGAACACAACTTACTTCATATTTGGCTATTTTTGTCATGCCAATAATAATAATAATAATAATAATAATTATTATTATTATTATTATTATTGCCAATATTATCATGCCAATAATAATAATAATAATAATAATAATAATAATAATGATAATAATTTATTTTCATTGTGTATGAAATGACTTTGTACCATGCCGCTCACGGGGGGGGGGGGGGGGGGGGAGTGCCTTTTAATTGGATCTTTTAATAGAATTAAAGCCACACCTGTGGATTCAGAACATCGCGTACATATGACACATACTGACAAGGCCACACACTGGTCTCCTCTCATTTGCATGTCCTCATACTGAAACCCGCAACATAATACACTGCCATACCTCACTTGGGTTAAGTCAAGAAGCTTCCTGTCGTGGGAGGAGCCGGGGAATGTGACCTCACCTGCCTCGTGGACACCTGATGAACTCTGACCTGTTCTGCAACTGAGCCTCCAAACACTTGTCCAGAGGCGGCTTAATCTCATCTAAGTGGCCTCTGGGTGTTTTGGCACCAGTCGTTGTCTTCCCTCCTGTGCCGAGGTGTAATTTTACTCCTGAGGGTAAAAATAATGGGCAGCAAACACAGGTGAGGCAGTGTGAGGCTGATGTGTACACAGTCAGTCTGCTGTTTGTCTTTCATTCCTCTGCTCGCAAGTGTTAAGTGACGCACAGTGTATATTCACTCCCTTTGTTTGCACGTAACAGTAACGATATAAACATGAATATCTCTCTTTTAATTCAGGGAACTGTACGAGTTTTACGGTTCAGTTCGCTTGTCAGGCTTCAAACTTCGCAGGTGACTTGCTAACGGCACCAGTGAGTGCACTGCCGACTTTGAGATATGGCTACTGTCGGTAACATGTAGCCGTGTCTCAATCCAGTGGCTGGATTAACTGGATTAATGGCAGATGAGGGAAGGGACATGAGGACTGATAAAACCACATCCATTTAAGTGTGGATTTGTCATCCAGATGTTCTCAAAATGTGCCACAAATTGATTCCGTTGACTCCTTTGAATGTGGCATATCCCAGACTACTTTGTACTTTGAAATACAAACTACTTATTATTATACTTACTTATAATTATCGAGCGGCGATTCAGAACCTCTCAGTGTACAGCCTGCCAGAATTTATTAGAAGAAAAACAAGGAATTGGTGACGTAACCGTGAGCGAGTGGGCCTCATATTACCTCCCGAATTTCTCTTTGTCACTTTTGTCATCACTTGCAATCTCACCTTAAAAATAAAGACTTACTGGTCTCAGCTAATATAGTCTCGCACATAATGCTGTTATAATGCTGTTTGTATCTTTTATAATTTACGGATTACAGGATGATTTTTGTAACATTGATGCTGTTTCTCATTGTTTTGTCTATTCTAAAAGCTGTAGCTTTATTAATTAAGTCGTGTTATTTGTGTCAAAGTCACCGTTTAATGACGTCTGCTGTACTGTATTAAATATATTTATTTAAAGGGTCAGTTCCCCCAGTTTAAAAACAAGAAAGGTGTATAGACGGGCGTCGCTGACCAGCTGCGGTGTGCCACCTCTACGATGCTCATAAATATTTGAGTGTTCTTTATATTTTTCCCTATAATGCCTTAAAGGGAGCCCGCAGTCAGGAAATAATCATCATTACGTGGCACGCGGTGTCGGCCAATCAATAGCCATGCCTTTGATTGACACGCCAATGTTTTTCAAGTCCCTGGAAACCTTTTTCTGAGCGTCAACAATTTTCTAGGAATTGTGAGCACACACACACAGGCTCTCTCTCTCTCTTCCCCACATCTTCATATTGAATATTCCACCTCAAGACCATGTTATCAGGAGGTTGTGTTATGCTCAGCTGCAGCTCTGAACCGCACAGTACAATGTGTATCTTTTCACAGTCTAATTTTAAGTTCTTGGCAAGTGTTTGCAGTGGGAGGAACTGGGTGTAGTGTACTTAACTCCCAGTCTGAGCGCTGAGCACTGAGCTGAGCTGCTTGGCACAGACTCGAGCGGTGTTGAACCGTATGGATCAGCCCAAGGAATGTTGCACCGATGCCATTCTTGTATTCTACGGTTTTTAGGTCTAGACGTCGCTGTAGTTTCTTGACAGAAAAAGGAAGCAAACACACAGTATGTCTTCCATAGGAGACGCAGACGTAGCGTAACTTTCACCAAACATGGGATTGGGATTTGCAATTTTGACCGGTGCCTTGCCACGCGCTTACTGCATGATAGCAGCTGTCAATCACACGGTGTCGTCACATATTTGCAGAATTCTGATGTCTATTTTTCCTCTAAATGGAAACAAAATGTAGATGAAGAAGAGCTGAAACCATTTTATTTATAAAGCTCATTTTTAAACCAAAGTGCAGTACATACAATACAGTAATAAGAGGGCTAATGAGGGCTAAACGACACATACACACACAAAAGCCAAAAACAGAACATTTAAGCTAGATCACGCAAAAGAAACAGTTTAGCTCAAACACCTCATTGTTGTTGCTAAGACAAATTCACCCAACAATGGTAGACATGGCAAATATTACATCGTCATCCCTTTAGCAACATTTGCAACTCTTGCTAAGTTGTTAGCTAGCTGCTCACTGCCAAGTGTTAAAGTGATATGTGTGTGTGAGTGCAGCGTTAAACATAACCAGTGTTACCTTCAGCCTTTTATTAGCATCATAGCTGAGACAGGAGGATGAAAGTGTTTGTAGACTGTTCTATTTCCATTTCTTTGCTAGTTTTTACCCCTTTAACTCGCTAACTATTATACACGTGATACAAGGTCCACATTTTTACTTGAACCCAAAAGGGTTTTGTATGAAATACAATTGCAAAAAAAAATAGAATTTGAGTTAGTTTTGTAAAAGCACAATTCAGTTTCTGTTAGTTTCGGTTAACTATAATAACCTTGGTAACCAGAGGGTTGCCAGTTCGGACCTGTCCCCATTGCTCTTTGTTGACTGGACACATTAAATCCGACAAATACGACCGTGTAGTGACATTAATGGTGAAAGAAGCAGCATTTGTATGAGGGCAGCCGACATGGAATCCTAATTCAGCGTTTGTGAGGTTAATCTGAGTTGGAAATCCAAGTTCAGGGATCCTCAGAAATTCCCAAGTTTTTTTGTTTTTTTTATTACATGCAGTCATTCATCAGTCGAAATGTGAGGACAGAAAACAAGGTGGTGAAATCCTGGAGAGTTATTTCAGGTAAGTATAGAACAATCAGCAAGTCCCGGAGCCAGAAAATCAGATATATATTGTTGTGCCAGGTTTCCAGGACTAAGTTATTCCACAGAAACAGGATGTGGACATGCATTTCTTAGCTCCCTGTTGTATAATGCACTGTCAGGAGATGTCACAACCTGAGCAGAATAATCCATACGGCCTTTCCCTGGTGCCCCCCCCCCCCCCACCCCTCCCTCTTATTCACCTCCATCTCTTTTCCCCTCTACTGTCTGGATCCATCCTTGCCTCCCTCCCTCCCTCTGTTTGAGGACAGGTAAAATGAGAATAATAGGACGAGGTAGCAGGAAGAGCACAGAGCAGGAGAAGGCGATGTTGACAAACATGATGTGCACTTATGTGCTTTGTACTTTTTTGGCGGAGCTGCCCTTTATGCTCATAGATTTTCAGATGATGTTGGGAAGGAATCAATGGGACACAGCCAGTACCAGGAATGCAAGTCCATCGGAGGAACGCTGCAGTTAGATAGTATTGGGAAATAGATTTTCCTCTGTCCGCCCCCTCTCTCCCTCTCTCCCTCTCTCCACCACCACCAAGCTTTTCCTTCAATACTCGCTGCAATTACTTCACAGTCAAAGGAGAAACGATGGAGTCTTGGCAGAGTAAATCTGTGTGTGTGTGTGTGTGTGTGTGTGTGTGTGTTGACTGAGGCTGGTGTTTGCAGATAAAAAGATCCACGTCTGTTGTGTTTCACTGCTCAATCTGAAGTAATCTGCGTTCATGCCAACATAATAAAAAATGTACTCTATTTTTTACGTGACCCTTCAGGTTCACAACAGGAAGCTGGTTCCACCCAAGCCAGCGAGTCCATGTGGGCCCCCATAAGGATTATATTCAGAGTGACAAGTGGGTGTGTCCGCGGTTTCCTAAAGTAGAGTAAAAGGCGGAGTCACACCCTGGACAGATCGCCATACACTCGTAAAATCTGCATGTTTTTGGACTGTGGTACCTGGAGATCCGGCAATCAACCTGGAAGCAACTGCTACAGAGCTTCCAAAGGTCCATGTCTCTGTCTCTGTTTAGTCCAGGTCCGCTTTGGTCCACGTGGTGTAAATGTAGCACGAAAACCTCTGTTCCACATCCGTGAAATCTTTTCTGGAGCCTGTGTGACATAATTGTCCTCTCACCCACTCATTATGAGGACACTAAGCAAACAAATGGAAGTATTCTAACAATTTTTGCCCACAAGTTCCAGTCCGGTTGGTTTTCCGACGGCTCGTCTCCCAAAGACAATAAGGACGTGCAAGTGGGAGTGAAGTCCTGGTGAGGAACTGGAATGGAGTGAGACAGAGCGAACACTGTGGACACGGATCGCGGAGACGACGAATGAGCCATAAAACCCGGCACTGGACTTTTCAAACCAAAACAGAGTGTGTGCAGCTGCACGACCGCTGATGTCCAGGTGTTTGTACCGGGACAGACGTGAAGCCACTCCTTCAACATTTACACGTAGAACAAAAGAAGACAGAGGCACAAAACCTCTGTTGTCAAATTCCATACATGTGCAGGCATGTGGAAATGGACACGGACACACACACACAAGTTTGTGCAGCTATTCTTCTCAGGACTCTGCACTGACTCCTGTTCATTTGGACAGATTAAACAAAGTGTTATATCTCTAACCACAGGTTTGGTTTTATCGCGTTAAATCATGTGACATTTAACACTTATTTAGACTTTTTTTTAAGTATTTCGGTCCCTAAAGTCCCAAACAACTCGTTTCAAACAATGCTGCAAAGTACTTCCCATGGTATGAAGATAAAACCCAACAATAAAAGCAGCAGAACAGCAGAATAATAAAAAAAAATAAAACTATAAACCCGGTTAAATAATGTAGTAAAAGTAATAAATTATATCTAGAAGATATCATTTGACAACCACTTATATTTAATGCCCTTTTTAACCATTTAATATAAAAACATATTTACTATTGAGCTTGTAATGAAGTGGCATGGAATAAGAACAGAACATTTCTTAATTTTTTACAGTTTTTAAAACTCAATCTCCGTGAATGTTTAACCCTAACACCTAACTTTACCCAGAGAAATTAGGTTCTTCCTTTATTAGAACCAGGTTTTGGTCCACATGAGGACTTACTGGTCCTCACAAGGTCAGTGTTTATGCCAGAGAAGGTCCTAAAGAGGCGACAAATACAAGGACATGCTGGTTTCCATGACTCCAGAGGACATTGCATTGGCTTACATTCATTTCCCAGAGAATTACACTAACCTTAACCATAACTACCACTGACCACTGGTTAGACCTTAACCTAACACTAACTGCACAGTCTTTTTTCACTTTACAGTGTCATAATATATACGTTGATTTGTTGTTTTTTGTCCCCATAATGTGACTGTGTTATCAGATGTAGGTCCCCACAGCATGAGTAATACCTGTGTACACACACACACACACACACACACATGCGGTACTTATGTTTTATCCCCTCAGGAATCTGGAGAAGGTGTCAGGTCTGTCTCCTGCTCTGCACACAAGCTTCCCTCTCCTGTGTTTTTCTTTTCTCTCTCTCCTTATTCCCTCCATCTCTCCAGCTCCTCCTCTTCCTCCTTCAGCCTTCACTTTTATCTCCCTCCTTCCTCATCCTCCCTGTCTGCCCCCCCCACTCCTCCACCCGCCCTCTCTCTATCTCCTCTTTCTCTCATTCCATGTCCTCCTCCCTCCCTCCTGTCCTCCTCCAGGTCTCTCTATCTTCCTCCTCTCCCTCTCCCTCCCTCCCTCTCCCTCCCTCCCTCTCTCTCTCTCTCTCCGCTACACTCTGCAACAATAAATTACACACAAACTCAATGTACATCTCTTTGTTCTCCGCGCCAGATAATTCAATTCATTTTAGCCGGGCTCTGCATTCTGAATGATGAATGCATCGACGATGCAATTAAACAGGGCCGTACATTAAAGCGCTCTGCACACACACACACACACACACACACACACACACACATCCGTCTATCTCCAAAGACGCACAAAATAAAATAAATTCACACGTTCACTCCCGTTTTTTCACTCGTTCATTGATATTCTGAACGTTAAAGCGTCATGTGAGCTGAGCGTCTCGGGTTTTCCATAAAAGACAGGGAAAAGGACAGGGACGGGGACAGGGACAGGAAGGACGGGGACAGGGGAAGAAAATGTGGACATTTTTCACAGCTAAAAATGAGCTTAGCTTTGTTTGTGTGCGGATTTGTGAACAAAAGTGTGAAAATAATCAGATTAAACACCGCTCTCTTTGCTGATAGAGTTTCTGTCATCTCAGATAAATAAAAAAAAAACATAAATGGAACTATGAAATTTTTTGGACCTAAGAAAAAAGTCAAACTATTGTCAAAGTCTGACTAGTCCGACTTTAGTCCGGCTAACTGGACTCTTAGAATTTACACAAATTTGTTAGTCCGACTGAAGTTGTACTAAATCTCACAATCAAACACAAACACATCCAGATTATTTGTTTAGGAGTTAGAATTAAATTCAATCGTTACATGTTCACATTCAACTGAGTGTTAATCAGTGATTCCCAAAGTGTGGGTGGTGGCCTACAGATGTGTCCGGGTTAGATTTATGTTTATGTTTGTTTTAAATAACGTGTGTAAAATTAAGTTTCAATTCACCAAATGTCTCTTGGAAATGATTTATATTGTGATTTTTGTCCAAAAATGACAGAAGATGCCGGGACACAGATGAAGATGACGCTAAAGAACTCGAATAAACGCTAGAAAGACGCGTAATGGTTTTTCAACGTGGTTCCAGTCTAGAGTTGTTTTGGTCTGTGATGTCAGAGGTCAACCAAAAAATGAACGCCTCATGCTTAACCAGCTGATAGGAAGCACAGCGCCGCCTAGTGTCGCAGAGATAGTGGACAGTTGTTCATGTAAACGTAACCGAATGTTACGGTGGTTCGTGTTTTTGTGAAATAAATAATGAAATAAAAACAACAAAGTAACGTTTGCTACAGTTGATATTTTTAAAGGCAGAAATTGGCTTTTAACTTTAGATTTATATCTTTTCTCGTCGATTTCTTTTCACCTCTTACAATATTTTATGATTTCAAACTTTTTGTACCATTACATTTTAGCTTCTTTTTTTTAATTTTCCATTTTTATTGAACCTTTCTTTAGGCAGAGATAAAACTCAGAGTGTCCTGGCCGAGACAAATCTCAAGACTTTTACCTTCTTTGCATCTCTACAGTGCTTTAGTCTTATTTGACTCCAGTTTATCCTTTTATTAGCTTCATTTATCTGTTACTGATGGTGTTCCTGCTGTTTGTCATTCAATCATCTCTGGTGTTTATTCACGGCTGGTTGTTGAGATCTAACGATGGCGTTTTCCTCTCCGAGTCTCTCGTGTCCGATGAATGAAGGATTTTTGCTGAGTCATGTGACTCTGGCGTGTTTTGACCGGTGTGAACGGGACACGACGAGCGCGGCTGACGATGCCGTGTCCTCTCCGTCCTACAGGGAGGCAGATGGACGACTGTCTGCACCGGTTTTTACCGCACTTTTACAGAGCGGGGGTGTCTTGTAGAGGTGACCCCGCAGTCCTTCCTCGTCCGTCCTCCATCTTCTTCCTCCCCCTGCCCGTGGCTTCCTGCGGGGTGATTAATGTTTGCTCAGAGCGTCCCGTCTGCGCCGCACGCTCGCACGAGACACGTCAGTCAAAAACACCCGCGGTAGGGCCTGGATTGAATGGCGTGGTTTTGGAGCCAGACTCCGGGGGAAACTCTCTTTGGGCCAAAGTTGTCGCCATGTGTTGAGACAGCGATCGAGGCCAAGGGCGGAGTGAAGAGGAGATAACGGAGAAACCTGAGAGGAGCCGGCGCGGTCAATCTGGGAATCCTCATTTCCGTCCTTAAGAGGAGAAGAAAGGCAGATTTACACTGGCACCTGAGTGGCGCATTGTCGTCCCCCCCCTCGCCCCCCGCCCCACAGACGAGCACCCACTTTAAATGCTGCGGGATTGTGGGGAAGGCAGAGGGTGATTAATGGGGCGTGTGTAAACAAAGCCCTTGAAACAAAAGCGAGAGTGTAAAGAATAGAGATAAGAGCCGACTCCAGTCAAGTTTGGCATCATCCCTCTTCCACTAACGACCTCTACTGTCGCCCAGTGATGGCGGGGGCAGCGAGGATGGAGCGCGGGGGGGGCGACGGGCAGGGGAGTGGGCTACTTAGAATAGAGGGGAAAGAGAGTAAAAGAAGCCCCTGACATGCACATTCATTCTTTAAATGAAAAGAGATAATTGTGAGAGGAACCGACCTGTCTTCATTCTTTTGAATAAATAAAAACGCATGACCTGCCTGAAATATGGACAATGCCATTACTGATTTAATTTGAATAGACCACTTGTTATTGTGCCCGGGCTTGTGTTGTGACTCGCCGTGAATGCTAAAACACTTGACATGATTTTAAAAAACCCACAAAAAAAAAAAAACACTGTCTCGAGGAGATAAACGCAGCGTGAATTATTTTAAATAATAATAATAATAATAATAAAGAAAAAGATCACATGCAAAAACATACACAACTCCTTATATGGACATCCTGGGGGTATGTGTTTATAAATCACATCTTCAGGCTTTAAAAAAGCCTTGAGTCAAAGTTATGATTCATTTTATATCACATTTTGAGCAGTGATATAAAGTAGCAGTCAGTTTGCAGAAGTCACACAATTAGACAGTTTTTTTCTTTTTTTAGTAATTGCAAATTTCACAAAGTCACTGATTTTAAACTGATTTTTCATCAGATTGTCTAGATTGTGTTGAAATAAGCATATAAGACATATTATCGCCTCTGTATAAACCGTATGTTTAATCATAGTGATGAAAAAAAGTTCTCCGACTTCATCACGTGATGCTCTGTTTTTGTAATCTTATATAATCAATTTATTTACCTAATTGCACGGCAGTGGGCGTTTTCAGTTTTTGTCAGTTTGAATAATTAAGAATTTTAATGCCGTTTTATTTGCATCTCGTTTTAATGCCTGAGGAAACCGAGGAACATGCAAACAACATCTGTTACCAGGCAACGTCACGAAAAAGACTTTGTTGAAATACAACATCTACATAATCATCATCATCATCATCATCAGGGAAGTGAAGGCCTGTGAAGATGGCGTCCTCACGCCCTCGCCCTCCTCTGACCGCCTCACTGTGGTCGAGTGGAGTGAAAACACGTTCCCGCTCAGCCGGGGATAAAATCACAACAACAAGCTGCGTGAGTCTTAACGACATCGGCTTGAAAGCATATTCATTTCCACGCCTCGGCGTAACGGTCTCACGCGGGTCCTCAGCTGATATATTTGACAAAAGTGGACCAATTAAGCAGATTGATTCCTCGCGGTGATGTAAGCGTGCCTTAATCAAGACGGGCTTGTTTTCTGCCGACTTATGAAACACAGCCCCGTCGACCTGTGGCTCGGCGCTGTGTTTTCATAATGATATAATGGAGGAGAAGGCGCCTCTGTCCTCCCCTCCAAATACTTGAGATAAGGCGACTCAGCCTCCCCCCCCCCCCCCCCCCCCCCCTTTTCCAGCACCGGCAGCTGCATCCAAAACGCTGCGTCTGTGGGGCAGGCCGGCTCATTCCACAGCACACCTCTCACCACATAGTCGGGGAGCTAAATCATTCGGAAACACATCACGTCACGCCCCTAATCCCCTGGATGCTCTCCACGCAGGAGCTAACGTGTCGGATTGAGAGGGAAGGAATTCTGGGTGAGATTGAAATTAAGAGGTTGAATGAGTCAGGAGCTGGTGCCTTCTTTCTCTGACAGTCAGGTACTGTATAGTATATAGTTGTTGCTCGGCTCTTGGCATCTCCCTTCCCTCTGGCGCGGTTGTCAGCGATGGCAGGTTCAGCCGCAGGTCAAGGAGAGAGAGGCAAGCAGCCATCTTATTATCCACAACCATAAAACACCTCACTACAGTAGAGGAGGCCCCTGCTGTATGTGTGTGTGTGTGCGGCCGAGCGTCTCCGTGGACGGACGGCGCTGATCTACACCTTGTGTTCACCTTCAGCGTGTCCCACACACACATCATCGCACAAAGTACGGCTGAACAATTTGCTGGAAAACACAATGAGCAAATTGTGAAAGCTGCAATAAATGATGTCACGGAATTTACAAAATGATCCCGCAGCGCGATAAACGCGATAAACGCTGTCACGGAATTTACAAAATGATCCCACGGCGCAAAAAACGCTGTCACGACGTTTACAAAATTATCCCGTGGTGCGATAAACGCGATATATGCTGTCACGACTTTTACAAAATTATCCCGCAGTGCGATAAACGCGATATATGCTGTCACGACGTTTCCAAAATTATCCCGTGGTGCGATAAACGCTGTCACGACGTTTACAAAATTATCCCGCAATGCGATAAACGCGATATATGCTGTCACGACGTTTCCAAAATTATCCCACAGTGCGATAAACGCGATATACGCTGTCATGACGTTTACAAAATTATCCTGCAGTGCGATAAATGCGATATATGCTGTCACGAAATTTACAAAATTATCCCGCAGCGCGATAAACGCTATCACGAAATTTACAATATGATCCCGCAACGCGATAAACAACGCGGGAAATTGAGCTTCTGCTTCTCACTTGGTTTATAACGCCGGTTACATTTCCGCCCCGAGTAAGTGTTTGGTCTAAATCACTAGTTTCCGCTCTTCTCGATAGAACCTGGTGTCACTTTTGCAAACTTTGTTCCCATTTAGACTAAAACACAAATGAATATATGTGTGGACACCAGAGCGATGGACAGCTGGTCTGGTTTGAATGAACTATCATGTGATGCTCAGTTTTGTGAGTCTTGAGGCTTCGTTTTGGAAATGGCTGCTTTAGCAAGTTGGCAAAAGCACAAATGTTAAATGTTTAAAAAGTATAATAAGACGATATTGGACTGATATTTTCATCATTAGATCGATCGAGTTATGATATCGGACACAAAAACAGTGTCAATCCAGAACTGCTATAAATTTCTGATGTGTGTAAATTCACCATGTCTTCCATATGGTGCGGCCACAGTGAATGTATTCTTTGGATTCCTCGCTGTCGTGTTGTATCCCGTGTTTCCGTTCCCTTCATGTGCCGGCGTGTTTACATTCAGCTGTACGTTGTCAGCGTGTCTGTGTGTGTCAGTGTGTCTGTGTGTGTCTGTGTGTGTCTGTGTGTGTCAGTGGGCTCCATCACAGTGAACACATCCCATCGACCGTGCGCTGCTTCCCCCGCCGTCTCCTAGCAACTCGCCATGGTGCCTGGCGGCCGGCTGTTACCTTTTTCCGTCAGGGCTCGTCATTTCTCCCCCGCTCGGAGTGAGGTGACTTTCATGTGTGATGTGTGTTTGAGAGCCGCCCTCCACCTCCTCCTCCTCCTCCTCCTCCTCCTCCCGCCCTTCTCTGTCAGTGCTGTTGGGCTGCTGCTACGTGCAGGAGCGACGGCCTTGCTGTCGAAAAGCATTGGCTTAGATTTCTGTTCACTCTCTCTCTCTCTCTCTCTCTCTGTCTCTCGCTCTCTCCCCCCCCTTCCCGACGGCAATTGCTCTTTGAAAGAGGGAAGACTTGAAAGAGTGGAATCACGGTAACTGATCACTGGATGTGCTGTAACAAAAGGAAACTACAAAGATCCTGTTGGAACAGAGAGAGAAGAGAAAGAAACAGAAAAGAGGCTGCTACACTTCTGGATAAGAAAACAATACGTGTCAAGACGAGAGTTTCAGCAGCAAAATGTACATCATGTGACCAGTTTAATCCATGATGTTACACAAAGAAGCAGCGTGTTAGGGGTGTGTCTTAAAATACACCCACAGGTGTGTCTCTAATTAACTCAATAAACCTATGAGAAGCTTCCAAAGACATGACATCTTCATTTGGGCTTTCCCTAATTGTTTAAAGGCATAATAATCTTAGTGTATGTAAACTTCTGACTTTGAAGAAAGTAATAAAAAATCCTTCTCTCATTATTGTGACATTTAGCAAATAGAAATAATGTTGGTAATCCTAACGGACCTAAAACAGGAAAAGTGATTGTCTGATTTTATGTCACACAGTGAGAAAAAAAGCATATGTGTCTTTTTATATAGTGTTTGTAAACCTCTGGTTTCAACTGTACATGCATCTTAGACCACATAAGTAGGTCAAACTGGTCAGTGTGTGTCTGTGTTTGTGAGTGTAGGACGAGGAAAAGACAGATCCCATCATATGTAATCCAGGATAATCCAGAGTATTTTAATGCCAGGTGTGAACAGGTGTTGTACTTTAATTTATTTTAATAAATGTAAAGAGTAGTACCTCACAGACTACGGTGGCCTGGAAGTGCAAACCATTCTTAAACACTTTTACAAATTCCCCAAACTAAGAAACTAAGAAAAGTTGAAGCAAATGGAATGAAGTTTACATTAAAGTGGGATGTTGTGACAGGAAGAGAAGGAAGTGCAGATTCATAGAGATGGACAGACTCTCTGTTGTGGTTTCCTTCCACGGAAACGTAACACGTGTGACTGAAAAGCCTTTTAAAGCACGAGTGTCAGAGTTTCTTCTGTGGCAACGGACATTTTCAACCCTTCATTCACACCAAAGCGCCACTTCAATAATTCATCACTCATTCACCGCTCAGTGCTCTCTACAGTGCGGGGCTAATAGTTTTCAGCACTCTTTAAACTCGACTTTCACTCACACTCACACACACACACACACACACGGGTTCGCACAGCTATTCTTCTCAGGACACAAAGCGTTGTCCCGAACCCTAACTGAACCAAGTATGAGGTCCAGGTTTTGAACTCCTGGTTCTGACAAGGTCAGTGTTGATGCCAGAAGAAGGTCCTAAAGAGGCCACACACACACACACACACACACAAAACAAAACACAGAAAATGCGGTTTGTTTCACGGAGAGGAAGCTATTTTTACTCTCCCTCCACACAACAGTGAACATGTCAAAACCGCTTTGATGTAATTCCATTACCGCAGAACGTGATGCACATTTTATATGCTTGATGTGCAGGGATCGCTGGAGTCTCAGAGCGACTCACGCTGACCCCCAAACGACCCCTGATATGGTGACTCAGCAGCTTTACAGCAGACTGAAGCCCGGACCCTGAGAAGGATTTCTGGACTGGCAGCGTTCACCACAGTTTGGGAAAGTGAGGTCATCGGTGTGTGGGTCTTTTTTTGTTTTGTGTGTCTGTGTGCGTTGGCTAAAGTGTACGAGTGGTGTTTTTCATTGTGCCGTGGGGATTATGGGTTTGGAAAAGGCTAATTTGGGTTTAAGGGCACTGGGCTTTTGCCAGACGCAACAACCTCAATCTCATATGCCATTTGTTTATTGGACAGCTTATACTGTATACACACACACACATACATATGTATATATACACTCTGCAGAGTACTCCCATTTCCCCAAGCACAGTCAGTCAGTCATTCATTCATTCATTCATTCATACTGTACACTGAAACCAGTCACAGGTTGAGTGTTTCATGTCATTCCCAGAACCAAACTGCTTATTTACTGTCCATGTTCCGTACGTCTGTATTCCACTTTTACTCTGGAACACGTCATTTCAAATGTCGGAAGTTTTCTCAATGGGGAGGCCTGATGGTTTTAGGTCAAGATGAACCCATTCTACTTTTATTTTTGTATCTACTGATACCATTATCAGTCGTTTTTACACCTTCTTGAGCCACATCTGTGCCTTTTAAAGACATAATCCTCCAATACAACACAACATGACTCTAAAATGGATTATATTTGATTCTTCTTCCAAGGATTTTGACCGGTATCGGACCGTTACTGATGCCAAGTATCAGAAGCTCATCCTTAGTTTGAGGTTGTCAATAACACTCATCAATCAATCAATCGGTCAATCAGGTTTTATTTACAGATCAAATTTGATTAAAAAATATAAAAAAGTAGGACTAAGAGTTCCTTCACATGCAATAAGCCAGAAGTGGTTTTAAGTAAGTTATCTTTAAGGTGTTTGTCCCTTGTCTGTTGTTGCCGAGCAACCAAAACCTGGGAGTTGCTGGGATGACTGAAGTTGCTGCAGCTTCCATGACATAATGTATCTGTGAGACTCTTCTGGATTTTTCAGCTCAGTTATAGTCTTAGTCGGACTAAGATGGATAAATGCGATTCATAGTCCGATTACTCCTGCATGTATAGGCTTAGTCGGACTGGAGTCGGACCAAGATGTCCTCCCTGGTCTTTGACCCGGGAGTAGAAGGAGACAACGATTAGAAATAGCTTGATTAAACTATGCGTGTAATCTGTACTGAGTTTCCGTTCAGAGTCGGCAAAGACTAGTTTGACCTACTTATTTGAATATCGAAAGACACTGAAAATATGATACGTACAAAAGACCCGAAGACCTGGCGAGTGAAGAATCTTGGACGCCTGGAGACACTGGAGAGTCGGTGTAATGTTTGCCCTTCTCTCAGCAGCAGAGTTTTGGATGAGCTGCAGATGTTTTTGACACTGTTAAACTGACCCAAACTGGCCCTTTTTCAGGAGTCCGAGGGGATGTTTCAAGCGTTTAAACTGATGGGGAGGCCAGTTTTTAACTCTCACTGCTCCTCGGTCTTTGTTGTTGAAACAGTTGCTCCTGATTAGGGTTCAGTCAGAAGTCTTGAAAAAGACGGAGGGTCTGTGGGGGTGGAGGGTGGCGGGGGCTACAGAGGCATCAATGACACAAATAGCTTTTCACTCATCCCCCCCCCCCCTTTCTCTTTCTTTCTCTCTGACTTAGACTCTGCCGTTTCCACCCCTCTCCATCTGCAGTCTGACCTCTGCTATTCTTCACGATGATTCCTGTGTGTTCAAAGGCGGCAGGATGTCAGTAATTGGAAGGGATGTGATGGAGCCCCCCCCCTCCTCCTCCTCCTCCTCTTTGGGGCTGGGAGGCCCCCAGCACTGGAGAGAGAGAGGTCAGGGGGAGCCTGTCTCACACTGACATGCAGGCTCGGACGGAGGGCAGCATCCAGCCACAACAGGCCCGAGGCGGCCGGGGCCGAGGCTCCTGTAACAGTCGCTGGATCTTTGCAACGCGCTGTCTGGACTCGTGAAGCAGGACTGTTGACTTGATGCTCGGCTAAACCCGTGACGCTTATTTTCTTTGAGCAAACAAGTCGTGCTCTCGGTATTCTGCCACTTTACCAGTTTCACCTCTGGGGCAAAAAAAGGCTGAGACTTGAATCCAGAGGTTCTCAACCTTCCTGACAACAAGGACCAGACAGCGGCTGTCACGTTTGGGAAGGGAGGAAGGAGCTGCGAGTGATCTTAAAGCTGCAGTGTATAACTTGTGTGGATGTTTTTGTAGATTTTAGATTTTTGTTTTCTGAAAATAGGCAAAATGATCAGTTTTTGGTCAAACTCCAACCTGTTTTTTCAGTTGTCTCGCTTTACTAGCTCAGTGTTGTTGTTGCATTCTTCTATCCCAAAATCAGACACATTACTTCCGTGCATTGGTATCTCCCACCCCTCATATTTAACATTTGTACTGTGGTTTAGTTGGATTTAATTATTTTTGTTCACAGAAGGGTTAAAAGCTGCACACAGCACCTTTAAGCTTTTACCCAAATACTAGAGTCTGTAATCGATCATGATGCAATGGATGACAGTCGTGTGTCACATGATGTGGCCCCAAAAATGCAACATGAGCACATTGTATACATGATTTAATACGAATCATAAACCATGGGGCCAATGAGCATCTAGACTGGTCAGGAGGGCGTCATGGGAAAAAAAACAATTGTACAGTAGGGGTGTGTGATATGAGCCTAAAATTCCATTGTGATATTGCAGTAAAAATAAAAGCATTTGAACGATAAATAGTTCACAATAAAAATGTAAAATGAATCTTAGTGAAAGAAAAAACTATAACTTGATATTAAGAGGTGGGACGTGAATTTAAAGCCTCTGAGGTAAAGTTGACGGGAATTGTGCTTGTAACCAGAGAGTTCGAATCCCCGCCAGGTCAAGAGCTGGGTTACCTGATCAAGGTGCACAATCCCCATTACTCATTCTTAATTGGACACGCTATATTAATACCAGCCAGGTGGGGGGGGACTAGGACTACTCATAGTTCTAGTCCCAACCCTGGATAAATAGGAGGTTCAAATCTCGGCCAAATCTAATATTCAGATCATCTGCTGTGGCGACCCAGACAGAGGAAAAAAATCAACGACTGATTGTAAAGTAAAAGACAAAATTAGACCCTGAAACCACTCTGTTTTTATTCTGCTGACTCCAGACGCCTGCACACACGAATTCCTGGGCAAATCAAACTTCTTCGAGTCTTGTTTTCTCGGCCCGAGGCCTGGAACCTTTCGCCAGCTCGGAGGTTTTTCAACCCTGCGCTTTAATCAGCTGCGCTCCATCTGCCCGGGCTACGGGAGGGGAAAGTTGGGAACACTTGTGCTTGTCCTGCGATCATCAAGCCTCTTCACTTTGGCCCGGAGCGCCGAGGCACGGAAAGAGCGACTTAAGAGGCTTCTTTAACCACATCAGCTTTAAATAAAGAAGTCTGGACTGCATCAACATCGCTGAGACTCCCTCCACACACACACACACACACACAGGCTCAGTCATACTGCGTTGGCTCAAACGTTTACTGACAGGCAGATGTTTACACACACACACACACACACACACACACACACCTTCAAACGTGAGAAAAAAGTAACGCAGACGTTTGTGTGTGTGTGTGTGTGTGTGTGTGTTTGGCCTCGAGCGTGTGTCGTCTTCAGCCGACCGCCGTGGTTGAGGACCGGACCCGCGTCCGTCGACGCAGATTTGGGGGGGAAACACCCGGCTGACACATTCAACCCCGGGTTCTGAGACGCCAGCGCCGCCGCTGCTGTTTCCTAAAAACACTTCCCCAGGCTCTTTGCTTGGTGCCAAGTGGGATTACCACTACACCATGTTACCGTCTCACTAACCCACCCCCCAAAAACAAAACAAAAAAACCCACTCCCACCCAACTCCCAAAGTCTGGCGTTTGCGGTGCCAGCCAGCGTTACCGTCACGTTAACGCCGCGTGGCTGTGTCCTCCGTGCCTCGAGGCTGAGCCACGCCTCAAAACTCCTCCCCAGAGGGAAAGGACCCCCTGATGGGTGCACAGATCAGCCGCCCGCCACCTCCCAGTTTGTCTTCATACGTCTCCCAAATCCTGCCAAATCTGAGTAACTCCTCCTCCTCATCCTCCTCCTCTCGGCCCGTCTGTCTCCTCAAATCTTCCAAAGGTCACGTATGAATGCGAATAAATGACATTTTCAAACACACAAAGAAGTGATTTACTACTCAAATATTTTGGGCTTTGCTGACCTCCACTTTTTACACAAGTTATTGTAATAATAATAATAACAATAATAATAATAAAATACAGTATAAGGGAACAAAGAACAACATCAAGCTGCACTTTAGGTCCATACGTAACCAATCTGAAATAAAAGTGAAATGATAAATTGTCAACATAAAGATTAACTCTCATAATTTCAAATTAAATATGTAGAAATTAAGTAAACATTGAATAAATGTGAAACTCAGGTAAACTACAATAATGAGAAAAATATAAACCATAAAAGTACAACAAAACACTATAAAATGAAGAGTTTAATATATGGAGTGCAATCATAAAAGTAAAACTAGTATAAATTGGCATGTTTTTTTTTGTTAAACCCATATTATGCAATTTTATCCTTGTAAGACATGGAACTAAAGGGAACGACAATCTAAATTTTCATCAAATATCTTTTCTTAACTTTACAGGAAAAACCTGAAGTTACCGACGTTCAGTGAACGCCTCAAATGCAGTGGCTGTTTCTTTGGAAAGGAAATCTAAATAAATGTGATTTACAACCTTGATTTCATTGGTTATCATCGTGAAGAAGACTGGAAACGTGTGTTTGTGTAAATGTATCGTTATCGTGAACCACACTGTATTTCAGGGCTTTGATTTCACCTGGTATTTTTTTTTTGTTTGAGCACATGCCCCGCCCCTTTTCCTGCATCATCAGAAAAGCCCCTCCTCTTTCCTGACCACACCCCCAAGGTTATGTAAGCCAGCCCTCAACACCTTTGACCCCTGCTGAACAAAGACAGCACCTGTTAGTTAGCAGTTAGCTTTTGTCCTCATATAATGTCGATTTAGTCGATATTATTTGAACGCTAGTGTAATTTTATACAGGATTTGTGACCCGTTCCTGAGTTTTAGCCTTAAGAAAGACGTTAAACACACAGATGATGGGTGAGTTTAAATTGTTTGTGTCATGTGGGAAAGAAATTCTCCACCATTTTCCATCATCCTGTAGCTTTGTTGACACTTTTGCTCTCATTGTGATAGCTTAGCTGTGGCGTTAGCTTAGCTAAATGCTATGTTTGCTGCTGTAGTTGAAGTAAGCACAAATGCTGACTTTATTTTACTGTTACTTTTACATTTTACTAACTCACTCTACTGTTTTGTAAGCTAACATGTGCAGTTGTTTTTGTTATTTGTTGGTTTTAGTTTCAAGCTACAAAAACAAAGTTTGAAAACCATTCTGGTCAGAAATCTTTCATTTAGATATTGTGAGAGTTCATTTCTGAAATGGAAGGGAAAATTGGAACTTCTTTTTTTGTCTTTTAGGACCGTGGTGTCAATCGACTTCCACGTGGATAATCAGCGCTGTTTATGGATCTTAACTGGACGCTAACGTCAGGATGTTGTTCCAGGAAAAATGGAGGTAAAAAACAAGAAAAAAATGACATTTTATTTGATTATTGTTGACAAAGAAGGCCCTTATTCAGTCCTACATTACTATTAATATTTTACTGTACATTTTGCATTGGCTGTTAACAGCGATTGATTTCCATCTGCCTGTTTTTATGCATATTTTCATTCAAAAATCTAATTTTAAACGGGCAGTTTATACACTCGGGGGACATTTAAACCTTGGCATAAGTGCAATAGAAACAAGAAATGGATCACGTGACTGAACTGTCACTCCAATGCTTGGAAAATGTTCTTAAATGACGAATGAGGGGCGAGGGACGTTTGGACTGATGAGACCACAACATTCCTGGTAGCATCTCGGTAGACCAACTCCCAGTATTCCCCTAACAGCAGAAGTGTTATTGACAGAAAATGCACACTTAGTTTTAGGAAATTCATGTGTCTTACATCTAAGTGGAAACCAGGTCTCTGGAATCAAATGAACCTGTCCCCAGGCGGAACTGTGCGCCTGTGCGTCAAAGATGTTTTAGAAGGATTCATACAGGATACTGTTACTTTTCAAGGTAAATCCAGGATTAGCAGCTCTGATTCCTCACTCAGGTTATGTTGAGGACAGCTGGTTTTACACCAGAAATTGTCTTTGATGGATGAATGGATGAAATCTAATGCATGAATAATCTGTTGAACAAAACGCTCCAGCAGTTCAGTTTCACTGGTGACCAGCTCAGTCTTGTATGGCTCAGTGGTAGGGCGAGTTGTCTTTCAACTGGAAGGTTGTGTGTTCAATTCCTGGCTCTGCTAGTCTATGGCTGTTCCTCAATATCCAAGTATGCAAGGATGTACTTGCATACTCAGGGAGGTACAACTGGAGTACACACTCACCAAGGCTTGATGCAGTTATTGAAATCAAAGGATTTGCAACTAAATATTAAGTCTTATTCACTTTGATCCTTTTAAAGTCTATCTGCCCCAATACTTTTGCTCAAAAACCTAAAAATGTTGTGGTCCGTTACAAATAATGCCATCTTCTATGTTGTGTATCAGGTCCAGATGTAAATACGTGGAAGTAAAAGCTGAAATCTTCATCTTTGTTTTGTCTCGCATTCGTCTTTTGATGTCAAACCCAAATGTTTTCAGTTTATGGCAAAAATTAAAGAGTTAGCCTCACTGTTCCAATACTTTTGGGGGGCACTGTATATACATGTATGTGTATATGTATATATACACATGCAAGCACCATATTGCCATTTCAATATCAATCTAAAATTCAAATTTAAAATATTAATAATATACAATTTTCGGAGCTAGAACACTTCCTGGCCATGTGAACCGTACTCGCTGCTCGCGTACCTCTGAATCTGAGCAGTACCAAAGTACTGTCCGAGTCATGAGTTGCGGTGAGGATTACAGACAGCTGGAGCTTGTGTGGTGAAGGAGGTGTTTCCACCTGAAGCTCCGGTCGACGTGTGTCTCCACTGTCGGTCCATGTGCAGCACAGCAGAGGTTTTTGGGCGAGTCTTCAGGCAGAACATCACCTGACTGCGCAGCTCTCCGCTTACACTGTAATGAAGCAGCACTGGAAATCAATCCGCTGTCTCCTGTGCACGCAATATCATCTACTTGATCTTGATTGTGGACCAAAACATACCAGGGGGACCGAGCAGCGCCGCATGTGTTCGCCGCTTTCCCTTTTGTCATCCTTTTGTCATGAAGACTCGAGGGGCTGAATAGTGTCGGTGACCTGAGCGTGGCAAAAAGGAAAGGAGGCATATGTTACAGGAGGTGAAAGAGGAGCAGAGAGAGAGAGACCCCGGGAATTCAAGATACCTGAGCTGGCAACATGAGCCCAAGAGAAAGAGAAAGAGAAAACCTAATCCCAGGGGAGAGTGGTCGGACCGCAGAGTCAGACCCGGTAAGAGGCGAGTCCAAAGGTACACGGGCGAGCCAACGTGTTGGATGAGGTTTCACTTCATGTGCCTTTACATGAACAGGACGTGACCCTCTTTAGCTCTGGAAATCTGTAATTCAGACTCAAACGCTGTCATATTGAGCCTAAGATATGAGCCGTTTTTCAATAAGTCATCAAAAAGTGCAGGAATCACTCGGGTTGCTTTGGGCGTTGCGTAACACAGTGGTTCTCAAACGTTTTTTGTTGGGCCCCCCTTTGAACGAAGAAATTTCCCAGGCCCCCCCGACTCTCATGAAATTGTAACAATGTATCAAGTATAACATTTATTGAATCAATATTAGAACAAACGTTTCACTTTTCTTTCAATAATCTGTTGTGCAAATAACATTTTTGCTTTAGCGATACAAATAACCTCAATACTGCTTCGCGAGAAAGCAATTTTCAAACAAAAATATGAATTGTGCAATTATAACTATCATAGTGTCATCTTTTAAACAATAAATACATTTGGATAACAACAAATGCTGTCCCCTGCCAATGTCACACAGAGAGGTCTTTGGTGGTATTTTCTCATCTTGGATTTTGGTCTTCATGAATCATTGTTCCGTTCAGCTGACGTCGGCTTGTTGTTAGTTTCTGAAACATTGCACAGTTTTCTTTTTGCCCCTGTCAGAAACTTCTCCATTATCCAAACCTTGTCACTGTTGTAGATTTGGTTGTGGTATGTCACTTAAATGAGTCCGGGTTACAGCAAGACCAGAAGTTCTGCCTGCTAAACTTTAGTTAGGACTTTAGTTAGAACAGAACTCGGGGCTTCCCTGGAAAGTCTCCACTCCCCCCCCCCAGGGGGGCCCGCCCCACAGTTTGAAAAAGGCTGCAGTAACACGACCCGTCCCCCTACACGTTGGTGCAAGCAGTCGGTCAATCAGATTTGTTTTTGATGATATGATGGCCGAGAGACGTCATCCACCTGGTCTGGTGTAAATCTACAACAATGACTTTGAAAGACAATGGTTACGAGTGTTCTGGTCTGAACGTTTGAGCATGTGGACCTGTCAGGACACGCTCATTCAGGGACACATGCTCATTCAGGGGACACGTGCTCATTCAGGGAAACAAACAATACAATAACGATCAATAAAGAAAGACCCAGGATGGATGAGCAGGTGAGCTCAGCTGGTTGCTAATTCAGTCGTCCACTACACCTCAGCTCTGTGGGCGGGATCAGGTCTTGGTGTCCAGAGGTTTCTCAGGTCACTGGTGTTCACCGCCTGCCCATTCCTTTGTTATCTCCTCCTGGCTGTAAAGCCGTCAGTGAAGTGGAAGGAATGTGAGGCATTTCCAGGGTCTGACAGGGGAGTGTGTTTTTTTAACATCTTTATGAGGACCGCTGTGAGTTATGAGCGATATGATGCAGCGAGTGAGGACGTCTTTTTTTGTGGGGGGGGGCATTAGAACATTTTCAGTAATTATTATCACTTTTAAAGGTCATTTAAGGGTCAGTTTTACTCCTACGTCTTACTATCGCAGCAAGTTAGTTCTTATCTAAACTATTTAATCTTGTACAAAGATTACCAATTTATTGCTCTACTGGGTTTGGTGTCAGTCACGTCTCTTTTGCATGACTTCATAGCTCCTCCTATACGTGGGCGGAGTCATCATAGCAGCGGCTGCATGAAACTGCCGTGGCGTGGTTGTAAAGCGGTTGTTTTTGGATGTAACTGAATCATTAGAATCAGTCGATTAAAAAGATTTCAGTGGGTCGTGATTCAGCTCACGATGAATTGCCGGTTTTTAGCAGTGCTGTCACTAAATACACCAGACGCTGATTGTGAGAAATTTCATGTAGTTCTGTTTACGTCAAAGCTTTCAAAAAGCTGGAATTTAGTCATTTTCCCGCCATTTTAACGTCAACTTTGTCGTAGCGCTGAGGCCACGTCCTTTCACATAGAGAAAATCCTTTGATAACTTTTATTTATTAACTTGTCTAGAACATATGGACTGAGTTTGACGTGGCTAGCTCAAACGTGCTAGGACGAGTTTGTCCAAATGCGTAGACTAGCCATTTTTGTTGTTCCAAAATGGCCGACTTGTGGGTGGGCGGGACTTTAAAAACCTACTTATTTCCTCTTTGGCCTTCAATTCAGGTTGAGCTGGACTCACTAAAGTGGTGTACGGTAAAGTGGTGTGTGATTATGAACAGGGCTGACGTCCATCGTTGTTTTACAGAGACTTAATTTTAATTTTAACTCTCGCTTTTGAGATATTAGGAATTTGACTCTGTCCAGAGTAAAATGATCTCTACTTGTGCTAATTTGCTCTGTTTTTATGCAAGTTTTATGAAAATGTGCGATACATTTTAATGAAATCCTAGTAAAAGATGCTTCCCTCCAGTTTCTCCTTCAGTTGCCTGATCCTTCGACACACACACACACACACACACACACACTGGCACAAATTGACTAAACTAAAACTGGCTAAAAATGATAATTATATAAATCTTAATTAGTTTCCGCGGATTAAAAGTGTGCCGATTTAGCGAGTGAAGGGAAAACGCGAGCGGCTTGAAACCGTGATTATCTCACTGCGTAAGGTATAAAAACCCGGCGGTTAATACCTGAGAAGAAACAAACAGCTTAAAAACCCGACCCAAAAACCTCCAGAATCTCCTGCCTGCCGGGAGATTTCTGGCAACATCGTCACCACGACGACGACTGAAACTTACAGTTTTCTATGTGTTTCTTCTAATGTCTTCTAAATAAAGAATAAAGACGGCTGAAAATCTCACCGTTCAATGATAGATAAGCTTTTCGTATTTTGTTTCATCCTCACTCCGTCCTCCTCCTCCTCCTCCCACTCTCTCCTTCCAGCCGCCCTTTCTCTTCCTCCCTGTGTTAATTCTGTTAGTGTACACCGCATTATTGAGTGTGTGTGTGTGTGTGTGTGCTTGCAGCAGGATTCAGATATTAGGTGGCTCATTTGGTTAGCTCATTGACTGCTATTAGATTTCAGGTCGACGACCTCCGCGACCTGACTGCCCCGGAGCAGGCATGACGAGTCGAGAAATGAAGAAAGAAAGCACGAGCGCGGTCTCGTTGGCCTGGGTTTAGTTTTTTTTCTGCACAGATGCTCGGGACGTGGGGAAAACGTGGGGGCGGAGCATGAACAAGGAGACATTTTAGAGTGACAGCGATATGACAAGAAGTGAGCTCACGTTACGCGACTCTTGTTGCAGAGGCACCTGCTGGAAAATGTTAGACTTGTGACGATCAAATGTAAAACAATGGCAGACGCATTTACCGTGTTTAAATACCACATTATGTTGTAATTTTGTGTTTTAGTGCCGTCTCCTGGACTGAAAACGTGAAGAAGGACCCACAAAAAAGTCTTATCCTAAACCTCACAGTCCAGATTTGTGCAAATGTCAAACCATCAATTCAATTTATTTGTATGGCGCGGAATCACAGCAGACATTATCTCAAGGCTCTGCTGTACATGGACAACATCACAGAGAGCAGAGAAACCCAACAGTTCACACGATGAACACTAGAGGCATCAGAGGAGAGAGCAAAAAACTCCCTTTTAACAGAAGAAGAAAGACGTGTAGCATCTGCCTAGACAGGTTGTGGCGAAAGGACAAATGGGGGACAGAAAGTCAAATCACAAGGTGCGATACGTCGTCCACGATGCCAATAACGATACGACGATATGTTGCAATACAACGACATCTGTCTCAGTGAAAGAAAACCAAAGGATTTCTCGTACAACGTAGTTTTCTCCACCGTTATCCCGCTGTAAACTCCTCCCTCTTCTTCTTCAGCCAGGTCACTTCCACCTAAAGTTTCCCCTCGTTCCTCTGAGCAGTGCTACCGTGAGGAATTAAAAGATTGATTTACCCTCTTGCGTTTTTGATCCACGACGACTTCTCCTGGTTTTCAAGGCTGTGAATATTATGAATGAGATATTATTGATGAATTATTTGTGTTATAGCAGAATTGGACCATATTTATAGTCTAACACACGTAAATGTCTTTCTTTCAACATTAAAAAAAAGCTGAGATTGATATTTTGACGCACCCCTTATTTAAAAACCCATATTTATCGCAGAATCATGTGACCTGGAAGCGAGTTCTGATCGTATCTGTTCCCCACGCAGACAAAAGGCAGACGGTGAATGGGTCTTTTTGAGCGGTGGAAGCGGTGCTTTTGTTTCACCCTGTATGGCGGCAGCAGCAGAAGATGAAGAGTCGCAGCTAAAATCAATGTCTGGAGAGGGGAAAAAAAAAAAGATGGAGACGAAGCGCGGGACAAATGCCGACACTGTTGTGTTCAGGCGAGGTCAGACGACGAGCGATTACGGCGCGGTCGGGACAGACGTGCGGCGTGTCAGAGTGAGCGGCCGTCAAGGACGGATCTGGGACGCCTCGTGACCCGACGACGGGAAGTCTGCCGTGTTTGATGTTTGTCTTCGACCAGACAATCCGTCACGCCGCTGACATTGACCAATGAGAGTGTAGAACAACCACAGCACGTATCACTGAGTGGACTCCACCCCCCCATGGTCCAGCCCCCTCTCGGTCGGGTCAGGTACCACCATGTTGGACACTTCAGGACGCAGATTTATGGAAAAATACCTGTCATCCTTGATTTGATTCTGGATCTTTTTTCTCTCTTTAAGCACAGATGGTGTCTAGTTTAGTCTCGGATCATTGGTTTTATATCATAATTCCCATTTTCATTGTCTACACGGTGTCATGAGTAATATAATGTCCATCATGTATAACAACGTACCACACTAAAGGCCTTATTGTCATAATTTAACTCATTTATTCACAATATGAACGTATTGTTACGTCAGTCAATTGTAAAGTGTAAAGAAGAAGAGTCATAGAGAGTCAGGGGAGGGGGTTCGAGTTTGGTCGATGTGTCGCCCCAAATCAGCAGTTGCCGTGGTTGCTATTAGTCGGCAGCAGCTTCAGGAAGTGACGTGTAGTCGTGTTTTTGTCCCCTCTGGCACATCACAGTGGGGGCGTGGTCAAATCCTCGATTCCACCTTTGCTTTCGAAGGCCGAGATTGTGACGTAGCTTCGACAATCCAAGTTGTGATGCCTCTAAATTGGCATGATATCAAAACACAAACAAGCGTGTTCTCGCAGCAGTGCTACCATGGCACATACAAGTCTCCGTTTCCATCTCCTCCACCTCCTCCCTCCAGCTCTTTGGGTCATTAGCATGTTGCTGATGGGGGCCGCTCACCCATCGAGCGCTGCGGCGGGGTGGGGGGGTTTGGCCGCGGCTGCAGCAGGCAGCCTGTCAGGACGGGTCGTTAAGAAAACGACGGGTCGGGGAATACACGGACAAGGTTGATTGGTTTCCTGCAGCCGTCAGCAGAGCCTGCAGCATCTCCTGACCCTGTGAAGCCCCGTGTAACCTGTACACAACACACACACACACACACACAGACACACAAAACACAAGTATACGGTCTCGACAAACGTTTTTGCTCGAATGCAGGTTTAGCACACGCTGCATTGATTTCCATTCGTTTGCTCAGACTAATGAAAGCCTCATCCCTAACCTTAACCAGTTTCCCTCAGAACATGAGGTTCTGCCTCATTAGGACCAGGTTTTGGTCTCCAGGAGGACTCACTGGTTCTGACAAGGTCAGAGAAAGGTCCTAAAAACCTGCCCTGATCAGGAGCTCACGTTATGAAATTAGAGCAGCCGAGTGAGACTTGAGTCTCGTTTTAAAAAGTGAAGACGCTGTAGATTTTCCTCTCTGGATGAAGCAGTTGGAAAGTTGTGACGTTTAGGAAAACGCGCTCGTTGACCCCTGTTTTCTTGGAAAAAGGTCACAGGGTGTAGCTCGCGTCGCCGTCATGCTACCCAGCATCCATCTCTGCCGTCTGTTGTGCTGTGAATGTCAAACCCAGAGGATGACACCAAGTCCTCCCCGAACCCCCACCTCCAGACCCCCTCCTTACGCCCCCCTACTCTACCTGACCCTCCAGTCTCTACCTGATGAAAAGAACCTCCTGCCTGAGGCTTCTCTGCTCCAAATGAGCCCTGTAATAATGTTACTTCAAATGTCAAAGCAAGGCTTATTAGCGCATGTGTGTGTGTGTGTGTGTGTGTGTGTGTGTGTATGCATGTGGTGCACGATGCAGGGGGGGGTTGGAGTGCCATCCATCCATCCATCCATCCATCCATCCATCTTTCCCTCGGTGTAATCAAATGCATTAATGTGTAAAAATGTCATTTAACACAACACATCCGACTGCGGGCTGATGGACGGCGGACACTGATGGACAGATGGAGTTTGACTGACAGTGTTTGTCTGTGGGTGTCACTGACACACACACACACACACACACACACACACACACACACACGTCGTTCGTCATGCTCAGGCTCTGCAGCAGCGAGGTTTTCTGTTTTTGTTTAAAAAGGCATCAATTCTGGCGTTTTTTTCAAGCCTCAAATGAAGAAGTTTTGAAAACACGACTGCCTCGGTTTTCATTTGAGAGAAAGGAGGAGACGACAGCGTCATCTGCAGCAGTTTGATTATCCACGACGCTCGATTTTAGTTTCACGTCATCGTCTGCAAAGATGGAAAATGTAACCGTTACTTCCCCAACTCTAACATTAACACACACACACACACACACACACACACGGTGATTGTTAATGCACAATATAATTGCTAATGGGACCTGTCTGAGGAGGTGAAGTGGTGTTAACCTCTGATCAACCCTAGGTCAACCCACTTCTGTGCCAGATAGAATTCATTACACCGCGGCCACTTCATCATCACAAATCTGACCGAACGATTTCACACTGGTGACAATGACAAACATGCGCCGGGACGGACGGTCGGACGAAAGCAGCGCTTACAAAACCACTTCAGTCTTTTTCCTGTCCCAAATCCTTTGACTCGTTCCAGTAATTGACAGTCGGCGCTGGGCTGATTGGATGTTTGGTTGTTTCCGTGCTGCCAGCTCGGCCAGCTCTGGTAAAAACTGGCTGACGCGTTCGCTGGACGGCTGACGGGCTGTCAGTGAAGGGGGGAGGCTGTGTTTAAGTCGCTGCTGCGGCTGCCACGGCACCACGCAGCCAAACCAGGCGGCAATTAAGACGTTAATGGATCGCTTCATAAGGACGACAAACTGGCGGGGAAAAGGAGGGAGGGAAAGACTAAAACCGCAACAGATTTCTAAGGCTTTTAATTAATAGCAGTGGTAATTAAAAGTGTAACACTCCCCGTTTTCCTGTTTAGCAAACCTTCTCCCTCCCTTTCCTCCATATTGCCTCTTCTCCCTCACCAAAAACACCGGAGGGTCCCCCCTCCGTTTAAAGCTAATTCTCTGCTTGAAGCTTCAGTGCTGATTATTTTTGTGTCTATGTGAACAGAAACATCCATCCATCCATCTTCTTCCACTTTATCCACATGAAGGGTCAGGTGGGAGGGACTCTTACACTCATCGTCCAATTAATCCAGTCCACAATCTGCATGGTTTTTGGACGGTGGACGGAAACCGGAGAACCTGCACGCTCACACCCGCGGTCCGAACCGGTGACCTTTCTGAACAGAAACCAAAATAATGTCTGTCTTTTATACTATCAGACCTGACAGAGGGAGCTTTTGAGTGGAGGTGTCTCACGTCCTGTCTTTTTGAGACAGGAAGTGTTGATTCCGTCAACCAATTCCGATACTGAACATCTTATTGTATCATTACAATTCTGAATATATTATAATATAATATTGATAATCATACCGAGTATCTGTGACAGCGCTGGAAGACTTGTTTTTTTTTTGAGCAGTGGAATTCACTTCGGAAACTTTTCTTAGTCTCACTTTACTCGCGCAACGTTGCAGCCGCCTCCGTCTGCTTTGACATGAAACAAATCACTTCCTGTGTGCATCAAAGTTGATCTTAACACATTGCGCAATTGTGTGAATGATTTGAGTCTCACCAACGTTTGTATTTTAAAGTTGCGTACTACAGTTTTAACCGTCACATTAATGCTCAACGGCTGTCAAGGCCGACGCTTTGGTCCTTAGAGGCCACTTTTGGATGTCCGTATCACAATGTCTGTCGTAGCTGACTTTGTTGCAAGAGTTGCTAATGTTGCTAAATTGATGAACATAATTATGTTTGAAAAAACCCAATATACCCATAATGCAATTCGGCTCCATTCTCAGTGAAAGAGGAGAGCTGCGAATCACGCATCCACCACGCAAGTGTGAGTCAGCCTTAAGATGCAGTCGTGTTGTATTTCTTTGTGCAGTTAAACAATTATTTTTGCATTTATATAGTCGTGTGTGTGTGTGTGTGTGTGTGTGTGTGTAAGACAGTAAGGCCAAGCAGTGAGACGGGGGCAGGTGAATGATAGCGACTCTAATTAGCAGGGTGGTGGCTCCTGTGCTGCGCTGTTCCACAGATGAGTCGTCGGGGACTCCGAGGTGCCAGGCTCAGTGGGGACGAGGACTCGGAAAAACAGCTTTAATTGGTGCGAGTTATTTATAGACAAAGAACTGCTTTCAAGGTTAGTGGGTTAAAAACTGCTCGGTCTACTCTGCGGGCACCGTCATGTTTGGTGGTAACCAACGGACCGCTGCCAAAAAAAACAAAAAAACAAAAACTGTACGTCGCCTCGTCTCTGGAGACGCATCAACGTACGCGAGCTCCGAGTCCCAACGAAGCACGGACACATTCACCCGGGGCTACTTTCACATTTTCAGACATTTTCATGTTTCCGTAAACGCACAGAAGTGTGATTTTGTAATGTTATTGTACCCTAGAATATAGGACCATAGTATGAGTTTTATCCAACTCTCCCAAGAGACCGTGAGGAGCGATAGTCCGATCCTTACAATGTTCCAACATGACCTTTTTAGGATTTTATGGATGTCCCGATGTCATGGCGTTGACGTACATATGGTCATCCGGAGACTAAGTAATTGCTATCCCTCGTCTTTTTAATCCTGCAGCGAATTAAACACGATAAACACAACACAACTTTGTGTGAACACACAGTAAAACCGTGTCTGAGAAAGTGAGGGCAAGGAAAGAGAAGGACTAAGAAGTGTGTGATAGAGAGAGAGAGAGAGAGAGGGATAGGAAACTGTGGATGGAAAAGATGAGGTGTGGAGGTAGCTCCTGGGTTGAATCCCTCATTGGAGGCGTCTTCATCTGCCGCCCCGTCCTCCCAGGGGCCCCTACTTCTCCATTTCATTAGTTTGTCAGCCTGCGCGAAGGATTGTGCATTAGGCCTTTAATTCAGTGGATAGCCAGAGGCTGGACTCTGCTGCCTGGTGAGGCTCTCAGCTCCAACAGGCTGGAATCTAACTAGGATCAGCTTAGCTCTCAACCTAATAAAGCAAAACACACACACACACTGCAGTGCACCCACTCAGTGAGGGATGGAGAGAAAGTGGGAGGTCCATTCATGTGATGTAGGAATGCATCAATCTGTGTTTTGTGTGCAAATGTACAGGCAAAATAAAGGGAAAAACTGACCACACAAAATACAGAGAGTACAGGAGTTCTACCTTGAGTTTAGTAATGTAAAGTAAGTTAGTATCACATTTATTGTGCATGTAATGATACTGAGTGTAGTATTGTATCGATACTGAGAAGAATATGGCATCACTACTGGGTATTGTATTGACACTGCTATTGAGTATCATATCAATTGTATCGTATTGTATCAATAGCATCGTATTGTATCGATTCTGAGAATCGTTTTGTAACAATACTGAGAATTATATTCTATCAATACTGATATTGAGTATCATATCTATACAGACACTAAGCATCGGATCGTATCGATAGAATCATATTGTCGATATTGAGAATCATTTTGTAGCGATACAGAGAATCTCATTGTATCGATACTGAGAGTCGTATTATATCAATACCGAAATCGAGTGTCAAATTGATACAGGCACTGAGCATCACATTGTTATCATATTATATTTTGAGTACCATATTGATACCGATAGAGTATCGTACTATATTGATACCAGTAGTATCAGCATTGTGGTGTATAGATACCAATACAGAGTGTCAGTATCAATACCAATATCCAACAGTGATGCTGAATATCAAATTGTATCAATAATGCTAGTATATTATTAACCCCAATACTGAGTATCGTATCAACATAGATACTGAGTATTGTATTAACACCAGGATCAAGTATCATATTGATACTTATACAGAGTATCATATCAATCCCGATACGGAGCATCGAAGGCTTCTTCTTCTTCTCTCTCAGCCTGGAGGAGCCTGTCATTCACCATCTATTCAGCAGACTGACGTTTTTGCCAGTGAAAATGAATGGAACCCTTGATTTTTTAAGTTTATTGTGAGTTTTCTTGTGAGATAATTGAGCTTCCCTTGCTAAAATAGTAAACTAAAGTGTTTCCCGTGTCCCCTCGGACCTCTCCTCTCCGCTTCCTCTCCTCCAATAATCACAAGCCAGTAGTCCTGATGGTGGCGCTACAGCAACTGTCTAAATAAATTCATAAAAAACATTCAAACACTTGCTGCAGCTTTGGAACTTACACCAAAAATGTAACCTGGAGAGTGTACTTCTGACTCGACCCGCATGTGAACAGTTGCAGTCAATGGGGAAAAAGTCATTATTTAATGTCGCTTTTTCACATTTATCCTGAAGAAGTCTTTGCCTTTTTGGGTGATGGTGAGTCTCAGTGGTAAAGCGAGTTGTCTTTCAATTGGAGGGTGGGTTATGGGGTGTGGGTTCGATTCCCAGCTCTGCTAGTATGTGCCGAAGTGTCCTTGGATAAGACCCTTGAAAGATGTGTGATAGAAAATGTGCTGCACAAATAACAGATTGTTTGAAGTCTGTCGTTTCTGTGCATTGACGTGTGTGGTCGTAGCTCCGTCATCGCACGTTTCTCCCGTGGCTCCGTGGGGGTCGTGGATTTGGTCTTGGTGTCCGAGGTTGTGAACTCAAATCTGCGTCGTCAGTGCTGTGATGTTTCCCGTTTGCAGCTTTAATTTAAAAAGTTTTTGCTGCCTCTTCTCCAACTTTTAACCTTCCAGCTTCCCCCCTTCTTTTTTGGGGTTAGAGAAGAGGCTAAAAGTAGGGGGGATGCGGACTGGGGTGCGTAGTGGGGGGGGGGGATACAGGGACCCTTCTTTTGTTTCCTGTTACAACATGCATTTCATGGGGAGGCCTGGCTTCTGACCCCGCAGAGCACACACTGCGCCGAGGCTGGGAGCTCCGAGGGAAAGGCCCATCTGTGGCATCCATCAGGGCTGCGCTCTCCCGCTGGGGTACTGTCAGAAGCCGGAGGGGGGGTGGGGAGTTGGAGGTAGTGGGGGGGGGGAGGCCGGCGGGGCCACGATAGGGAGGGGCCAGGAGGAGTTAGTTGAAGAATGGGGATTTGGCGGGGGGGTAAAATCAGGCCAGGAAAAACAGACTTGAGGAACATGGGGTCCTCCTAAATTTAAAGTATAGCTGATGGGAGGGAGGGGAAGGGGTCAGCTGTGTGTGTGTGTGTGTGTGTGTGTGAGAGAATAAACACTGAAACATATGGAGCTCAGGATTGTTAATGGATGTGGGAGTACGCCGTTCAATTTCCAACAAATTGCTGCAAACGGCGAACATTTATGATTAATTAAGCTGTCGCTGCTAATGCAGAATATGGCGATAAACACTAACCCGGCCACTTTATTAGGTACACACGACATCTAATCAAGTATCGGGACAAGAGGCTTGAAAGAGTTAGTTGGCTACCGCTAACGTCTGAAGATAACAATGACCTGGATGAATGAGAACGTTCGGAGACGAGTGTCGAGGGTGGCTCCTGATCTCCTGGTCTACTGCTGAAAGACTTAATCTGGACTTGAGAGCTGTACCCTTCTGAAAAACGAGGGTCTACATTGGACATGTGTGCAAATATAGACGACTGAAAGACGGATATGTTGGTTACTTTTACAAATATGTATAATTCTGTAAAAATTTGGAGCAAAATCTTCATGGGCAGTCCATGGCTGAGCGGAAGGGGAACAGCGCTTGTAACCGGCGGGTTGGTTTAAATCAAGGGTTGGGGTACTCCTGAGAACGGTACCTAATCCATATTGACCTCAGCCACAGGGGGACCATATCCAGTGCCGCTCCCAAGCCGGATTAATGATAATAAATTGATATTTAATAATTTTTCACCTTGTAAATCGGAATTGAATCAATACCAGAAAGTAGATCCGTTTATCGGACCACGAACCACAGATTTCAGCGCATTCTCTGAACAGCTGACGCACACAAATGGCTACAGATGAAACAACTCTTTTATTTTCCGACGGGCATACCAGAGACAGAGACCAGGAGCTCGGGTAAGGAGCTGCTCAGGCTGCTGGAACTGAAAGACACCAGATGTTGCCCTCTGCCATCATTCTTCTGCTTCTCCTCCTCGCTGAAGACTTTACTGCTCTTGTGTGTTGTTGTTGTTGTTGTTGTTGCACATACATACATTGTTTTTTGAAGGTCAGATTATGAGTTAAAAAAAATAATAATACTTGAGCCGAGTATGACAGGCCGCGGTGTGTGCTCGGGATAAATGTAGCGCTCTGATGCTAGCTCGCCGAAACTGATTGATTGACTCGCGAGACGTCACAGACGAACTCGGGGGAGAGAGAGAGAGAGGATATGGTCAGTGCTCGATGGTAGATGAGATTTATACATATATGTATTAGTGTGTGTGTGTGTGTGTGTGTGTGTGTAAACATCACACACACACACACACACAGCTGGCTGACTCTGGCCTGGTTCTGGTCAGTTGCCCGTGGCCATGGCGGGCACAGGAGTCAGCTGTCAGCCTGTGACTGATTGATCCAGACAACCCCCTCCCCCCCTTCCTTCCTCCCCCAGCCACAACACTCCCAAACCTCCACCTCCATCGCTCACTCCCTCCAGCTCTCCTCCTCCTCAGCAGCTGGCCCATGCCTGGTGGGCTTTTTCTGAGGAGACGTGTGGCGGAGAAAGGGAGCGATGGAGGGAGGGAGGGAGGGAGGCCAGCCTCCATCTTGACCATGCACCCCCCCCCCACCCCTCACTCAGCCACTCCACCGGCTTCATATCTGCTAGCCGCGTTAGCTCCTCCACTGTGGTCTCCATATCACTTCATCTGGTGTGCCTGACAGCAGCTGCACTGAGAAGTCCCTCTGTGCCTGTTGTCCTGTCCGATGAGGCCTGGACGTCTCACTCTCTCCTGCAGCCGTCTCACTCTCGCCTGGAAGCCGGAAGAGAAAATAACACGTCAGGGCACAAGTCAGCCGTCCTGGACAGAAACAAGGAAAGGAATCTGGAATCTTGATTTGTTTACACTTAAAGGAATGTAACAGTTGACTGAAAATCGAATCGAATAAATAAACATGGGTCATTGAAAGTGCTTGAATTCAAGCACTTTCCCTAACAAGGAAGAAGTGAAGTTGATATTTAGGTAAATGTCTCCCTTGCTTGATGTACTTATGACGTGTTTCCACCAGTGCGACTAGGCTGATACCGTGTGTGATGTCGCTAGACTGCCGGCCACTGATTGGTCAGAGTGCCGTCACAGGAAGAGACGTCCGACACAAGAGTCGAGCCAAACAATGCCGAACTGTAGATCGGTTAAAAAGACTTAACAATCCTAAAATTGGGGGACAATCTCCAACAATTACCAGGGAAATGTCTAAAAATCTCAATATTTAACAGAGGAGTCTGGTGTGTTTAGCGACAGCAAACACTGCCGCTGTATTTCAGTCCAGTTACTGTGTCAGACGGAGTCTGTGCTCTGGTAATGGAGGAAGTACAGAACAAATAGTTTTATTGAACACGTGAGATTTAGGAATAATAAAACATGGCTGCTCTTCTTGGATTATGTCGGTGTTGGTGGGAATTTTGTTTAAAAAACTAAACCTCAGAGGTTTGGATTCACGCGTCTAAATAAAGCATGAATTTTTGAAGGTGTGCAGGAGAAGGAATAGTTGAGAGAGAGAGAGAGAGACGGGGAGGAAAATGTTGATGGAGAGGGCCGACTAATAAAGAAGTGAGAGGATGGACAGAGTACGGAGAAGGAGATGGAGGAGGAGAAGTGAAGAGGAGAGGTATAAGCTCGGAGGAGCAAGGAGAGCAATTTGCCGCCACAGCGCACACAATGTCCCCTCCATGCCTGTGGGCCATGTGAAGACTGCTCCTTCAATTACACTTCACACTGGTCAGGGTGAGAGAGAGGGAGACGGACAGACGCCTGGAGAGACGGAGACGGAGACGGAGAGACGGAGACGGAGAGACGGAGAGACGGAGAGACGAATAATGGCACGAGGATCTCGATGTAGATTTGAACAGAAACAAAAAACCCTCACATTCAACAATGAGAGCAAAGACAACCGCTCTTCATTCTTGGGGCCAAATACTGTACAAATAATTCTGATATTAATTAATCGCTAACCCATTAATCAATTACTAATTGATTAGCTTATTATTATTATTTAAATGTGTCTCTATCATCTTTAGGTTTGAATTGACAGCACAGATGTTTTATTTGTCTTAATCTTTATCTTGACACGTTTGTTTCAGTTTGAAGACGGTGAAACTTTCTATCTTCACCAATTCGTCATTTGGTATTTTTATATCAAAGATCATAATTCGCAACATTGGTGGTTTTGTTTGTTTCAGTCTTTTTAAAACGTAGCCGATAAAAAGCCAAATGTGGCTTCAGGTGCGTTGAGTTTGACTCTCCACATGTTTTACAGAGAGTTTTGTCTTCTGTCAACATTGTACGTGAAATTCCACCACGATTTTCGCAAATAGATCATTCTTATCCTCCGATTGGTTCTCTCAACATTTCCGTGTAGTTTTTAAGTCGTTAACAAATGTCACTACATTCTGTTGCAATGCAGACGATTTCTGATGTGCTCGGATTCTTTTTTTTATCTGTAAATGCTATGAACGTGGCCTCACGGCGACTTCAGAGTCCAGTGTGCGGATTCACAGCTCGTACTCGTACAAAAGTTCTTCCTCACTTGAGGATGTAAGAGGAGGAAAGTGCGTCGAGGAGAGGAGAGGAACAAACCCCTCTCAGGTTTGGTGCAATTGACAACACCACAGTCCATGATGGAGCTGAGGTACAGTGAATGAGTGAATGAGGGAGTTAGATGGTGGAGAAAACCTGAGGGACGGCACACGGGGGAGAGAGAGCGAGAGAGAGGGAGGGAGAGAGGCGAAGGGGGTGGAGAGTGGTATTCGGGCCGAGACGAAGAAGCGCATGCTTCATTAAGTGGGGAAGTAATCCTGGCTAATTAAGGCTCTCCATGACAGCACTGTCAGGGATGAGTGATCCTTCAAGTGGCACCTCCCTCTCCTGACTGACAGCCGCTCTGCTCTCACTGCTTTGAAGGTGAGAACTTTCTTACTTTTGTTTGTTTTTTTATCCCCTTTTTCTCTTTGTTTTTGCATCTCATATGGAAATCTGTGTGATGATCGCGTGCGTGTTTTCCTGCATGAGCAGTAATTGCTGCAGTACCTGGGTGAAAATACCACTGGAAATCAGTAGACGGATGGTGCAGCTCCATTGATTGCTTGACTAATTAATCAGCTGCATTGACTGCCGTGTGGATGGAGGGGTTGGCACTGGGCCTTTTATGAGGCCCATAATGATTCCCTAGCCACAGGGTCAGGGCCCCGGTCTGGCCTTTGGGAGCCACACAATATAGAGGCTTAGAAAGTAACCGTATTTGGCTTTAAGATCATCCTGTCCTTAACTGGAAACCTTGATGTGATTGACTCAAACGATGGAACCAGTGTTTTAAACCAGTGCTGTGTGTGCGCGACTGATTTACCGTGAAATGGATGAGACGGAAGTGCAACTTACAGTAAAAATATTAGAATGTTGGCCTTCTTAATCGTTGCTTTGACTCTGTCGGAAGTCTGACTTGAAGGAGCTATCCAGTTGAAAATTCACAACTCGGAACTTCTGACTCTGTGGCTTTGCGGTAATTTTTGAGGGGTTAACATGCTTAAAAACTCGTGAAACTTGGCATGGAGGTCTGGTCTGGGGAAAATGCAACATTGGCATAGTTCCCGGACCCGTGCGTTGTTGCTTCACAGCTCTATAGCACCTTCTAAGGTGAAAACAGAGGCAAAATGGAGTTCCACCAAATTTCCCAAAACTTGGTTGGAAGATGTTATAGACCAAGGCGAACAAAAAAGTCTATCGTAACCATGGCCTCAACTCAACAGAAAGTCGGCCATTTTGAATTTTGGCGTCCCATTTTGGCAGTTTGCACCCTACGTAAATGAGAGAACGTGCCAATTTTTACAAGACACATCAAAAGATGATAAGTTATTGAAAGGTTTTGCGGATTAACTCCCCGAAGTGAGTTAACGTGACAGTATGGTAGACATAAAAACATGTTTTTACAAACTTTGAAGGGAAACAATGAGGAAGTAGCATAGTATAGCTTCATTAAATCAATTTAAAAAAATGAACACACATATCAGTATTTTTGTTTTAAGTTTATAACTGATTATTCATGTGAAATCCATATCCACTTTTCTGCAGCAGCAGCAAGTTTAGCTCTTATTTATAGTGTTCGTTTTCACAGTGGGACGTTTTCTTTTACGTGATCCACTGTGAGCAGCCAGAGACCACATGTGTGCACTGACCCGTGTCGTTCACAGAGGAGCTGTGTTGATAGTTAGTGCGCCCCCCCCCACCCACCACCTCCCGACTAACCCCCCCCCCCCGCAGGAGAGCACACATGAAACGGCGGCAACCTGAGCTGAAACCAGAGGAGAGCAGAGGCCGTGGTGTTACGACCCAGACGCCCAGACGGGGCTGTACTGTCCTGCTTGACACCGAACCCCCCGCCCGAGCTCGGTCCAGCCTGTCCCAAAACACTCTGACCAGCCACTCGTAAACATGTCTATAAAAGTCTTGTTTGTGTTGCACTAGAAGGCACCGCTCTCTCTCTCTCTGTCGCTCTCTCTCTGTCGCTCTCTCTCACGTGAGCGAGCTCCGAGTCGTCCGACTATCTTGGGACTTTGGCGATCAGAGTGTCACAACAGGTGTCTCTGTGGGTTTGTGTTGCACAACATCAACACACTTGTACTGCATCATCACTTTGTTTACACCCAGAAAACTTTTATAACGTTTATAATTATCAGTCTTAAAGTAAAGTATTTAAAAGTGATACTTAAAAAAAAAGTAAGTGCAGACGTATCTTGCCAGAAAATGACTTTTTTCCCCTCTAAATTCTATCTTTAATCTCAGAATTCTATCACAGACTGAGTACGTTACACATTACGAAATGCGAGTGTGTGCTCGGTAGCATGTTTCCGTGTGGACACTCATCTTCTCCTCCGTGGGGATTTTTAATGGGCGGCTGCATTAACGCGGCCAGCCTCTAATAGCCTACTCCACAGTTTTTTTTTATTCTCTTCCTTGCAGTGCCAGCAACTAATGAAACAGATGATTTAACAGCGAGAAGCCGCTCCATCACATGCAGAGTTGGGGAATAAAAGCCAACCAGAGCTGGAGAGTCATTGAGCGATCATTTCACCAGACCGTTCATTCACTGTTATCCAGGATTAACAACTTATTCTACACTGACCAGCAGTGTTGTTTGTTTAGAACAGTGTTTCCCAAATTATGGGTCGGGTCCCCAAACAAAATGTACTGAATTAACTTTTTTAGTTAAGCTTTATGTGTATATGTTTAAAAAAAGCAGGCATAAAGTCAGGTTTTGGTATTAGGTTCAATTTAGCATCAACTTTCTTTGAAATGATTAATTTAACCACTTCAAAATGATAGTAGGTGTTACACACATTGCTGTGACTTAGATTAAATTTGCTTTTAAAAGTGGGTCCCCATATAGAAGGTATAAGAAGCACTGATTGCAGTCCATAAACATCTTGTAGTAGAAGTTAAAAATGAATCTAATACATAGATTTTTCCGTATTAGGGAGTCTGGCTGCAACAATTCATCGATTTCAAAATGAATTGTCTATTTCGATAATTGAAGAATTGGTTTGAGTGTTTTTTAATAATTAAAACAAGGTTTTCTGGATGTTTTTCAAATGAAATCATTAAAACTGATTCAACACTTCAAACAATCATCATCATTTCAAAGTTTTATGGACCAAAACAACTCAAGAAAATAATAATCTGATGAAAATAATAGTGGATTAACAAACTGTTTCATACTACATGGTGGTTTAATAACGTTTTACACCAGCAGACGGCACAAGTCAACTGAACAACATGTGTAGGGCGGGGCAAAAATGAAGTACAAGGTTTAAAACACCACAAACTAACCTGGGACTGCAGCGATTAATTTAATCACTTTGAGGTTTATTTTCTTTAATAATTAAACAACATTCTCTGATTTTTCAGCTTCTTAAATGTGAATTTTTTTTGTTTCTTGGCTCCAAGTAACAAAAAAATCATTCAAAATTCTTAATAAACGTGTCGTGTCAAAACAAGACATGTGAGAACATCAAAATAATCCTTAATTTTAGCCCTAAACTAAACCGATTTTTATTCTACATGTAAATGATGATACATGTGAATGGGTCGGACATTATATGATAGAGCAGGGCCGTCAAACGTGGGGGGCCATTGAGTATCTAGTGTAATGTAATGGTTTGGGGGGCCATTTGTAATGGATTTGGGGGGCCACATGTCATCGATTGGGGGGCCGCATGTCATCTATTGGGGGGCCGCATGTAATGGTTTGAGGGGGTGAGTTTGACACCACTTTGATAGAAAGAGTCATATAAATATTCATCATTGTTTGGGGCGACCCATGGCCAAGAGGAAAGCAATTGGGATTGTACCTGGAGGGTTGTCGGGTAATATCCAGGGACAGGTCAAAAGCTGGGGTACCCCTCCGTGAGCAAGGCACCCATTCCCACTGCTGCTCACTGCAACAATACAAAAACAAGTCTTTCTAAGAATTCTGTAAAAGTATAAGTAAGGATATTCATGGCTGCCAAAGAAACAACTTCATCTCAGTGTCGGGTTCGTTGACTCTGATCTGTCACACTCTTTCTCCTTCTGCTGCTACTCCCGTTCAATCCCATAATCTCAGCGTGTAAGCTCCCTGGTTCCCTCGGGGTGGCTGGACCGGAGTCGAGGCTCTGAGACCCCGGCAGTTAAAGTTTACAGTGTCGTAAAGAGGGACTCAGTCGCGCGGTCCAGCCCTCTAAAGATAACGCTAAATACACAGTGATTACAGCATCGAGTCTGCAGTGGTCGACTCGCTGGAACACAGCGGCACAGATTGCAAATGTTTTATATTTTTTATTCAGACTTGGAATCAGCTTCTGTGTCCACAAGAACTCACAGTTTATCTAAAACTGACTTTTTATTTTCTATGTTCATGCAACTTTCTTTTCTCCAATAAATGATAATTAGCCTCGTACCAAATAAAGATTTCATTAGCATGAAGCCTGTGATGAAAAGCACGTGTATTTATTTAACACATTTATACACAAGGCAATTAAAATATACATTAAAAAGACACAAAAATTACGTTGGAAACACGGGAATTAAAATAGCATAGCAACAGTATGGGCGAATATCTGTGATATTGTGATTAAGCCGGTCATTAAATATTAACTGTTCTAGATCCATTACACGCGAGGAAACCATTGAAATATTAACTTTTGCATTTTCCAAAATCTACTTAGTTCCAAAATGTACTCATGATTCCAAAATCTGCTTATAATTCCAGAATCTACTTATTGTTCCAGAATCTACTTATTGTTCCAAAATCTACTTAATTCCAAAATCTACTAGAGAGTGTCGTCACTGAAGAGTCATGAGCGTGACGGATGACACAAGAATCAAAGCCAACAATGTCCAACTGTAGATCAAAGTTAAAGACTAAAAAATCCTGAAAACATTAACGTTAATCTCCAACATTTAGCAAAGGAAATGACTAAAGTGTGAAAATGAACAGAGGAGTCTGTTGTACCTAGAGACAGCACTGCTGAAAGCCGGCGATGGTGAGGTATTTCAGTTCAGTGTCAGATGGAGTCTGTAAACAAATCTTTTGAATCCACTAATTCTAATGATTCAACAAGTCACTCGTTCATTTCACGTGGAAAACCACGTCACAGCAGCTTTGACGGAGGAGCTATGAAGTCATGGAAAACCACGTGACCAAAGCGAGTAGAGCCGAGCCGAGTGGAGCTAGAACTGTATCATGGAAAAGCTCCATTTGTTTGGAGTTGGCAGCTGAGCAGCGATTTCTTCTCCCTCTGTGAGTGTGTGAGTGATTGTGTTTGAGTTTCACTGAGCACATCGGGCCATTTTTAACCACAGTCACAAGACGCCAGTGTAGGGTTAGAAACAGAGATGAGCTCCTTCTCTCAGAATAGTCTCTGTGAGGCCGCGAGGCCCCCGTCACTGACCCTGCTCTGCATTCCAGCTGGCAGACGCACAGTTGTTGGGTCAGACTTGGTTCCTCTACGCTGGCGAGGGAAGAGATGACATCGGGGCAGGGGGCGGGGCGGGGGGGGAAGTGATGCAGTGTGGCCCATTTTACCGCTGACAACCGTACTCCATTTTACACGCCCCTATATGGGGAACAAGACGAGGTGTTATACGACGGGATTTCGTCTTTAAACTCTCACAGTCTGTGTACAACTGGCTTCACAGCGGGAAATCTTCTCCATTTCAGTATTACAGCAAAACGGGCCTTTAAATCATGCATCCCCGGGCCTGTCCGTGCAGCTGCACCACCCCCACCCCCCACTACCTACTACCTAACTCCCCCCCCCCACACACACACACTGCAGCTTAACCATAAAAATATCCCCTTCTATTGCTTGTGTGATTGCATGTCTGGAATAGCTTCCACTGGGAATAAAAAGATCTAAATACAGCAGGACAGTTCGCAGTGTAAGTCAGAGAGGGGTCAGAGGAAGGTGACGGGGGGGTTCAGCAACGTCTCCTTCTACTTCCGGGTCGAAGACCGTGGGGGACACTAGGCCTGTTTCATCGGACTTACATGTTTACGTGACATTCAAAAAAACAGACGCATTATTGTCTTAGTCTGACTAAAATCGGACTTTGAACATAAGGAAATGTGTTTACCAACTACAGTGTTTCTTTCTTTTTGTCTTTCTTCATTGTAAATTGTTAATACACCATTTTAACATGCAGTAAATTGTAAATATTGAAAGTTATTCTGGAAAATGGGCAAAAGCACTGAGTTACGGGACATTTTCTGGCCCTTTTATGCTTAAAATAAGTGAGAAAAAAAAAATGCAGACGGACATTTTGAGGGTGAATGGCAACGCTGTAGTAAAGCAGCTTTGAGTGGTCATCAAGACTAGAAAAGCCCCATATAAATACAGACCATTACACAAGAATAAACTGCTTATTTTCTAGCTTCCACTTACTTTTTAGTACAAAGAACTACAACACAAGTCTCGCGTGCCAAATTTAACTCTTTGGTGGGCTGTCTTTGGCACTAGAGCCCCACTTTGGGCCACCCTGCTGAAGGACTGCATACAGTTGGATGACACAGCTTTACAGCAGTGTCTCAATAACCATAAACACCGCTAACAGAAACCCGTGCTGTAGTTTTCGAGCCAGCGCCGGTGATTTCAGCCTCTCTGACCTCCGAGCTCAGCACAAGTGCTGCAGACACTCTGGCTGTGTGTATGGAGATTGAGCGCTGATCTGTGTCTCCCCACTGGGAATGAGAGTATATGGAGTGGCATGGAAGTGTTGCATGGACTCTGTCTTTTATTTTCAACACTCGACTCCCAGGTGGTGACAGCTCAGTGCTAAGTGCGGTAATAGCCAATTGATTTTGTTCTCTTTTTTTTGTTGGTGGCCAGACATAAATCAAAGTGTCTGTCAGGACCCCGTGTAGTTGGGAGTGTGTGTGTGTGTGTGTGTGTGTGATGGGGGTTGGGAGGGTTCTGTTTGGACTGGGAGAGTGTCAACAATTAATCCAGCCTCTGATCTGCAGGCCACTGCTCTTCTGACCCTCAGTCACAATCCATACTGTCCAATTGGGACAGCTTCACCAATGAGCTAAAATCAACACAAAGAAAACTGTTGCTGCGTCCTCTGGATCTTTACTTTATATATATATATATATATATACATACTGTATTTCTCACCACATTTTTGTGTATAAAAATGGATGAAATCTTCCAGTTCAAAGAACTACAAAAGAGTATTATTGTCACATGTTAATTTGTTCTTGGACACAACAAGAAAAGGTGAAGAAGAAGCCGGAATTCTGACTTTCTGACATTTCAGAATTCTGAGGAAAACCTTCAAATCACTCACAATTCCCACTGTGAAGCCTCAATATTTGAGATTTGATCACATGTCATGTTGTTTTTTGACTTCTCTTTGGAAGTGGACGTGACTATACTGACGTTATGTACGGTAACGTCCTGGTTTACAATAATCCCAGAGAACAGTCGTTGTGTGTAGATGTTTTAAATGTTCATTTTTTGAATGAATTTTTTTTTTCAAACTTTCCCCTGATGAAAACTAGCTTATATTTTAGCAGAAGTTGTAAGTGACGCTCTGTGTTTTGTCAACAAAGACCATTAAGCATATTAAAATTGACTTTTAAAGGAGGAATTTTGAGTATTTACCCAAACGCTGCTCGTGATTCAACAGGATGTATGCTAAGCTAACCTCATACCACCCTCACCTGGGTTCTTTTTCCCATTAAACTGCTAAACATGGGGGTTTTTAGCTGTAGAATTCACTCCTGAAACATTTTGTGGGCTGTTTTCAACCTTTTCAACTCTATGTATGTTTGCAGCCATTTTGGGTTTTTTTTCAACTCATTTCAGCCTGAAATATAAAAGATATTGCGATTGATTTTGGTTCTTTAGCAGAATTTGTGAATAATCTATGTCTCAATTTCTTTTGTATCTTTGAATCTAATGGATTATTCTAATTTTAAATGTGATGTAAGGTTTTGGTGGGCTGCAGAAAGTAAGTTTTTAAAAGGGTTTAAAATCTTGTGTTTTTACATTTTCTATAAACATAGAAAAAACACTACAGTTGAAAACGCTGACTCTTCCCAACAACTACATAAATTGCGGCCTTCATTGTTTGCTAATTAATTTGGATTAAAAATGATTAACTGTTCAATTACATTCAAAAGTTACACACTGTCGCTTTGAATCATGTTTAAAGAAACATCTCACATTTGTTTCACGGAGGAAAAACTGAAGTAGCTACACATTCTTAGTCTCCCCCCCCACCCCCAGGAATCTGAGACATGGGGAAAAAGAGGTGGAATCGCAGGGAACACAGATGTGAGCAGCACTGGAACCATGTTAATCCTTTTAATTCAATTATGCTAAATAGGGACGGAGCTTCCTTCTAAACAAAACACAATATGCAGGAGTTCAGCAGGCAGTGGCAGGGGGAGCCTCTGATGTAGAAAGGCTGCCCAGCGGGAGGCCTGCTGGTCTCCGGGGAGACCTTCCAGTCCCTGAAACCCCCTACTGGGCCTTTACCCCCTAAAGGCCCTAACTGGCCCAGCACGAGACCATGGAAGAGGGTGGCAGGACCGGACAATGTGCCAGAGACAATGTGCCGACACTTCCACCACACACACAGTCAGGACGTCTGCGTGACATTAGAGAGACAAAAAAAATGGACTTATTAGTCTTAGTCTAAAATTAAAAATGCACGTTAACACGTGAGTCTGACGGAAACGAGAACGAGAACACAATCAGCGGATTATTAATAATAAAATCATCAACACATGTTCTTAGTCCTCATACTTGTACAAGAGTGTAGTAGTTAATATTTTGACTTTGTCATAGCAAGGCCATTTTAATATAATATAATATAATATAATTTACATCATAATCTAAGTAAATGGCGTCACTGAGCTGTAGCGGACGTTAACGGACGTGTCGCCACCCAATGATTCCCTGCTAATGTTCGCACCCCGGGACCAGGACAGTCGTCCAGTTAAACTGTGAAGCGCTGCTTCACTGTGCGTCTGTGTGTCTGTCTGTGTGTCTGTCTGTCTGTGTGTCTGTCTGTGTTCAGCCCGACGCAGACCTGCAGTGGAGGTGGAAGTGTGGCCGTGTAATGTGTCGGGACCGAGTGTTACCAAAGTGCTTTGAGGCCTGGCTCGCTTGTTTCACTGCGCTTTAACCTGTGCAAACCCAGACGGGCCAGACCTGACACCAGGCCAGACCTGACACCAGGCCAGACCTGACACCAGGGCCGGACCTGACACCAGGGCCGGACCTGACACCAGCGCCTCCCCTCTGCTATGAAAGAGAGTTTCTGTTCCCCGGGATGAACGCGGCACAGAGAAAGGGAGTATGTTTTTGAAACAGTTAGACAATCTGTTTGGATTAGGGCCCACAGTCGATGAGACGTGGACATGATGGGCAGCTGCGACGAGGGGAGGAGAGGAAGAGGAGGGTGGAAGAAGAGAGAGAGGGGAGGGGGAGATGGAGGGAGACAGATGGAGAGGAGAGGTGGTGGAGGGGTTGAGCAGAGGTGAGGAGGCGAGGGGGAGGAAGGAGGTGAGGAGGAGAGTAGAAGGGTCGGAGACTGGAATCTCAGGATCTAAGGCTCTCTTTGGCTTGATGGTTCCCAGATGTTGTTAGCCCCCCCCTCCTCCCTCCTCCCTCCTCCCTCCTTCCCCTCAGTGTTTCTCTGCTGTGGTGAATACACAGGAGCCCAGTTAGCCATGTGGGACAGATGGGTCAGTGGCTGTGTGGAGATGGGCCTCCTGTGGACCAGGGGAAATGGGAGGCGAGGCCATGGAGGGCAGACCTGGCTCTGTTTTCTTACCCTCTCCTCTGCGTCCTCCTCTGTGTGCAGATGATGCATGAGCAGATACACAACACTGAGTGTCAGCATTGGTCAAAATCAACTGGATTGGATATCAGCAAAAGACAAAAGTCATGTCTGACATGATCTGTCAACTCCCCTGTTTTACACGCACAGTTTAATCCAGCTCAGGCCTTAATCAGACTAAGATGAGCGATCAGAGTATACAGTACATGTGGAGTTTTGACGTTTACGTCAGAGAAAAACAAACGGCGCCGTGGTCTTTGTCGTGTTGTCCAAAGAAAGACGAAGTACGATTTCCGGCAACAGTACTGGAGGACATTATAGACTATAAATCACATTATCCAGGTATGTTAGTCCGACTAAGACTAGCTCGTCTGACTAAAATCGGACTTTTAACATAAACATAAACGCACCGTTAAAGTGGGCATTGAAAGTCTAGTCAGGAACTTTCCATCGAATGTTTTTTGTTGTTTTTTTAACTTGGTTAATGCATGATTTCAGTGACACTGCTCCCAGGTTTCGGTTATCTCGTCATGACAGATGTGTGTGTGATAAACCGCTCGGTTGTGTCACGTCGACATTAATATTGGTTCATAGTCAAGGTTGTGAAAATTGGATTTGAACCCAAAAAAACCCCAGAAAACAAAGCCGCCCCGAGGGCAGACAGACCTGCGTTGTGAAATCCATGCCTTCACGTGCAGGCCCTGTATATGGGAAGCAGATCTGAAGAGAACCCTGCAGACGCCGGCCTCGGTTGTTGTGTTTTCCTGACGACACTGCAGAGCGTTGCAGACTGCAGGTGTCGGCTCGCGCTGCAGCCAGCCGGCGCTGAAATTCATCGGCCGCCTGATTTACAGCCGCTGGCTGAAGCCGGCCATGTTTCAGGATGACGGCATGTTCTCGTCCGCCCTATCTGCTAAAACACTTACACTCGTCCGTCCGTCCGTCTGTCTCTCCTCCTCCTCCTCCTCCTCCTCCTCGGCCCTTTTCCTCAGCAGCAGAAAGTGCCGCGGCCGTATATTAGCGAGTTGTTGACTGGCCACTGAAGCGCACATTTGTCAACATATTAGATGGTGTCAACACATGAACAACAGCCCCTCGTCCACCACCCCCACCCTCTTCAGCTCACTGCTACTCACATCCTTTCATCTTTATTAACTGAAGAATTACAGGAAGGGGAGTCCATTACGAAAGGTGCTAAAGCAGCACTGTTGCTTTTGTCACTGATTCATGCACAAATGTGCTCGTGGCTGATTTTTTTAAATCCTCCACACGCTCAAAAACACCGTTAACACCTTTAAACAACACGTGGAAGAGAAAACCAAATTCTCCCAGGCCTCTCCTCTTCAATGTTGGACTTTAGGGTTGGATCATTTTATTTCTGCACTTCATGTTTGATACATAACTTGACCATGGGACTATAATTATTTAATATTCTACCCATTATCACTCATTCTTTTATGTTTTACACACTTTTGTTGGTCTGAAACGTCACAAAATGCTGCCTAAAGTTAATTTGACAAACTTTTTTTTGGGATGATCTGTTTTAATATTCCATTTTTCTTTTTTCTTTATTATTTTGATTTAAAGTAGTGAGAGAATACAGATGTTTATTAACTGTGGATTTAAATTGAGTCATTTTTGTGATTATAACATTTACAGGAAAATTCATCAGATGAGGGGTTGACTCCCACTTTGCTTAGTGAAAATAACGTATAAATCTACTTATAGTTCCAAATCCCGCTGATTGGCACTACAAATGGTGTTAATTGTTCATTTAAGTTAAGTCATATTATAAAATTGTTAAAACTCATCAGATGGAGTCAGAGTCAGTGATCTGAACCATTGAACTCTTATTGAATTTTTCAACAACATTTTGTCATGAATTTTAGTTTCCTCTGTATCCATGAGAGCAAATGCAAACCAAACTCAAACAAATGTGGTACAAAATATACGATAATCTCAGTCAGCAGCAAAATATAAGTCACTGGTGCTGTAAAAAGTCCCAAAGTCTTTCCTCGGCTCTGATTGGACGTCTGTAACTCGCTGGATTCAGCCCAAAGTTTTTATCCCGACTGAGCGACTCAAAGCCCGGTGGCTCGGCGACACTAAGCCCTCGTCGTTAGCGAGGCCTTGAAAAGACTCTTGTGTCACTTAATTGGCAATTGATGTTCACACGTTCGCTTGTTTTCAAGTCTCCAGAGTTTCCCGTTTTCCTTCTGGGCACTTTTTAACGCCCTCCCCCCCCGGAGCCACACGGAGGGAATATTTCACAGAAGCTCTCACTTAATTTGTGGTCATGGTTGCCAGATATGGAGAGAGACATTCAATCTCCCCGGGGACGGGTGGATATCCTCCCCTGGACGGGGGTGGGGGGTATTTTTGGAGCATCTCATGGCTATTACAGGAGACCTGGGGATGGGAATACGCGGAATCGGAGGAGCCACTATGATCAGGATTCCACAGCTGGCTCATGTCACTCCTTTGACCCCTTTTCTCCCCCGCGTACCAACCCCCCCCCCCCCCCCCCCCCCCCCCCCCCCACACACACACACACACACACACACACACACACACAAAATGTCTAGACTCCGCTCCGTGTCCCGCCACGGGGAAAAACAGCATATGGATAGAGAGAGAGACAAGATAAACGAAGCCGTAAACTTTCCCTCCCTCCCTTAAGGACTCACTTCAAGACTTTCTGGACTCTTCATGGCAAGACGCGGTGTCTATTAAGCCCATTAATAAGTAACGCGAGGCAATAGCGCCACCAAAGAAATAGATATCGCACTATTACTTATTTAGCCGCTCCGCTGAATTATTTATTGTTTATTCCAAATGATCTTTCTTCTCCTTCTTCTTCTCCTTCTTCTTCTTGAGTGTACACTTTCAGGCTTGGGTGTCCCACGTGAGGCGGCTCACGATTTGGAGAAGAAGCCAAGTTCAACTTGGATGAGTTTGCGAGGTGGGAACGCATGCTGGCGCAGAAACCACTGCAGGAGACCGGGGGCCGGGGGATCCTTGATGATCATGTTACTGACATCAAAGTATAAGTACACCAAAGTCAACAGCCAAGCAGCATTAAACACCCACTGAAAGACACACACACACACACACACACACTTCCTCTACTTTCAAAGTCATTAACTCCTCGTCTTCCTCGCTCTGTTCCTGAAACTCTCGCGGCCCGTGGAGAGAGATAAATTATGGGTGCCTTGTGGCTTTTTGAAGTCCGCTCGGGCATCAACAACAATAAACGCCAAGCACGGGCCCCGCCTCCCGGCTCCTAAATTAAGTCATTATTACCTCTGGTGTGACTTGGCCATGTGTGCGAGGCCCTGGACGGCGAGGCCCTGGACGGAGGGGCGTGAAATAAAGAGCCGGGTGATTTACGTGACCCTGTAAGAATGCGCGAGTCAAAGCTGGTGCATGACGTCGCTGCCTGGCCTTCATGTTCCAAGTGGATTCAAAGTATTCCAGAAATCCGTATTGTGCGCCAAAAGAGTCAAAAGGAGAAGCATCTTTTGGCTGAAGTTAGTCGGACTGTGAGTAGGAATAGTGGAAATTCCAAAATCTGCTAATAATTTCAAAATCTACTTATTTCAAAAATCTACTTAATTCCAAAGTGTACCTATAGTTCCAAAATCCACTTTTTATTCCAAATCCTACTGATTGTTCAGAGAGTGTCGTCACTGAAGAGTTATGAGCGCGACGGCCGACACAAGAATCAAAGCCAACAATGTCCAACTGTACATTGAATTTAAAAAGACTTGAAAATCCCTGAAAACGCGTTAATCTCCAACATTTAGCAAAGGAAATGTCTAAAATGTCATGATTTAACAGAGGAGTCTTTCACTGCTGAAAGCCGGCTAATGATTCAGTTTCACCCTAAACAAGTGCTTTACAAGTCACTAGTTTGTGTGTTTGTGTCGTGTAGAAAACCACGTCACGGCAGTTTCATGAACTATGAAGTCATGGAAAACGAGGTGACTGAGACAAACCCAGAAGAGTCGTGGCCTCCGTCTACTTATAAAAGTCCTGCTCCAAGTCCTGCAAAAACCAAACAATACACACTTCTCTATATATTCAATTTCTCCGTCTTAAATGTTACTCACTGGAACTTCCAGAGATTCCCACCATGTTTGATTATTGAAACCACACCGAGGCCTCGAGTTATAGCAGCAAAAAAATGTCAAAGCCATCCTGTGATTTGTGGTCTCGGTCAGTTACGTAAGCTCGGTTTCTGCTATGAAACCATGAAAACTATGAACCCACTAACAGTCGCTGGCACTTCTATCAAATTAAATGCGAGTGTAACCAAGAAAGAAAGAAGCCCAGGAGCTTAAAACAAAAGGGTGTGGAGGTGCCAAAGCACGCTGGAGAGTGAAGCTGAGGCAGAGCAGAGCATCCTTTAAAGTAGTGCCAGGACCCTTTTCTAGTGCCACTGCACTGCATCTGCCTACAGAGGGAGGAGGAGAGGTGAGGTGCCTCCCCCACTCCTCCTCACCCACATCCTCGCTCTCCTCCTGACACATGCCTGTCTGGACAGTGCAGCAGCAGCAGCAGCAGCAGGGAGATTGTATAACCCTACTTTATTCTCACAATATTCCGACTTTATTCTCATCATATTACGATTTATTCTCACAATATTCCGACTTTATTCTCATAATATTAAGATTTATTCTCACAATATTCCGACTTTATTCTCCCAGAATATTCCAACTTTATTTTCACGATATTTCTGACATTTTTCACACAGAATATTCCTACTTTATTCTCACAATATTCCAACTTTATTCTCATCATATTCCGATTTTATTCTCACAATATTCCGACTCTATCCTCACAATATTCCTACTTTATTCTCACAATATTCCAACTTTATTCTCACAAGAATATATAACAGAATAAAAAACGAAGAGAGATGAGGTGCCTCACCCACACCTCCTCTCTCCTCCTGACACATGCCTGTCTGGACGCATCAGTAGCCGCAGCAGCAGCAGCAGCAGCAGCAGCAGCAGCAGCAGTGGGGAGATTGTATAACCCAAGTGTGTAAAACAGTCCTTTACGGCATTGTAAAGATTTACTATTGGAGTAAATAACGGTGGGAGAACAGGGCTTTTAAATGGAACCCAATCAATATGTCAGAGGAGGAGGAGGCGGCAGAGGCGGCGGTGGCTGCAGCCGGCACGCAGGCCGGGACAGACGGACAGGGCAGAGCGGCGACCCCTGCAGGAGGAGAAAACTGCCAAACAAAACCTTTAACACGATCAATAATTCTGTATTCTGGGTGCGAAAGTGCTCAAGAGCACGAGAGCCCGGAAAGTTAAACGCGAGACAACGCCGGCTCGTAAACGTGTCGTTAAACGCCGAGATTTACGGCGGCTTTTTAAGATTTATTGAAAATCAGAAAACAAGCTCGACTCGTGCGGGGTATGTAATGTTGTCAGGGATGAATAATATCCACACACACACACACACACGTTCTCACAGAGCGTCACTCGTAGGCCCCTTACCCTTAACTGCACCCTAACCCTTAAAAAAAGGCCTTCATGAGACAAAAATGTCCTCACTTCCTCTTTGGTCCTCGTGTAGACACACATACGAGCACACAAACACACACACACACGCATACACACTTTAGTCTCTCTGAAGTAAATTCAAACACTTAACTCCCTGAACAGGGACACACACACATGCACACTCGCACGTGCGCTGCTGGTGTACAGAGAAATGCAGACGTGCAATAAATTTTCAAACCCCTGTGAAAGTAGCTTTGACACACACACACACACACACACACACACACACACAGAGAGAGACACCCCCGGCCTCATGAGCAATAAATCGCACAGCCCATCTAACAAGTTCATTTCCGGAGGCCAGAGAGGATGGGTCCTCTGACTTTGGAGTCAGCAGCCTTGTGAGGATCAATGGCAAGAGACGAGGGAGAGCGAGGGGCAAGGAATTGAGCTGAGATACAAAAATCAATCAGCAATTTAATCGCTCACGGAGGGAGAGAGAGAGGAGACAAGGGAGGGAGGTGGGAAGGGGGGGACGACGAGAGAATTCCTGTGTTTTTTACTTAAAAAAAAGAATCTGAAATAAAAAGGGACTTAGATTACAGCCAAATCGTTCTTCAAGAATAAAGTCGCAACATGAATGAATATATTTGTTTTGGTTACGTTCATATAAAAAGTAAACGTAAAACAGGATCATTTAACCCTTTAACACCTAAGCCTCAAAATGTCTGTAAACACGAAACACAAAAAAACACTGTAGTTGAAATTCAAATTCACAAACTTTCAAGGATTTCAAGAACCTCCTGGGAACACTGAAGCACAACATTCAAGCACTTTCAATGACCCATGTCTATTCTCACAATATGCCGACATTATTCGCACAATATTCCAACTTTATTCTCACGATATTCCGATATTATTATTCCCACAATATTCCAATATTATTATTCCAACTTTATTCTCATAATATTCTGACTTTATTCTCACAATATTCCAACTTTATTCGCACAATATTCCAACTTTATTCTCACGATATTCCGATATTATTATTCCCACAATATTCCAATATTATTATTCCCACAATATTCCAATATTATTATTCCAACTTTATTCTCATAATATTCTGACTTTATTCTCACAATATTCCAACTTTATTCGCACAATATTCCAACTTTATTCTCACGATATTCCGATATTATTATTCCCACAATATTCCAATATTATTATTCCAACTTTATTCTCATAATATTCTGACTTTATTCTCACAATATTCCAACTTTATTCTCACGATATTCCGATATTATTATTCCCACAATATTCCAATATTATTATTCCAACTTTATTCTCATAATATTCTGACTTTATTCTCACAATATTCCAACTTTATTCGCACAATATTCCAACTTTATTCTCACGATATTCCGATATTATTATTCCCACAATATTCCAATATTATTATTCCAACTTTATTCTCATAATATTCTGACTTTATTCTCACAATATTCCTACTTTATTCTCAATATTCCAATATTATTAATCCAACCTTATTCTCACAATATTCCGACATTAATGTCTAAAGAAAATGGAGAATATGAAAACGTGTAAAAATCCAAGAAGAGGACGAGGGAGAGCTGAGAATTTAAAATAGCGTAATAACAATAATAATAATTGGAGAATGTCAGGTAGCAGCAATAGTTTTATTTATTGATATATAAATGTACAGAAAATGTCTTTATTCTTGTAGAAACAGTTGAATGTAAGTGTAATTGTATTTTTCACTCATTGATTCCAGTAAAGTTCTATCAAATATCACTCCTGTGATCATTTTAGCGGCGTAATGTTGACATTATATTTTTGAATTTCTTTTTCCCCCTCAGTGACAGGACATTCCCCAGTGGGAGCAAATCTATTCTCGGTCTCATCATCACACAGACTTGTGCTAACGTGTCAGGAACAGAGTGATGAAGGCATACATGCGAAAATCCCACTGTCGAGCCTCGGCTTTTTAACTTTCACGCATGCTTTTGTCAAAGCCTGCGCGCGGCGGCCGTTAAATGCAATCCAAGTGTCTGCAGCTTCAATAGCAAGTGAAAGATGCAGATAAACAAACAATCTTCCTCCTTGAGCTGGAGCTGTGAGGTCAGAGCCGAAATGTTTAAGGGACGCTTCAGGGCATTTTAATGTAGATGTAAAGTAAAAAAAAAAAGAAAAATAGAAGAAGAAGAAAATAGCAGAAAATGTTTGACGGAGAAGGATTTCGGCAGAAATAGAGGTTGATTTGAGGCTGGGTGATGTTGAGGAGGAACTCCTTCAGGTCAATGTCCATGGCTTGGAATTGACACTATTGAACGAGCGAGCTTTAGACTAATAAAATGAGTGACAGCCTCTCGCTGCAGAATCGAAGATATGGATCCTCCTCCGAGGAGGAGGATAGAGAGGAGAGAGAGAAAAGACAAGCTGGAAAACGAAGAACGAACGAGAAGGAGACTTGATAGAAACAGAGTGAGCTAATTGGCAAATGATGCAGTCTTTGGTTGACGGCTGAGTGTAGAATGTATCAGAGTTTCTAAAGGTTTTTTTCAACGTGGGAGACCACAGACACAACGGACTTTGTAACCGATTTTCAATGTTTTTAATCCTGAGAAAGCACAGACTGGACAATTCCTGTCGAGACACAGGACCACACACTTGGCATTCAATCAAACCATGTCAGGCAGGAGGAGATTCCGGGGATTTGGGATCTCACAGAAACTGGCGTGATTTAACGTGGGTTCAGAATATAAACGTCTGTCAGCGGTGTCAGTTAATACCTGATAATATTCTGACTTTGTTCTCATAATATTCCAACTTTATTCTCACAATATTCCAATTTACTTTAGTCGCACAACATTCCAACAATATTCCAACTTTATTCTCACAATATTCTGACTTTATTCTCATAATATTCTGATTTTATTCTCACAATTTTCTGATTTAATTCTCACAATTTTCTGATTTAATTCTCATAATATTCTGACTTTATTCTCATAATATTCTGACTTTATTCTCACAATATTTTGACTTAATTCTCATAATATTCTGACTTTATTCTCATAATATTCTGACTTTATTCTCACAATATTCTGACTTTATTCTCATAATATTCCGACTTTATTCTCATAATATTCTGACTTTATTCTCATAATATTCTGACTTTATTCTCACAATATTCTGACTTTATTCTCATAATATTCCAACTTTATTCTCATAATATTCTGACTTTATTCTCATAATATTCTGACTTTATTCTCATAATATTCCGACTTTATTCTCTCATAATATTCCAACTTTATTCTCATAATATTCTGACTTTATTCTCATAATATTCTGACTTTATTCTCATAATATTCCGACTTTATTCTCTCATAATATTCCGACTTTATTCTCTCATAATATTCCAACTTTATTCTCATAATATTCTGACTTTATTCTCATAATATTCCAACTTTATTCTCATAATATTCCAAAAATGACGTACGTACCTGACATGAGGCGACGGTGGCTCACTGGCAGAGCAAGTTGCCTTTCAACTGGAAGGTTGAGGATTAGATTCCCGGCTCTGCTAGTGTACATGCCAATGTGTCCCTGGGCAAGACACTTGGGTGAGAACTGCAAAAAAAGACTAGAAAATCTCTGTATAAATACAGACCATTTCCCATTTAGACAAGTGTGCCTAATAAAGTGGCTTGTGAGTTAATAGTGTACTTGTTCCCCCACGTTTCACTTCTTTGTGTATTATATTAAAGGATGTTTGTGTGTGTGTGTGATTGGTGGGGCGTAACAGGCCGATTCCTCCAGAAGTCAGGCATTGCTGAAACTTAGCAACAGGAGCCAGGGGCCTCCCTCCCCAGAGAGACCGGCTGCCGAGACACATTCATTACCAGCCCAGAATCTTGGGCTGGATTAAAAATTCATGCTGTTTACAACAAGCAAAGGCCCCCACGATCAAGAATATGAGCCCTTCTCCAACAATGGCTCCACCAAACCGTGAGCAGATCGCTGACATCTCAAAGGACGCCAGTGCGTTGTGTGTGTGTGTGTGAGTGTACGTGTGGAGTTTGTGTGCTAACAGGCAGCGTTGTGCTTTCCTCAGTGTGTGCACACACCTTCACAGGCGATGGCGATATAAATAATGATACTGTTTACTGCGGCGGGGAATGAAAAGTGCCAGAGGGCGCCTGAATAAGGACTCGATTCTCTCAAAGTCTCGTGCCCTGTCATGCAGTTTACGCCCGTAATAAAGGAGTGTGTACTCTCAGCGTTACGCCGCACTCGTGTCTCCAGGTGCCGGTGAGCTCTGGTGGAAACGCCGGTGTGTGTGTGTGTGTGTGTGTGTGTGGCGGCTCGTTGACAAACACCCGTGCGCTGCGCTGTCGACGGATTTGTTGGCAAAGGGATCGCGATTATGAGCTCTATTCAGCGTTAATTAGCACACTCCATAGCGATCATTATATCACGTTCCTGTGGCGACGTCCCTGCTGGAGGGGGAGACGGGGGGGGGTACTTGGGTGGTGGTGGGTGAGGGAGGTGGTGAAGCTTTATTATTAATGGGGGGGCCACACATGTACAGTACACACACACGTTAGGGCTGTCACTTTTTTTTTTTCAAAAATCAAATTCGAACGCCTGAAAACATAAATGATTAACGTAACAATTGTATTTTTTTATGCTTAATCTGGAGATTATTTCTCCATGAATCAAATAATATAAGGTTATAGAGCTGAAAGTAATGATTATTTGGGCAGTCAGCTACTTATGCTACCTCATATTTGGTGGAGTGTTATGGGCTAATGGTCACAGTAAATTCCATCGTACACATATTACCATTTCAATTTCAAACGTAAACACGTTGCTACACTCTTTGTTTGTGCATGTACGACGTTTGTTATTGACTGGAATTGCTAGCAAATGGCTCTCAATGGCTATAGCCTGAGATACGTCCGCATCCCATCGGCGACGTCACTCCCAATTCCAACTTCTGACCTCCGCGGAACTCGACGTAGTTAGGTTGCGGAATTATGGGAAACGACATATGCTTAACTCTGTAGCTGGAGTGTTAGCTCAAGTGTTAGCTCAGGTGTTGGCTCCAGCCACAGAGAGACAGTGGAAGCCTGTCTGCCTCACTCATGTTCTTTCACACAGAGCAGAAAAATGGTAAGGTGTATGTTCTCCTCCACCACTTTTCTCCACATGATGAAACGGCAGAATGTAGCAGCACCACCACGTTAGCTTAGCTCGTAGCAACACCTCTCGCTACTAGGGTTAAATCTAGGGAAACAGGATTCTCGGGAAATCCAATCAGAACCATTTGTGACGACTGGAAACCGTCTGTGTCAATCCATTTTATCTTATTACATGAGTTTAAAGAAGCAAAATTTCTTGGGATTCTTGGAAAAATCGTCTTTTTTTTACCAGGATTTAATACAGTATATCAAATTTTCCAGGTAAAATATGAATCCCTGCTTTACTTTGCTTCTCAGTCAGATCCTTGAGAGGCAAAAGGAGACTTCTAGAATCCACTAAAAAGTTAAAAGTGCAGGTATTCTCTATTTATTCACAACATAGAGAACAAAGGTCATAAAGTCTATATATTGAACGTGGATGGAGCGTCTCTTAACGTAGTTTTCTCCACCATTATCCCGCCGTAAACTCCCTCTTCTTCAGCCAGGTAACTTCCGCTCATGAAGTAGTGACGCCTGGTGACTGAAACTGGCAGGGACTGTTTAGTATAGAGCGCCTTAGTTTGTTAATTGAAATACCGATAGTTGCCCTGGCGTATCGATTATCATTTTGCACCAGAAAGGACGACGATATATCACCAAAATTGATATTTTAGTATCCAGATGCACTTGAAATGCACAAGGTTATAAAAGAGACACAGACAGGGCTGTGTGTGTGTGTGCACCCCACCATTCCATTAATGCCACACAGAACAGGTGCAAGGTCAAACCACGGTGCCAATAATAGACGCTGATCCTCCTCATCATCGTCCTCCGAAATAGTTCTCTCAAAGCCACTAAATGTTTGCGCTGAGGTTGTTGGTGCACTGTTTGTGTAAGCGTGACGTGAATGAGGTGAGAGGTCGTGTGTGCACAGGTCAGGGTGAATACCCCCGCTGTGTGTGCCGGGCCCTGACCTTTGACCTGTCTTCTCCGTCTGAGATCTGGAGGAGCTGACGGCACGTCAGCTGTTTTTCTGCCATTTCCCTCCAGAAATATTGTTATCACAGTCTCACAATACAATAACACACAGTTTTGTTTTTCCTTGATAGGACTTTATGCTTTGTTTCAAGTATGTTTGAATCGTCCCGATCTTCAGTCACATGTCAGTGTGTTTTCGAGGTAGAACTGTACAGTTACAGATTTCAGAGAGTTTTCCCAGATTTACCAAATCCAAAGAAACCATTTTTTTACCATCACAAAGCTATCATTGGTTACCATGTTGTGTAGCTTTACTAACCATAACATCTGGTCCACCAGATCTTCAAAGCAAGAAAATGGCCGTAGGTCTTTCCCATGTCCACAGTTTTGAGAAGTCTTTTGGCATGACTGGAATTCTGTTGTCCTCACATCTTGACAATTATTTTGCACCGTTTTGCAAAGTTCTCAGAATATTTACAGTGTATACGTCCAACAGTGTGTGCGGATTCTTCTTTGTTTGTTTTTCACCGTTTCTCGTTTTGTGACTGAATGTCTTTCCCAAGGACTTGGCCATGGATTGAGCTGGGAATTTATTAAATTTATTAAAAATCCTTCCACCCTAATACAAAGGATGATGGGGAACAACAGAAGGCTATTGTTTGACCCCCATCGCAGGTCCACAACGGTATCGAGATACCTTTTCTTGTTGCAATATTGTGAAATTGACAATACCGTTATACCCTTGAGACAAAAAAATAAGTCAAACATTTATGTTGCTATTGTCTGCAAAGATTAGTCACTGTTTGGACCGGAGTTCACAGAGTTATTCCATCAGAACACTGTGTCCTAACAACTCGCGGCTATTCCTGAAGGGTCAGCGGCTCATGAACCGACTGACACTGCATAATGTGGTGGAGGATTGGGGGGCGATTGTCATGCACCGTCGCTGCCACAGCCTCTACCAACCACTGTCGGTGCGCCTGATGCAGGGCACCTGTTTTTTTTTCCTCCTGCCGATGGCTCTCCTGGGGGCCTGGTTCAGGTTTCAGCGCGTCTTTTACAGAGTTCACCAACTGCCATCTCCGTGTCCTGGCATCCCACTGTAACGCTGTGTGACTGACGGGACACTCGCTTTGACTGTCATGTGCTCCACAGCGCCGAGTCTCTCATCACGGGGACTGTCATCGTGGCAGCACATCCTCTGGAATAACAACGTGCCTCAGGATGTATGTGTGTGTGTGTGTATTTATGCAAGTATTCATTATATTTGCTGTTGTTTATTTTGTGCAGTATCTGCATGGATTTATTTCTTACCGTTCACTTGGCAGCACGGCTACAATTCATGTGGATTCTCTCTAAGGAAATAGACAGTGACACTGCAGCGATACAAAGCTCTATTTCATTTTTTTTCTTTTTACAGCGTAATCAAAGCTTCAAGTCAGAAAGAAAACCATTGATATTGCTTTAAATATTAAAGGACCCACAAATATGACTCAATCAGTGGTTCCTACACGGTGCAGCAAGGACACAGAAGTGTTTCCTGACCTCAGGTGAGCTTCAAATTGACAGCTAGGGATAAAATAGAACTCAAATAATCACGATATAAAACTCTTTCATGATTCCCAAACCAAATTTTTTATTGTGAGTCTCATGTTATCTGGTCATTTTAACCAGTATCTTATCGGAAAACATAAAATCTGGTTATCTTTGCTTTATGGTGGCCACCATCTTGCATTGCCATGTATCTACAGCAGCCCGAGCAAACAGAAACAAACCAGAGTGTGTATTTTGAAGTGTTATCTTACTGCAGAATCTTTTCTGGAATGTGTAGGCCACTGTTAATAACCATAAAACACCCATTTACCATTTGGATAAATGGGCTTTAAAGGTTGAACTTCTGTCTCCTCCCCTTAAAGGAGAATTCTGGGGAATTACCAAAACACTGCTGGCGCCTCTACATGATGTATGTGGAATCTTTTCTGGTATGTGTAGGCCACCGTAGCTCCATAGCATGCTCAGGAAAAACGGCAGTGAGTGGAGGAGTCCTTTGTTTGTCGCAATCTACCCTCCAACCATTAGATGTCACTACTTCTTGCACAGTGGACCTTCACATTTTGTTCCAAAATTGCTATGTACTGCAAAATTACTGTAGGTTTTATATATTATGTGAGTTTTTCCTATTTGAAGTAGCTATTCTGTAACTTTGTTGACATTTGTTTTAAACCGCTTAGGAATTGACGTTTTATAAAGTATTTTTGCAGCAGTTTTGAGGAGATAACCCCAAGTGATACCCTGTCCTAATAACACAAATTATTACAGGTTATCAAATCAGATTTCTGTGATCAATAATTAGGTTTTGCTCTTGAAAAGGTCACTGTTTTAAATTACCTCATCTGAACATGTGAATTCATGTTGCTTACAAAGGACGAGTCTCTGTTTGACACTGGGCCTCGGGCTAAAGCAAAGAATTCATTTAATTCCTTGATGTTCACTTCATTCAGGCAGACTTAATTGAGGCCCTGGGTCAGTGTTACAGTAAATGAGAGAAAACAGTGTAATACAGCATTAATTTTTACAGAATGATGTGTGTTTGTGCAAATATGCAATTCATGGTTGAAGGGTGGCCCCAAGAGAAGTTGCTCAATCCGCTTCTCTGAGTTTGGGACCCATCACATGGACATGAATCTCCGCTCACCAGATGTAAAACTAAAGGTTCCCCAGGCGGCGGCAGCTACCACAGCCCCGACTGCTCATCCTCATTCAAAGCCTCAGTCCTGAAGAGCCACATGAGAGGACACTTCATAGTAGCCGGTGAATAAAACCAGAGGAATACAATCCAGATTCTAGGCAGGTAAATGCAAAAAGAATGAGCCGGGCTGTTTGTCACCCAGGAGAGAGAGAGCAGGTGGCTTCTGTGTTTATTTGAATAAAGCCAAGCTTTTTTTCCTCGCTTTGCCTTAATGTGCGCCTGAAATGCCAACTATTGAACACTCTGATTTCAAGGATGTTTCAAATTCTACTAAATATAACACCCTTTAATTACACACAGTGTAATCCCACATTTTTAGAGTTTAACAATGTTGAGCTATACAGTTGAATGAGTTGTATTTTGATGTAGTTCCTATTTTTACCAGCAGGGTGCACATTAGTTACACACAAGCGCTAGTCACTCTCGCACTTCCTTTGTTTTTTTCCCGGGCTTCCTGCACCGACACTGATGAGAACAGTCATGCTATAGCCGAGAGCAATTTAATGCTGATAATTAGATAAAGAGTGGATAAAACATTATTATGTTTCGAGTTATTAGTTCTGAAAGGTATCCGCACATAGGAGAAGGTGTTTTGGGTTGCAGGACATCGTCATTTTATCGTGTTTTGTCGAGGGAAAACGCCGGTGAGTAGTAATCATTAGCGCTTAGCATAGCATGCTAACGGCTGCCTACCTCGGCTAATTACTCACTTATTTCATTAATATATCAATCTTATGTGCTGTTACACTTCTGAGAAAATGTTTAAAACCAACCGGAGGTATATATGAGTGTGTTGAATTTGAGAATGTGGTTAATTGTGTAGTTCTGTGTGGATAATTATCTCTGCTAATCGAACTAGTGCTATGTGTTAGCAATTAACATATAGCTATACAACATTCACTGATATGTATATGTATATATATATGTATATGTATATATATACGTGTGTATATATATATGTATATGTATGTGTATATATGTATATGTATGTATATATATATATATATACATATATATGACCTGTGCTATTGCTATATGCTAGCTAATGTTGCAAAGCTAAATGAGTTGATTTTGTGAGCTAAAACACATGCAGTTGTGTGCATTTGGGTTACTTAGAGACAGTAATTCAATGAATCATTCTCGAACATGATTGATATGAGAATTAATTCATGATTTGTGTGCACTATGCGGTGGTAAATTTAAAAATATTTCATATGCACACCATTTTGTGTGTGGGCTGTTTAAAAAATAATTTTATAGCCATACATGATACATTGTCAATGTGAATGGTTTATGTTTATTGATGTTTAGTTAAAAAAGATAAATAGGTACAGGTATTTAGATTAATGTTTAAAAAAGAGATAAATGATAGCTCTAAAGGAAAACACCTGCTCTATGCAGGTTGTTTTTTTTCTGTGTATGAATCGATTCTGATGGCGAACTAGAGCCCAGACCCGAGGAACGTGGAGGAGAGCACCGGCTTACACGTGTGAAGAGTGTGGCGTCGGAAGCATCTTCTTCGAGCATCTGGAGAAAGCACATCTATTGCATCATACAGATAAGAAACAAAATCACACTACTCAGGTAGATGAACAATTACATTAAAGGACTAATACACACACTTATTTCGGACAAACTGTGGACACTGACTTATCTGGACGGTTGACTTTATTTATGGACTCTATTGGACTTTGTTTATTACTAGGTAATTTTTTTTATTTCATTTGCACTTTGAACAGTGTTCTTTGTGTACATTTGTTTATTTTGCTGTTGTTTACAACTGAGGTTGTTGATAAATTTTAAGTTGTTTTTTGAAAGAAAATATAAATTCAGTCATAGCTGAACTGTTTTTGTTAAATTGAAGAGTGGCTTCCTGCCAACAAATATTTTAGTTACTTTTTTTCTCCTAACTGTTGTCCATGTCAATTATATCATCCATGAGCGAAACTATATCTTCTGATCTAGCCTAAATTGAAAATACATGACATTCACCAGAGCTCATGTGCAATAGACATCCGTTACATAAAGATTGAGTCCCTCTTGTGGTGGAGTTTTTGCTTGTCTACTATTGGTGTCGCTGACGGGATTTGGCATGTGTACTTCTCATTACCGTACCTCCTTGACTGTTTGTGATATCTAGAAAATTCAAATACTATGGACTGGTGATCCGTCCAGGTTGTGACCCTGCCTTACGCCCTATGTCCGCCGAGATTGGCATCCAAGTGGCTCCAAGTGGACTTAAAACACATCAGTGGCTCATTGTTTACCGTGTCCGACACCGAGGCTCTGGTCCCCGGCTTTCTGGTCTCCTGTCTCCGGGTTTCTGTTGTACACTCCGGACGCCGGGTTTCAGCTATCAGCTGTTTCAGCTCTCAGCTGAGCAGCCAACCGGTGAGCTAGCGAGCTAACTCGTATTGTTCAAAATATCGTTATAATATCGCATATCGCCATTCCAACAAAAAATATTGAGATATCAGTTTTGGTCCATATTGCCCAGCCCTACTCTCAGCTGGCCTGGGAACACCTTGGGATCCTTGGGTGATTGAGCATAAAAATATCATAATAAGTGTCAATAGATGACATCATACTGAAGACAAAACCCCTAAAAACCAGTATCAGATGATTGAGAAGAAAGATTTTTCTTCCCTCATCTCTTCAGGACTCGACTTGGAAGCTTTTTCTCAACTATAGGATCTCTGACTTTGAGAAACACCGTCTCTGTCTTTTCCACCCCTTGTTGCTCTCGGCTCTCCGCCATCGCTCCCTAAATGCACGTCCCTAACTTACACAACCTGAGCGAGAGACAGAGAGAGAGAGAGAGAGAGAACACACAATTTTACACTTGTGTGCACACAAACAAATAAGGAGATATTGATTGGAGCCCAGGCTGCATTCACACTGATGCTGCTCTCAATAGATCAGTCAAGCGCTTGCAGCTTGCCCTGCAGTTTAACACCACTGGCCTGCTCCACAAGACACATTCAATCCTCCCGACACCTAAATAACCCCAGTGGACTAATGCCCATGTACACTGTGCTCCTTAAATATGAGGAAATGTAATGTGATTGTTTACCTAAAAGTCAAAAAAAACAAAACACAACGTAACAGCCAAATTGCACAAACGCAGAAACTTGCAGCATCAAGTGTGATCGAACTGGGTTTTGTGGGTCTTTTGCTTTGTTCTATTCTTGTTGTTCAATGCTGCTTAGAACAAATCACTTTCTGGATGCAGCACAGGTGTGTCGCCGGGCAAACACAAGATTCAAAACCCTGCTAGCTCATTTTTGTTGGTTTTCAGCCATACTGCTGTCACCACCTTGCTATGCTAGCTAGCACAACTGTTCAACCTCTTTGCCTTTGTGAGTTGTGACGTAGAACAAATCACTTCCTGTTCGCAGCGCAGGAAATTAACCCTGCTAGCTCGTTTTCAGCCGTAGTGAGGCTGTCTTGCTTTGCTAGTTAGCGCAATGCTGCTACTACCGCCCTGCCTTTGTCGGTTAGGACTTCCAGTGCACTGCCGGGGGCACTACAGCTATTGTAAAGATATTGTTTAAGTTTAAATAAGCATCTTTTGTGTTAATTCTGTGATGTAACGTTTAAGCATCTGTTATTTACAAACTACGCTTTTAAGATAAAAAAAGATTGCAATTTATCGCAGACGGACCTAGTGAAGTGTGATACTGCACTTAAAAAAAACGCCAAAACAACTAGAGCTGGAACAATTAATTGATGAATCAATTATTAATCGATTACTAAATTAATCGACAACTATATTGATAATCAGTTTTAAGCTTTTTTCATGATTAAAACAATATCTGATTGTTTAAGCTTCTTAAATGTGAGTATTTTCTTAATTTCTTTGCTCTGGATAACAAAGAAATCATTAAAAGTGAATCATTTTGGTTTGTGGACAAAACAAGACATTTGAGAACATCATAATTACCAGGTTTGACAAACACGATCAACATTATTTAAGGTTTTCGGACATTTTATGGACCAAACGATTAATTGATGAATCGAGAAAATAATCAACAGATTAATCGATTATGAAAATGATTAGTTGCAGCTCTAAAAACAACACAGAATAATGGTCGTCTGTGTCTGGAATATAACATAAGACATGTTATTTCATCTTGTGAACACCCCACTGTTTATCCAACAGGAGTGTTGTTCTGTTTTTCAGAAATGTGTCTCCATTGTCACATTAAGGGCACATGAGACACATCGACAGTCGCACTCACTGCAAATCCAAAAAGACACATTTTGCGTCTCAGAAGTGTGACAGTTGGAGTTTCAACAGTCCTGATTCACGCCGTCACCGGCCCACAGACTTGCTGACACTTCCCAGCGAGTGAAAGCTGAATCATCATGGCGACTGACTCTGAGACGAGTGGCAGCGTTTTCTGGTCCTTACACTGCAACATTCACACAAACATTAAAAAAACCCTCCACATTTTCATTTGAAAACGACATTTGAATTTGTTTAATTTGTTCCTAATGTGATAAAATAAAATATTTAGGCAGCAAAGTATAACAAAATTGAAGTGACAGTCGTTTTTCTTCAAATAACAACCATTCATTTTTGGAGCTGGAGTCTGGTGAACTAAGTTACTTTTCTAGTCCGAAACTATTTTTTTTTTTCCTGTTATGAACTTTAAAAGTCAAATCATTACATTAAAGAAACTTTAAGTTTCAAGTGTAGTTGTTTGTATAGTTAGTTGATATAAAGTTCTACGGACATGAAACACCAATTGTGAAGCTGATTTAAAAACCAGTGAGGAAGTGAATGCAAGAGTAACTGCGTCATCGCTTCTCCAGCCGTTTTTGCTCGTCCAGTAGAAAATGATGTGTGTATTTACAAACCTTTTCTTTTCTAGAACCCTAAAATGCTAGGGGCTTGCGAGGACAGCAGGTGTATTGACAACAGAACGTATGGATTTAACGCCAAACATGAATTTACGCAGTGCGCCACACCATTTGCACCGCAAGATCACTCAAGCCCAAACAGTTGACCGTTGTCACATTCTCTTCTTTCTGCTTTTAGCAATCACAACGTTGATTGGTCATTGCGTCAAATTCTTCGCCAAAGCTTAAAATTTCCAACTCAAGTGTCGGAACGCTCTTGTAACTTGGCATGGAGTTCAGGTGTGGCGAAAATGAGATATTGGCATTGTTCCCGGACCCGTGTGTTCAAGGGGTCAATAGCACCCCCTAAGGTGAAAACAGAGGCAAAATTCAGTTTCACCAAATTACCCGAAACTTAGTGTGAAGATGTTATAGATGGACAAAAAAGTCGACTGTAAACCATGGCTTCAATTCAGCAGGAAGTAAGCCCTTTTGAATTTTGGCGATTTGCACCCTACGTAAATGAGCAATCTCTTCCAAGCGCGTTTGTCGTACAGGCATAAAAAAACGCGCCAATTTATAGTTTTTGTAATTTTGATGTGCTACGTTCTGTGAGTTTGTTCCTTCCTTTCAATGTTTTGTTTTTTTCAGAACTCTTTATTCTCTGTGCTGTCATTTTTCTGCTTCGTTGGCTCACATCGTTTATTTTTATTTGCATAATGAATGACCTTCTGCTGTTGTAGAAACATGGTGACAAAAAATGGCGGCGTCTATAAATCGAGGCCCTTGACTCAAAAATGCTTTTTCTACTTTTTCCTGATTGACAGGTTACGTTACGTAGAACAGTTGGGGCGGATGCCAATCGTCCCAGAAACCTCCGCTCCAAAACGTCGTCCTTCCCTTCACACAAATGTGGAGTTTGTGGCTCCACCATTAAGTCCAGGACAAGCATCAGCTCTATTAGTGAGACACTTGAGTGTGTGAGTGATGGCACAGTGAAACCAAAACACTCTGCAGTGACTGCGTTTAAGCCGCGTCGCTATCTGGTCTGCAGAAGTCTGGGCACGTGCGTGTGTGTGTGTTTCCTAAAAGCAGGATGTGAGTTAATCTTTTGATGTTAAGCAGTAAATCACATCAATCAACACATCGTCAGCTGACAAATTGATGTGGGCTGGGGGTAAAAAGATTGAGTGTTGCTATAGAAATATAGTCAAATATTAGAAAAAAAGGAATGAGTGATTTAAGAAAGAAAAAAAAAGAGTTAAAATTAGTCTCTGGATTTCGACATCTGCACAGATCAGTGAATCATTTTAGTAAAACCAGGCCATGTTTTCTCCTAAATCACAAACACAAGAATGAATTTGTGCCAAACTTTTAAAAAGTTAAATGATTGTGCACCACAGGGTGTATTCACTGCAGGGTTGTTGTTCCTCATTTAAAGGTGCAGTGTGTAAAATGTAAGCACATTTATTGGTAAAGTTGGGTCTAGGTATTATGGGATATTTAACATTTTGGAATTAAGCAGATTGTGGAAATGAGTAGATTTTGGAATTATAAGTAAAAATTGGAATTAAGTAGACTCAGGAATTATAAGTAGAACTATATGTAAATTTTGGAATTTGGTTCGGAGTGAGAATCCATGTTTGTTTGGCAGGCCCACCAAACCTGGGGAACTATGGTGGTGATCTTCCCCAGCTTCGCCCAAGTCAGGGTAGATTTCCCCCAAAATCCATTATGACTGTTTCACAAGCAGTTTTGGAAATTCAACCCTCCATACCCATGCAGAGCTGTCATCAGTGGCACTGCATCTCGCTACGCATCCAAGCTACTAATGACAGGAGGCTCTGTGTCTGTGGTCTTGGCGGTGCCAACAGGATCCAGCAATGGCTTGATCACTCTCGCTGCATTACAGTATTTGGCATTTTTTCGACTGGACATTTTGGCCTTTGACGTACACCGGTTTAAGTAAATCCTGCTTGAAGGAAAATTCGTCAAAATGTTGGAATGTTATTTTTAATTGGCAAGCATCCATCCATCTTCTACCACTTTATCCTCCACATGAGGGTCGCGAGGGGATCTGTGCCAATCTCAACTGACATAGGGCGATTGTCGGAGTCACACCCTGGACTGTTGGCCAGTCCATCACAGAGGCCACATACATAGACAAACACCCACCCACTCACACACACACACACACTCATGGTCAATTTAGAGTGTCCAATTTACCCAATGCCCATATTGCCTGTTTTTGGACTGTGGGAGGAAGCCAGAGAACCCGGAGAAAACCCACGCGAACCCAAGTCTTCCTTCTGCTAAAGGCAAGAGTGCTAACCACTACACCAACAATGTGGTCCCTCGGCAAGCAACAGTTCCTGAAATCCTGATTTTGTGTTAACACGAGCCTGAAACAAACCAGTTCCCCACTCCTGACCCTCGTGACGTCAGCCACTGAGCTGCATTTGCTCTACAACTCCATAAACTCTAGCATCTCCATAAATATCCCGCTCTGGCTCGCAGTGTCTGAAATTGCTGTTTGCACAGCTCTTAACATGGTGTCGCTGCAGCGCAAGCTGCTCCCACAATGGCAGAGTGGGAAGAGGAGCGGGGTTAACAAGTGCATGGCAACAGCCCACAGTGTCACAGCTTGTCACTCACAGGGAGGGAAATCCACAGCACTCGGTGGCCTCTGAAGTGTCGAGACCATGTGGAATGTGACTTTCAGGGTTTGGGGAGCTCTCAGGGCCACGTTTTCAGCATCTTTCTTCTTTCTCTTTCACCCTGCCTGGTACATTCCTCTCTGGTGTGGTAGGCACACAGAGTTGTTCCACACACTCACACATTAGGTTTGTATCTGGATTTCATCACCGCTGAAACAACGCTGCTCCCAATTAACTCACACAGGGAGAGGTAAGTGAGGCAAGGGCTCTTTAAAGTGAGCGCTGTCGCAATCAGTGTTTAAATGCTGATCTTTAAAGGGAATGACAAGGGTTGTGGTACCTCAAAAACCACCGGCAGCTCGTTTTAAATTGAGCACTGTAGTCGCTGGTTTACCTCTCAGTCCACACTTGGCGGCTTTCAGGGTTGACAGTGATTTGTATGTACACACAGTTTTCAAGGAGACCGAGTTTGGCTCCAGATCTTGTGGCTACTGGGATCATCCGGCATCTGCTGCCGTGGTTAGCAGGTCTTTACGGGCTCTAATCCTGTTGTGCAAAATAGACAAACATTTTATTGCAGAATTGTCAGGTTTTCCTCTGGAAGTGATGTCAACCACGGGAATCTGAACTCCCATTTTTGGGGCCTCGAGATCTGCAACTGCAAATTGTCGGGCTCCTGCTGGACGAAACCAGCTGTCAATCCCACTGGGGTCCACTCTTATGTGTCGTGCTTTAACTGTTTTCCTCTCATGGGAAACGCAAACATTTGTACTGACTTGGAATTTGAACAAGTCACAACTCTGCACTGAACGGGTGACTGCAATGGCCATGGTGTGGCGCTAGAGCGAGGCTACCAATAATTTTTTATGTCAGAGTAACGCACCCAATGCTTGTTGTTGAAGGCGTACTTCCTGTTGCCAGTAGGTGGCACCGTGACTGGCTTTGCAGGTTATCATTGTGGACCAATTGACGCTAAAAAGTACATTTTGAAAAATAGAGATTCCTACAAACATACTTGTGGCCACTTCCATGGATGCAGTGGTGAGGGGCGGAGTCTATCTGGGGGGCGGGAGCCTGCTGTGTGGCTGGTGGGAACACAAAATGTGAAAATCCCTGGAATTCTGAGTAGATTTTGGAATTAAGTCTTTTTAGTTGATATACAGTTGGCTATTGTTTGCTTTGATTCTTGTGTCGGACGTCGCGCTCATGACTCTTCCAGTGACGACACTCTCTGGTGTGTTGGTGTCCAATTAGATTCGACTGAAATTCACTTGTGAGACGCTGGCGCTTTTTTAGCAGAAAAACAATGAGATAATAACTGTAAGACAAAAATATTGACAAACATCCCCAGCGATGTATGATCATTAAGCTCCATACACTTATTGCCTCAGCCCCCCCCCAGACCCACACAAACACACACCCCGACCTCTATTCCCCCCCATCCCCCCATTACAGCCATTTACCTAATTGGATAAAACGACTCCTGGATGTAAGCCAAAGGGGGGTTTTATCGTCCGTGTTTGCGATTCGGATGTTTGATTATAAGCGCTCTTTGATAATTACTCCCAGTTTGCTACCAGCCAGCCGAGCCCACTCTCTTTATCACTTCCTGTGAACAGCAGCAGTGGTGTGTGTGTGTGTGTTTGCCCAAAATCAGCCACCGGGCTGTAAAAAGGTACCACAGCTTGCCTTCTGGGCCCAACATCATAGGCATGTTTCGTGCCCAGTTTACCAAGCCTAATTATCCCTAATTTGAGGTAATAGCGTGATCAAGTGTGTGCTATTATCACAGCGCTCCACTCAGCCCCGCCGCCTTTAAACCACCAGTCCTTCAAACGATGTTTGCAGTCCCTGGATTATTTTTACTGTGCGCATGCTGATTGGTCTCCTGTCTCCACTTCCTCCAGTTCTTCATCTCCATCTGTTCGCTTTTAGGCCGGGAAAAAAAACACCCAGCGCTCCGACATCCACGTGCATTCCCAAATGCAGTTAATTCATCAAGGATTCGTGATTGTAAGTGAGAGAGATAGCCGGCCTCACCTGTACCGGCCCTGGGGGGGTCCTCGCAGCTGATGTGGTTATCAGTGCGCTGAGAGGGAAGGAGACATAATCCATTCTGTGGCTCATGGGGGTCTTTCATCGACCTTCCCTGCTCTAAAAGAGTCTTTCCTGCAGGTCTTACCCAGGGCTGCGATATGGTTCGTCCTCGCCATCCCCTCCTGACGTGGCCCAGCTCTATTAGACCTTGTCTGCATGCTCACACTCATGTCAGTAACCGAGCCTCTCTACCCAGAGGGCATTTGCTGCCAAACTCTGGAAGGTAAAGACCCCAAGGACATGCTGAAAAGTTGGAAATTATTATAACTTAGTCCACTTTCTGAGGAAAGTGCTGGGAAGCCCGGAAGAAATTCTTCCCTAATTGTGCCTCGGCTCCAACTGTAAACTTTTTCTGGGCTTTTTTTTTTTTGTCACTTCATGAATCCAACGGCGAGTTAAATGTGTTGAAGCTGCACTGTGCCTCTGTTTTTCAGTCTTAGTGAGCAGGAATTCTGGAAACTTTATTTATTTGCGGCGCCAAGCAAACTGAATGAGGAGCATTTGTGTGTATACAGCAGCAGAGCAGGGACGGGCAGAGACGAGACAAGTCTTATCCCATCAAACTGCTCGACCACTGGGTTTTTAGAGCAGGTTTTTTTAATGCTTTTTTTGACCGTTTTCCCCCGGTAACATAATTCCCTCTTGATGCATATTTTCAGAACGTGTGGACAGAAGATGGAGGACATTTTCAGAAAGCGAAGATGTTTTCAGAAAGTGAAGACATTTTCTCACCTCCAATAACATGATCATACAAGGAAACACCTTTGTAGTGAGTTGTGACCTGCTTGGTGTTCCGTAGCGTGGTTCGAGTACGTTAATGAAGTGTTTAAATCCAGGTTTTTTCCACCACTGAATAAGGTCACATGACTTGAAACACGTCTGTGGCTCTGAATTATCGCTTCAGAACCAGTTGAATTTTGAGGAGGTTTTTTGCTCCAAATGACAGAAGGAGATTGGTTAGGGTAAGTGCTAGGACAGAAGATACTCTTGGAAGAGCTGGGTCTTCAAGTGATTCAGTGATTTGAATTTGATGCTGATTGAAGACCAGGCATGCCGCCGCCACCGCGTTCGTGACCGTCTGTAGTGATTTCTCAGCATAGGTCGGAAGGCCCGTTAGCGGGGCGTTGCAATAGTCGAGGTGGGAGACACCGTATTAAAAAAAACGCAGAGGAGCCGCAACGAGTCATTTAACACTCGTCTGATTCACCACAGTAATTTTTATGTTTAAAAGTTCCACTTTTTTGTTGTTTTCGGGGGGTGAACTTTAATTAGAGAAAATAAATGCGTCTGTGTGTTCTGACTTTGTTTTGACACGGAAAGAGGTTTGACCCCGGATTTTAATTACACCCACAGCTTTTCATCTTTTTTCTCCCTCTATCACTCTTCAAAATACCATCTTTTTTTATTTTATAGGTGTGTTGTTGTTTTTTTTCCTGTACTTTAGTTGCCGTCTCTCTCTCTCACACACACACACGTACACAGTGATTACCATTGTTCTAATCCTTTTATTTTATTTCCCTCCCATCGTTGCTTGCTCTTTGGCAGCCTGCATGCAAATGTGTTGGGTAATGAGCAGAAAAAGGCTCAGAGAAAGAGGGGGAAGGAGGGAGAGAGAGACAATTTCTATGCCTCTGAACAATCAAAAGAGCAGCACACCCTCATTCTTTGTACTTTCCTTTGGCTTGTCGGCGTGTGTGTGTGTGTTGGTGGGTGGTGGTGGAGGTGGGGGCTGTTGCTGTCATGTGTCTGACAGATATTGAAGATAATTGTCCGCTTTCTTCGTCTTGCCTGTGTAATTCACTGCAGCTCCAACAACACTCGCTCACCTGGGTGGAGGAGGAAGAGGAGGAGGAAGGAGTTACAGAGAGAGTGATGGAGGTGTTGGTGTGTTTGGGTAGAGGAGGAGGAAAAGGAGTGCACTCCTGCTACTGCTGTTAGTGATTTCTGATTTGAGCGGAGTGCGTTCATTTGGGGTTTTTTGGTTTCTGAAGGTTGCGATTCTCTAAACCTTTGATTCAAGTCGATTCTCGATTTTCTTTCTCACTCTTTTAGCACAGATGGCTCTGCTATTTTTAGTCTAGTTTAGTCAAGGATCATTTGTTTCCATTTTTATTGTCTACATGGTGTCATGAGTGATATAATAATATAATCATTTGTTTGCAACGTATCAAATTCGAGGCCTTATTGTCAACTATAAGTCATTTATGAACAATCATCTAAAGGAAACACCCTTGTAGTGAGTTGTGACCTGCTTGGCGTTCCGTACCGTGGTTCCAGTACGTTAATGAAATGTTTAAATCCAGGGACATCAAATGTGACACAACAGACAACAATGGAGGACATCTAGTATGTCAGCTTGTCTCAACAAGACGGCCAATGTTGTAGGAGAATAGATTTTACACTGATCGCAAGGGAGTGACTGTCAGCTGACTGTCATGAGTGGAACCTGTGTAGCTCCGCCCCCTGACCATACCATACAATTTTACTCTGGTACCCAAAGGAAAGGGATGCCAAGGAATGGAACAATGGGGCTAGTTATTTTGGTACTATTCCTAATGGAAACACAAAAAAATACCGTATGTACCATACCGTACCAACCATGTACCGCATCGTTCTGTACCAAACAGAACCGTACCATGAAGGAAACACTGTGAACAGAGATTGTGAAAATCTTCACCCTGGCAGTAGCATTTTTCCAGAATGTCCATTTTCACTGAGCTAACCTATAGTTTGCATGCATATAAAAGGACAAATCATAAAATATTTACATGTGTTTTCATAAAAACGTGTGGATGATGGGGGTCTAGGCTTCCATACTGAAAGTTTTCCTCATCTGTGGCTCCTTCGATGGGGGGAAAACCATCCCCGTCTTACTGCAGGAGGCAAACTCGCAGAGACCCAAGTTGCAGAACAGGTGTCTCACTGGGTGGAATACATTTGAATGATAAAAACCCAGGAGGGGATTATTCAGGCATCTCCAGCCCTGGATAGAGGGCATCTACTATTAATGAGATGGAGGGATTCAGATTTCCAGACCAGCTCCTGGCTACACATCGGAGCTCTGCACCGTTAAAAAATGTTGACTCTGGGGGACAAAAGGATTCAGGTTGGGTTCCTGGGTCCTGGAAGTTCCTCAGTGTTCATTTTTCCGATGAACTGCTCACACTGAGCACTCGTTAAAGCACGAGGACACACTTCCTTTACACATAACATCAGCCACGAATAAAGTAAACACAGCAAAGAAAACGCTATAAATATCAATTTTAGGTAGTTTAGAAATGCAGGTGCCACAAAAAAATGGGGAATATGATGAAAAGGATTCATAAATATTTTACAGAAGGCTTTTAATTTACATGTGTGCACATGTTACAGTCACAGAGACTGACTGGTCCAGTTCCATTTCTCATTTTTAAGAGCAGTGGTTTAAATTGACCCCTTCAAAAAGCAAGTGCTTAAAAAAGTGGAGACATGTCCAAATATGTCTTCAACACCCCGACATCATGGTGGACCAGTTTATAATATGTACCATTTTTTTGAAGTCACACAATTCAAACCCCTGAAGGGAATTAAAAATGGAGCCAAGGTTCAGTTCCACTCGATGTGCCCTCTGCTGGATCACGTGGTAACTACCTCAGATGGTCTAAAGTGCTTCTTTGCTGTATATTTTGAATTCAAAACTGCATTTTTAGGGTGTGAGTATGACGTCACTCAAGTCACAAATATGCTCATTTTGGATAAAAGGTGGCCTTCCCAGTAACCACACAACATGCTAACTAATGTTAGCGTTAACACTAGTGTCATTGGATTTGTGCTAAGTTTTGCGGGGCAAGTGGTGGAAAATGGGATTGAGCTTTACAAAATAAGAGCATTACACACACACACACACCCACACACACACACACACACACACACGGTTGATGAAATTGGAATCAAAGCCTGAAAATACCAAGAATAACAAAGTACAAGAAATCAAAGCCATTCTGAATAAACATGTTTTAAGTTTGGATGTAAAAAATGGCCCAGGTCACGTATGGTGGTGACTTGTGGGAAAATAGTGTGACCCAGTGATTGCCTGCACCAGAGGAATGCATTTCTCATACTTGCCTTGATTAAAGATACCAATCAATCCATTTTAGGCGTCTCATAGAGCAAACCTAACTGACGGAACTGCCAAATGAAACAGGCTGAGAATTACGTTTGGTGCCAAATGGATTAAAAAAAAAAAAAAAAAGAACTTGAACTTGACTTGTGCATCTGTTGTTTTTTTCCTAAGTTCTAGGAAAACTGGGGGAATGGGAAGAAGGCCCACTGTAGCCTCACTTCTCCTCCTCCAGCTTTCAGTCCAGACTTGGGCTGACCCCTCCTCTTTAAGGCAAAGCTGAAAACACTGGAATATGTGGCCAAATCAAACAATAGTGGGTCCCATTGCTAAGCAGTGTCTAGAAGGACTGGGCCAACCTCCAAGTCTGTGGTCACTGGAAACACTGGTGAATGCTGGGATAATGCTAGGCTTCAACAGAAGCAGCGCCCCCACCATCACCACCTCCTCCTCTATCCTCCTCCCACATGCACACTCTGAAGCTCGACTGGGACCTGGACGCTCATCACTAATTCTTGTACAGCAAAGTTCTGATGCAACGCTGCCTCTAGAAGCTGAAGATAGGGTATTAAAAAAAAAACTGAAGGCGGCTTCCCCGTGTTTTAGTCCTGGTTCCGGGGGACACAGAGCAAACCTGATCCAGATGACTTAGTGGTCTGGATGGTTCATGGTGAGCCAGCAGGTCAGAAATGTATTTTGGGCCGAAACCATTCCAGTACTTAAAATCCATTCTTTGACAGACGGGAAGCCAAAGTGTAAGGACCTCAGATCTGGAGCTATGCGTTCCATATTTTTGGTCTTAGTAAGAACATGGGCATCAGCGTTTTTTCCGGTCCTGCTGTGCCATAAATCCTTTAAATCTTGATATATTCTTCAGATGCTACGGAGACTTTTAATGTGGCTTTTTAAAGTCAGGTCAGCCCACCTCCACGAGGCTAGAACAATGTCACACTGAAGATACGATAACACTGCAAAAACAAGTCCAGCGTTTGCTCTACAATGTAGGCGTGCGTCGTATTTGAGTTTAACTGAAGTTTGTCCATGACACAATTTCATAATCTAGCTCTAGCGTGTTTTTTTTACGAACTTTCTGAATCCTTTATTGTCGGCTACGGAAAATGGCAGTCACCTTTCTCATTTCTTGTCACGGAGAAACGGCGCACACCAGATGTGAAACTGCTGGAGCGTCCACAGTTTCCAAACCTTTCGTCCCTGTCTCCCCTTCATCCAGACTCTGTTGTCTGTCACCAGGAACTCCTGCATCTGCCATTTTCCCTGCACTATCGATCCATAAAGGCAGCGAACATAGCCATATGGATGGTGTAGTCTTCTTCTTTTGTCCGGGCATTATTGGGAAACGGACGACATGGTTCCCGACCATTGGTTGAATTGAACACCTCGGGATTTCACACTATTACAGGGCTTTTCATCTGTCATGATCTTCACACCTTGAGCTGAGAGGTGAGGTCGCCTGTACTTAGTGAGGTCAGGTTGTGACTGTGCTACTGTATGAAGTGTCTCTGGTGTCTTCCCAGGTCTCCATTCAATCAATGTGTTGCAAGTTCATCCTCTAATTACTGCAGTGGGCGCCCCTCACCTCCTCTCAGCAACTTATCAATAACACACTTCCACTTATTCCCCGGGAGCCATAAATCTTTGGTGCTGAGCCTCCTTCAGTCTCCAAGTGAACAAGCGAGAGGGAGCCTGGACACATGTGTTAACAATCATTGACAGGTCCCCTCCTGTAAACACCCCCGGAGAAGGGAACACGTTTAGGTTTTCTTTTTGCTCCGCTGACTTGACAGCACTGTTGTTTGTCTCCATGCGTCTTCCTTGCCTCGGTATCTTTGTGCTACTTCTGTCTCGCTCTGTCTGAGAGCTGATTCACACTCTCCACGGCAGCGTGGAGGTCTGTCATGGTTGACATGATGTAAATGACGTCATCTGTAGGCGGTGGTGCAGTACGTGTGGACCCTATAGCCTCTTCCACGCTAAAATTAGTGGGTGCGCCTGCTAAAGAAGGTGTTAAATAACATTTCCCGGCGGAGTAGTATCTCGCACTGTTGCCTCACAGCCAAAAGACCCTGGTTTGCAACCCGGCCTGACGAGGGCCTCTGTGCGGCGTTTATGGGGTTCCTGCAGGTTCTCCGGTTTCCTCCTACAGTCCAAAAACGCGCAGAGGTTAATCGGACACTCTGAATTGACTGTAGGTGTGAATGTGAGTGAATGCTTGTCGATGTGTGATGGACTGGCGGTCTGTCCAGCGTGTATCCTGCCTCTGGCCCTGAGGTCAACTGGGATCGGCACCAGCAGCCCTTGCGACCCTTATGGTGGAGGATTAAGTGGTAGACAAATAATGACAACTACTTTTAATTGATCCAAATGATGAAATAAAAAAAAAAATACTGAGCTTTGCCGCAGACATGCATGACTGACAGTTTTGTGAACATGAATGCACATCGGAGGTGATGTGGAAATTTGCATCGCTGCCAAAAAAACAACTGAAAAGCTTTGTGTGTTTTTTTTTTTTGGGGGGGTATTTTGTCCAGTTGGTAGCAGATACCCACACCTGTACAATCCATTGCTCAAAGAACACAAGGTCGTGCAGATTAATGGCAAACTCCTTTACGAGAAATGTGTTAAATGCTTGTTTTTTATTACAGAAACCACAGCCCACATACAAATGGAAATGTACAGCGACTCTGTGGACACAAAGCAGGGGAAAGTATCTGGGGGGGCGGCCGGACTCACTTTGTGTGTCTCTCTGTGTTGATGTCTCTCTCTTTCTGTCTCTATATCATCTTTTCCTCTTCTTTACCCCCTTCTGTCTGACTCTCTTTCTCTGCCAGAGGGGCCAGGATTATGTCTGGAGTAGAGGGAGAGATAACCTGTAGGCTATGGATGAAGGGATTTGGAAGATGGGAATGTTTTCTCTTTTTTTTCCTCAAAGTGAGGTGGGTAGGAGGGCAGGGCAGCGCTGGATGCAGCGTGACGCTGTTGGATTTATCGCCGTGTGGAAGCGTGTGTGGGGGAACCGGGGTGAGGATGAAGCAATCCCACCCAGTGCCACACGCTCATCCTTCAGACTTCATACTCACAAAATAAGCATCTTATAATATTCATTATAGCCTCAACAATAAAAGGAATTACGGGCTCCTAATCTTGGAACACAGGTAATTCTCGAGGGTTCTTTGGTCCCGTTGGGAGGGAAAGGAAATTTTAACAGTAAGAAGCTCTGTCCTGTAGACGGAGAAAACCAAGCACAGCGAAGGGAATAATAGTTAATGTGAAGGATTAGAAACCGCAACAATCTTCCCCGTTGTCGCTTTTATCTCAGACGTGCAGATCCCAGAAAGCTCACAGAGGAAAATGGCCTTGTCCTGACATTCCATATACATACGTATGTGTGTATATGCACAGCGTTTTCAGGGGATAATTTCTTTCTGTATTGTCCTCTCTCTTTTTTTTCTCTCCACTCTCCGAGACGGCGTTAAAGAATGAGCTTGTGCAGGTTGAGCAGTCCCAGCATCCAAGTGATGCTCCCCAGAGACGTCCCGGCACTCGCTGTCCTACAGCTGAGAGCGTCCGTGTCTTTGAGCCCCAAACAGGGTGTGGCAATCCCATTACCTGCATGTCCTCTGCTGTCCCCTCGAATGGACAGGTGGTGCTGTGGGCAAGGTGACGTGTGTACACTGCCGTGTAACTGCCTGCCACCGAAATTGCATTTCAGCATGGGTGTCAGATTTCAAAGTGCATGCAGAGGGCGTGGGAGACTAGAAAAAACATGAATCAAACCTGATGTGACCGCGTGTGATCGGGTTTCATATCTGCGGGCTTCATGCAAATAAGCACAGACCTCATTTATTTTTCCGGGAACAAAAAAAAAAAACAACGTTGTTAAGGAGTCGGACTGTACAGATGTGTCTGATGTCACTGTGTGTGTGTGTGTGTGTGTGTGAGAGAGAGAGAGTGTTTGACTGTTGCAAAAACAAAAAAAACAGTCTGGAGGAGATGAGGCAATCAAAGCTCTACTTGCGCTTCTGTAACATGAATTCAGATTTTAACCATGGGGGGGTAAAGAAATCATATGTTGATCTGAGGTAAGGTGGTAGATGATATAAGACATAGCCACCAGAGGGCGACTCTAGACACTAGTTGCACAAAGAACTTCATTTGAATGGAAGTCTATTGGGGAAAATTAGCTTCTTCTTCTCCTCACTTGATTTGTCAGTAAAGATTTTCCTGAGGAGTTTAGTCTTAATCACTAGTTTCGGTTCTTCTTCAATAGAACCTGATGTCAATAATGTTCCCATTTCGAGGAAAATGCGCAATAAAATACAGGACACATATGAGTGGATGCCGGTGTGATTGACAGCCTTGTTGCAGTGACATCAAAGACCTTCAATTTCATATATCTTCGTATTTTTTATTGCTGACATGGAGCAGGAGCATCAACGCACCAACAGCGGAAAGTGCACTCATCATGTCATTAAGAAGCTGTGGCAAGGGTTCCAACCTAGGCAAAGGAACATCGGGTCAGAGGACAACCACATATTGACCAATCTCCAATTACAGAGATGGAAAGAGTCCTGCGAGAAGTTGTCAGAGGAATGAAAACAAGTGCGATATTTCCCACAAATCCTGGAGTCTGAGGTGGAGGAACCAGTCCAATGATGAGACGCCAGAGCTACTGAGCGAATGCACCTAGCTCCCTCCGTTCGCCCGTCAAAAGGACGCAAATGTGTATGACGTAGTTTGACGGACATTCGCCCTCCTCCAATCAAAACAAGCTAATGGCTGTCTGGAATGACCAATCAGACCAGGAACAGGCCCCAAAGCATGAAGTCTAGTTCTCCGTTAGAAGCGGTTTTGTTGCGGTGAAAATAGCTTGTTTTGCTTAACAGCAAAGGTAAGACAACATTTCTGGTTGTATTTCTTGAAAGTGAGTTGTTTTGCTCTTATTTTGTGTCTGGGTGTCTTGTGTCTGTGAGTTTTGGTCGTAGAGTGATATAAATGGTACCGTTGAAATCTGTGAAGTCTCTGCTATCGAGCAGACATGTTGTTGTTTTTTTCAACATGACGACGCTTTCTCCGGTGCCGCTTTTAAATGTTTACACTGTTATGGTGTTTTCGGCTCGTTTTGGTTCGATCACTTGTCGTTTAGTCTGCGTTTGGTGAACATAAGAATGTTTTTTTTATAAGCTTTTATCCAAGTTTCTGAGCTTTCTGTGGGTATGCTGCATGTCAAGAATGTTCAAAGGTAAATGTGCCTTTGATAAGTGTCACAGTGAGTGTGGCAGCCGGGTTAAAGAAGCTTAAACAATCAGAAATCTTGTTGTAATCATAAAAAAAGGCCTCAAACCGATTAATTGATTATCAAAATAGTTGTCGATTAATTTAGTAATCGATAAATAATTGATTAATCGCTTTATTGTTTCAGCTCTAGTCAGGATAATGGCTAAATCAAATCTAATCTGTTCTGACGATGGATTTTATTCACACAAAACACCTGCATTGTGCTAAAAAGGATAGCTCATGTATGCTGGCCATACACGGTGTGTACTTTCTAGGACTGTTATACTCTTTCTTGTCTTGTTGAACCAGTCTAGTCATTCTCCTCCAAAACTTTGGCATCAACAAAGAGTTTTTGGCCAGAGGACTGTACCATTCTCTGTAATCCCTGGGTAGGGTTGTGTGATAATCCCAGTAGATCAGCAGTTTCTGAAATACTCATTTCAAAGTCAATTAAATCTTCAAAACTTCAGCGGCTTGCCTTGACCATGTCTACAAATTGCTCCCGTGTGACTGCCTGATTAGATACTGGCGTCAACAATAAGTTGAACGATGTACCTAATGAAGTGGCATGTGTGAATGCATTTTCTGAGTAATTCACTACAATGAAAAGATTCTCTTCAATTCGTAAAAAAAAACTCTGTTGTCCCGAGTGCCCTCTAATATTTTCCACTTTCCTACCCAATAAAAATATAGATTTTTTTTTTTCCTCATGTAAAACGATACTCTTCTTCTGAGTTTGGTTGTTTTGTAACTTGCGTCCTACTGTTGTAGCAACCCCGGACATTCTACTTTGTTGGAAAAAAAAACGCTTAAACAAACACTGGTAACAGTTTGTATGAGTGGTGTCTTAATATGTGTGTGTGTGTGTGTGTGTGTGCTAGGATACAGTGCATATGTGTTTGCATGCTCCAGCAATGTGCAACGCATTAACTCCTGGCAGTCCCTCCACGTACATAAGTTTGATTCATATGTACAGTAGTGCTCCAAAAGGCTGGTTTTCTTTCCTGGGAGTTGCCAAAGATGACTCACTTTAGCACTCGGGATACTCCGTGTCCAACTGACTCTGAAACTTTTCAAAATAAAAGCTGGCCGGGCTGTGGACATGAATGTTTCCTCACCGCTGCTTCTTCAGAGAACGATTGCCCTTCTGTTCTTGGGAAAGATATAGCCGTGTTTCCATTAAGGTATGCTCCGGTTTGTGTTTTCGGCGGAGAACCGTACCTTTACTTGGTAGGCGGGGGTGTCCGCTGTGCCTAATGGCCGTGCCGGCGATATACGTAGCATGGTGTTATACCACTGCGCCAACAATGAACAACAAAACATCAGACGACAACGGAGGACGTCCAGCAGTCGTGGGTCTAGCTCCACCCATACCGTACCATTACGCTGGTGCCCCAAGGGAAGGGTACTGAAAAATTGAACGGTTTGAGCAGGTTATTTTAGTACTAATCCTAATGGAAAAAAAAAATCCACCATTCCAAACCGAATCACACCACTCGGTGGAAAAACGCCTTTGCTTCCTACCAACCGCCAACCTTCCTTGCACTCTGCCACTAAACCCGTATATTTCTCTCTCCTTCCATGGCCACGTAAGGAGACTCTCAGGTCAGCCTGAGGTTGAGCACCAAAATGTTGCCGCAACAAAAGTTTTCTTGAAAGTTCAGACGGTGTGCAAGATTTTTTCTTGACACTTGATGACCGTCGGCTCTGCTGCATCGCGCACAGTCACTTCAGAAAACAGAATAATCATTTTTAACTACCCAAAAATTGCACTGCCCTGCACTGATCTTAGAGCCAGGTACCGGACCTGGCTATGGGGGTGATTTATTCTGAGGACTCCAGGTCGATGGCCCTGATCTTTCAAGGCTGGTTTCCCGCTAAGGGACAGTAGAGGCAAGGGAGACGGCCCCCAATCTTCCCCACAACAAGACATTTAACCATCACAGTGACTCCATCCAAGGAGGGTGCTGTGCCAATCTCAGCTGACATAGGGCGATAGGCGGGGTCACACCCCGGACAGTTCGCCAGTCCATCGCAGGACCACAGATGGAGACAAACAACCATTCAACCATTCACTGTCACCTATGGTAAATTTAGAATGTCCAATTTACCTAATCCCCATATTGCATGTTTTTGGACTGTGGGAGAAAGCCGGAGAACCCCCCCCCCCCCACACACACACACGTAGAACATGCAAGGGCCCTTGTTCACAGTGACTCAAAGCTGCTAAATTAGGGTTAAAAAAATCCTTCATTGTCTTGTATGAAATACCTAAAAATAATACTTGAGTATAAGTACAAGTATGTTACCAGAAAATTCCTTTGGTGGAAGTTGAAGTCCCTTTTTTTTAATAATACTACTTAAGTAATAGTCTTAAAGTTGACGTTTAATGTACTACTGTTGGTGGATCAGTGGTAGGGCAAGTTGTCTTTCAACTGGAAGGTTGTGGGTTCAATTCCTGGCTCTGCTCACCTATAGGTGTCGTTGAGCAAAGACACTGCAGCGTGTGAATGGGTGAAAACTGCTCATCAAGACTAGAAAAACTATATAAACACGGATCATAATGCCAACTCTTTTTCTGATTTCATTTGGTAGTGACGGGTAACAAAGATACAGCAGTTAGAGGAAATGTAGTGGAGTAAAAGTTGCTAGGATGCATCGCACTCTGCCTTCCTTCCATTTTCCTGCCTTCTGCATCTCAAAGTACAGTCTGCTGAGAATTTGCCAGGCTTTTACTTTCTTTCCCTTTCATTCCTGGTGTTGTTGTGGTTAAAGGCAGTCTGGTGTGTGTGTGTGTGTGTGTGGGAGTGAGGAGGTGAGTGCAGAATTGGCATGTGGCCTGCACGACTCCCCGCTGTTCACAACCTATCACGCCAAGATTCTTTTTAATTAGGCTGATCCAAGTGTTTAGTGGGAACCGGACCCATGCTCCACGCTATTAACACATCCTGAAGCGCGACTCCCACTCCCACACTGTATCCCTTTATCTTTCGCATGTTTCCATTCGGGGGTTTTTATCTCCATTTTATTATCACATTAGTGACACTTGCTGCATTCTCCCGTCGCCGTCTGCCAAGAGATGTTTTTTTTTTTTTTTACCTGAAAGGTGTTGAAATATCACATTTATGCAGCTTTTGTTTCTCCCTGGATCCTCGACAAAACAAGAGCGCTCGCTACTTGCAACGCATTCCAATGCAAATTCGATTTTTTTTTTTTTTTACACCATGTTAACAGACCCCGTTTCTTGGGGATTTTTAAATAATTCATGTGTGGACAATAGCTTTACAGTGCGGCTCTCAAAGACTCGCTGTGCAGAGTGTAAACACTCTCGGCGTCTGAGGTCAGTGATAAGAAAAGTGCTTGTTTCTCTCCCCGATGAAGCTCAAATGTTCAAGACGTCTGAGCTGTAAATGCCAAAGTAACCGCTGCAAGAAAAAATTTGAAAAGGTCATTTTCTTCATTTTTAAAAACATTAGCAAAATTCCTGATTTTCTTTAATGTTTTGAGAGAAAATAGCACCTGTGCACCGGCCTCCTGGAGCGTGCTGTCCATTAGCAAGATGTTGTGTGCGGCTGTTGTTAAAGGTTGCCACGGTAACCGTCTTCTTTATTTCTAAGGGGGGCCCAGAGGCTTTTTTTTGGGTTGCATATTTTAATGTGTGGAATGTAACTCCCTGAAAACAGGGAGGTATGGCTGGAGGATCTTGGAGTGGACGTGTGTAGACCCACACCTCTCTGTGCCGACTGTCGCCTCGACGCACATCTATTCAACAGACGCGCTATGATAATAACAACCGGTGTCGCCAGAGACTTTTGTGTTTGGGCAGATACAAATTTACGAGAGAAAAGTATTTGTGCGTGCTCTCCCCGGTGTCTTTCTGCTGCTTTTGTTTTGAAGCTAAAAACCTTTCTGTAGATTAACAAAGAACAATAGCAATCTCGACGATTAAAGACTGAAGTTAGGTACGTGAACCTTACTTAGTCGTTTGTAAAGGCTGCGTCCATCTCTGTGATCTCAAACTTGGATGTTCTTGTACAAGTTTTCACACAAATTCACATACTGTGAGCATGAATTGCTCTGAGATTATGACCAACTTTGCTTTACATTCTACTACTAGTTTATCAAACTCCAGATGAACGTAAACGGCCTGTTGTTTCCGTGGCAATCTCAAAATCTCAGCTGAATAAGCAGAGCAAGGCTGTGGATGGCATTAAAGGTACAGTGTGTAAAATCTAGCAACATTTATCATTGAAGCTGCAACTGAATAGATTCGATCAGATTAGATTAGATTAACTTTATTCATCTCCTTGGGGAAATTCAAGTATCCCTTTAACGTACAAAACATCACATCCAACCATTAATACATACAGCAATAAAAGTTTAATCACTGGCTTAAAAACCCCTCACTTCACCCTAGTTGTTGGAGAATCTATATACCCTTCAGTTAGCATCGAAACTTAAAAAGACGACATCGAGTTTGTCCACTGTGGGCGTCTTCAGTCGGCGACTGGACTTTACCTGAGTTGAATTTATTGCTGGAGTCTCTGAGAGACTCACTGTAATGGCTGTTTATTTTCAACTAAAAGTTGCCCACTCTAGTTTTTAAGTTAGCCTTGATCTGTAAACTGTCCCACAACAACAATAATAATACTAATTATAAAACTTAATTTATATTGCACTCCATTGATTTAAACATTTATCGCTAACCTTTAACCACAACCACAATCTCAGCCCTCGAAAATATGCCTCCTGTAACTATCAGAGTCACGGTATCAGTGTGGCTTCTCAGTCACACTCTCTGATTCCAGTCGTTCATACAGTTTTAATATTTTGCTCTGGTGCAGTTTTTTCCACATTCTCAACTCCTGGTAATAGTCGTGGTTGGCATAGAATATAACCCTGGTTTTAATATTTCTTTGAACATAGTAGTTGGAGTATTTCTTGAAGTTTTCGGTCATGAATCCATATGCACTGACCTGAGGACAGAGAGAAAGAGAGAGAGAGAGAGTCAGGGAGTAAACAAACCCACCAGTAGGTGGAGTATTAAGCCCCGCTCACCAAGCAGAAAAAAACATTTTCACAACAGAAGACATAGTCACCAAGGATAGTCATCCGTGCCTCGACCTGACGACCCTCAAACCGGCTGATACCCTGACTCCCCTGCCCAATGGACCTTTTCAGTCGTGAATATCGCACCTGTTCATTGACTTATCTCCGAATTCTTACAATAATCTCTGAATTCTGATATTTCGGATAAACTCTGATACAAAAGTCAGAATTCAGGCTGCTTTATCTATTATTTTGTTTCCAAACACAGTGTGGTTGACTGTACGCAGGAACAGTCTGTGATACTCACTCCTGTAATTATTATTATTTTTAATAATATGGAGGTAGGATACCTGTGGGTCGCATGAGGACTTGCTTAAACAGTAACTTACTGTGTCACAGGTGTGCAGAGCCAGGAAGAGAGTGAACGCCCCATTGGTTGGCCTGACAATGGCCCAGTATGAGTCGTTCAAATGAGCAGACAGTAAGAACCTGGTAGAAATGTGTGATTGTTAAAACAATGTCTTTTTGCATTGTACGTGATATGTTGATTGTTAAAACAACAAATGTTTCACGCTACAACATGATAGTTTAAATTGTTTTTACAAAATACACTTTGGTATGAACAATATATGCATATTCTAACAACTATCTTACCTGATAACTTTATTGTTGAAACAAAATACGCTTCGCATTAGACGTGGGAAGTTCAGTGTTAAAACAAAATATGTGACGTGTTATACATGATAAATTTATTGTAAAACAATAATAGTTTTGCGTTATACGTGATCATTTTATTGTTAAAACAGTATAGGTTTCAAGTTATACGTGATAAGTTTTCGTGAAAACAGTATACGTTTTGTGTAATAAAATATTTATTGTACAATCAATTGATGTCTTTTCTAAGAACAGTCTATATATATGTATATTGCATAAAAACTATATATTGAAACAACATAAGTTTCACATTATAACGTTATAGTTTGATAGGCTGGGAACGATGGACTATGACATTAAAATGTGAAATGTATTTTGTTTTAACAATAAGCTTATCACATATAACGTGATAGGATCTGTTTTTATTTTGCTGGTGTGGCATCAATACCCTTCAGTCATTTTTATATATTCCTTTAATCTCATGTTTTGCTATTGTTATTGCCATAGTGGAATTTCTGTCTCTAATTAACATTTCTTGGAACCATTTGGGCCGCATCTTTGTGTGAAACCATGAAAAGTATGACATTTGTGTATTGGTGAAAGGAGGTTTACCTGTTTCGCACATATCTGAGAAAGTCCTGGTGCAGAACATAGAAGCGGCTCTCATTATACCTCCCGGCATAGTAATTCCTTGGTCTGGAGGGTTAAAATACAAGAGTATAGTTGTAATACCCGCAGAATAACATGATGAGACGTGTGAGTTCTCTCAAATAATGTCTGAGTCATCAGGGGATCCAGGCAAAATTTCTGCTGACAAATAAAACTGCACAACTGCTCATAGTACTTCTACTTGTTCTGCAGATGTTTAATCAGTGAGGGATGGGGTTTAAAAAGAAGACTCTCGATATTAGCAGAGCCATTCAGAGATAAGAGTTGAGTGAAAGAAAACGTGAGTATTTTAACAACCTGTGGATTAAACTCAACAATAAGCAATTTTTCCAGTAATCTTGCAGCTTCTAAAAGAGGTTCTCCAATGACAATATATAGTCATTACTTACACTGCATTTCTATAAGAGTTTTTTGTAATTTTTTCTCCTTTGAGAAGAGACTCGAGCCAAATGAAATCCCTCATTCCTTCAGGAATCAGCACAAATTTTATATCCTGGGAAAAGAAAGCAGAGGACAGATCAGTGTCTGTGTGGTAGGCGTAAGCCATCACAATACGGCAATGCTCTCGCCTGAGTTTCAGCACCTCGTCAGCAGGGACCGATGTGTAGCCGTACTGCTTGAAGACATACAGTGACGTAGTGATGGAGTGAGCTGTGTGGACGTACACCGACGTTCTGTTCCCTACGTCCTCTTCATACCCTTTGATGACTGCACCGTTCATCCTGCCACGTAAAAACGCCACAGTCAGGCCATCGTTTAAATCAACGTGTAGCTGAATTTACCTGAGTTTCACAATCAAGTTAGCTGGTTGGTCACACATCAGGACCTGCAGCAAAAAGTATCACATGGAAATATTGGTATTATTACAAAAAATTAAAGAATAGTGAAGACTCATGTGTCATCTTGTATTCTGTGGTTTCATCAACGTGGGCTGAATCTTTTTTAAAAGACGTGATAGATAAATGATAAAGACGACTACAACCATAAAAAAATAATAAAGGTATCGGAACAAAATGTGGAATATACATTACATATACGTAATGTACTTTATGTACGCTGTATAAGATAGATAGATAGATAGATAGATACTTTATTCATCTCACAGAGAAATTCACAGTTTAGCAGCTCCAGAATATGTTACACGATAGAAACATAAGAGGCATGCAGGTCTATGTACAGTCTAAATATAAACTGAAACATATGTATAAAAAGGAAAAAAGTAAAAATATATAAAAAATATAAAGGCGTTGTAGAATGAGATGTACATGTGTGCTTGCGTGTATGTGTCATGTATGATGCAATATAATTACAATATTCACAAAGACAAAGTGCTGCTCCCATGTTGCAATACCTGCTTTTTGTTCCCACGATCTTAACAATGTAAAACTGTGTCGGCCGTGATTGTTTAACCGGTATTTTCATAGTCACCTCATTGCAGGCAGCCAAAACGCATTAACCCTATAAGACCTTCCAGGTGAGAATTTAAAAAAGTCAAATATATTTTCCTACAAAATAATATGGAGAAGTCAAATTATTTATTTTTCAAAATGCAGTTAAAATGTTGAGAAAACCCCTCAAAAGTGGAATATAAAGTCCAATTCTAAGTTAATAAAGTCATACTTTGGAGACTTTATCAAACGGTGCTGTGCATGTGGCTGCTTTGTATTTTTGACTCTGAGAAGTGACTTTGAATTTGTGTCCTCACCAAATCTGGCAGCCAGAGTGACTTCATTTCACACTTTCTCACCGAAAAACATAATCGTGTGAATCAATCTCTTTCCCCATTTTAGAGCCATTGAGGATCCCTGCACCGCCCACCACTGCACAGCGCACACAGCCACCACTGCCTGGCTTTGGGGAGAGAAGAGGTTCTATAGGCTTTGGGATCAACTTCACTGCAGGCATCACATCTGCAAACCGAGAATACAGAGAGAGCAAGAATGCTCTGTTAGGTATTTATTCACAAGCTCATGACACATAAAGTAACTTTAAATAACGTTTTCTCTTAATGAGAATCACAGTGTGCTACTTATCTAAAATGTGAGTGTCTGGTATCAATCAATTGTAGATTATCAACCCCCCCCCCCCCGTTACAGTAACCAGTGGAGCCTTTACCAGAGCCACAAGATGGCAAGTTAAAATAAATCACAAAAAAACATACATGCAGCCACCTACCATCGTGGTGAGATTCCATGAAACCAAATGGACTGTTAAAATGTGAGAGTTGGTTCCACTTGCTCATGTTAATACTGTCTTTGTGCAGAAACAATCCTATGTTGGGAAGGAAAGCCTTCTTAAAGTCCTGGTCCTCAGAGTTGCGCAGAGACTGAGCACATGTCTGGAAGTGTAAAAAAATTTATAGAAAAATCATTTTGTCCATGTTTATCTAGAAGCAGCTTACAAATAAAACGGACACATTAAAAGAAGGTCCTTACCGTCTGTTTGCTCTTAGCGTCCATGTCATAAACCTCCTCGAAATCAAAGTGAGGAAGCCTTTTGAAGAAACTTCTTGAGAGGAGCGGCATAGGAGTCGCGGCCTTTGTCGGTGAAATGGAACCTTTTAACACGTCCTTTTCTGTGGGATTTCCTGAGAAAGTACTCGAGCTAATTTGGAGATTTGACTAATGAGCAATATGTCCAACATTTGAGGTAAATAATAAACCAGCAGCTCCACATTTATTTGAACTTAACAAATCAGCACATAAAACATAAAGACATTTTTTCTCAATTTTCCCATAAAATTCAATTTACCTGATGCTCTCCAGCCAATAATCCCATGATAGCACTGCAAGTACAATGGTCAGTGAAATCACCAAGAAACAAAGACGTCCTGAGACCTTGAATGCCATCCTTTATATGGGTGCAACTACATTTAATCAAGTATCTCCAAGAGTTTACTAAACTGACTGGATCTCTATCAGCCATGTCAGAAAAAACACCCTCCCTCTCAATTTGACTTACAGGTGACTGGGCAGGGCTCCAGAGCACACACATGACACATTCACAAACACATAATCCATTGTTTTTCATGGGCTGAGTTGAAAGTATGCAGTGTCAGCCCTACCTTGACACTCGCTGTTTACCATTGCATGTCATTTAGCAGATGCTTTTATCCAAAGCTACGTGCATTTCAACATTTGGGTACAAACAAGAGCTAGAAGTAAGTAAGTGCTTCAAGTAAGCCAAACTATAAAGTGCTAGTTATAAGTGTGATGTACAAGTAAGTGCCTTTTTTTTTTTTTTTTTTTTGTCGTCTTAGTCGAGGTAGAGTCGAAAGAAATGTGTTTTTAGTCGGCGGCGGAAGATGTGGAGGCTTTCTGCTGTCCGGGCGTCGATGGGGAGCTCTCCATTTGGGAGCCAGGACAGCGAACAGTCATGAGTTTGGCAAATGCCTCTGCGATCTGGGGTGTAGGTTTTGATCATGTCCTACATGTAGGCTGGACCAGATCCGTCTGTAGTACAGCACTAGAGCGAATGCGAGCAGTTACAGGCAGCCAGTGAAGGGAGCAGAGGAGTGATGTAGTATGAGAGAACTTTGGTAAGTTGCAGACCAGTCAAGCTGCTGCATTCTGGATGAGCTGCAGAGGTCGTATGGCACATGCAGGGAGACCAGCCAGAAGGGAGTTGCAGTAGTCCAAGCATGCGATGACAAGAGCCTGGACTAGAACATGTGCCGCCTTCTGGGTTAGAAGAGGTCGTATCCTTCTGATGTTGTGCAACATGTATCTGCAAGATCGAGCTGTTGCAGCAATGTTGGCAGTAAAGGGAGAGATGGTCGTCCACACCCAGGTTCCTTGTGGTATGAGAAGGAGCTACCACAGAGTTGTCGAGGGTGATGGTCAGGTCTATGGTGGGAGAGCCTATTCATATTCCTGCAGTTGTCGGAGGTAATCAATTTCTAAATGTGTAGCAACATGTCAGTGAAGGTACCCATAAATATGCTGAGATACCACCAAAGAGCTTCAATGACAATCTGCTCTTATTGTGTGTAAAGATGATGGTTTCGCAAGTGGTCTTGGTTCTTGTGCTATTAAACTTGCGAGCAGAAACATCAGCATGTGATTTATTTATTTTTATTTATTTATTTGTATTCACATTCATTGCATTGCATTACATTACATAACAGTCTGTTACCAGATGTTTTTTTGTCCAAAGACACTTGGAATAGGTGCATTTAGGTGAGTAAAAAAATGGTTAGTCTGAAAACATACATAGGCCTATGTCTTCCAAATATCCAGTGCTAAAAATACCAGAATAAATCATTAAATTATCGTGCAATATATTGTAAGAGGAGGGATCAGGGTAGGACACGTACAAATTTGATGGAGGGCAGAAATACATGTATAGATTGTAACAAAACAGCAGGACTGTCTATAAAGAAATATACAGGCTATGCTCAGTTATGGAAACTAGGGCTGTAATCAACCAAAGAAATTCATGGTCGACTGAAGCCCTGAACTTGCGACTCAAAATCGACTGGTGGGGGGGGGGGGTGGTTTGCATCGTTTTGCATCCCGTGCATCCCGTGCATCTGTTCAATATCATAGCGCATGATTTCCGAAAATATATACTATACTATACTATACTACGTTGATATCAGCGCGATATCAACTGTTGAGGAATATTTAGATTATTTGTCTCTGTGCATGTCCTCGCACAGAGCGACACTGAACACAGGCCACACAGTGTCAGTGTGGCTGCTCTGTCACACTCTTTCATACAGCCTTATTATTTTGCTCTGGTGCAGTTTTTTCCAGAGTTTCATTTCCTGAATATAGTCGTGGTTGGCAAAGAAAGCAACCCTGGTTTTAATATTTCTTTGTACATAGTAGTTGGAGAAGTTCTTGTAGTTCTCAGTCATAAATCCATATGCACTGACCTGATGACAGACAGAAAGAGAGAGCGTCAGGGAGTAAACAAACCAAACGAGAATACTAATTCTGTAATTGTTATTATGTTTAATAACAGGGAGGTAAGATACACTTGCTTAAGCGGTTACTTACTGTGTCACAAGTGTGCAGGGCCAGGAAGAGAGTGAATGCCCCAGCGCTTGGACTGACAATGGACCAGAGTGAGTCTTTCGAATGAGCAGACATCAAGAACCTGTTAGAAACGTGTGAAAACACAGAAACATCTTTCTATTAGACAGAAAATAACGGAATAACCTGTCCTCGTATGTCTATATATGTTTCGTGTTATGTGTTTAGCGTTATACGTGATAAGTTCATTGTTAAAACTACACGTTTCGCGTTATATGTGATAAGTTTATTGTGAAAAAACACGCTTTACGTTATACGTGATCCCTTTATTTTTAAAACAATATATGTTATTTGTTATTCATGATAAGTTTGTTAAAAGAATACGCATTTTGCATTTTACGTGACGAAACAAAACACGTTATGCGTTACATGAACGATAAACTACCACGTTAAAATGTGAAATGTATATTGTTTTAACAATAAACTTATCACGTACAATGTGATACGATCCGTTTTTATTTTGCTGGCGTGGCATCAATACCCTTCAATCGTAAAGTTCTCCTATAATGACATATTCATTACTTACTTTTGCTATTGTTATAATTGCCTTGTTATTGCTGGAGTCTCTAATTAGCGCATCTTTGTCTGAAACCATGAAAAGTATGACATTTGGGTATTGGTGAAAGGACGTTTACCTGTTTCGCACATATCTGAGAAAGTCCTGGTGCAGCACATAGAAGCGGCTCTCATTATACTTCCCAGCATACAACTCCCTTGGGCTGGAGGGTTGAAATACAAAAGTATAGTTGTAATAACCACAGAATAACATGATGAGACATCATTTTGGTACGTACACGGTGCATGCTCTCTATGAAAAGAGAGGCATAAAGGGATTGTATTTAGTGTCTGAATTATTCGTAGGTATTCGTTCAGCCAGTCAGATTTGGGATTGTCTATGGTTCCCACTAAAGCTGATCAATCATACCCAAAGCCCTTGCAAACCCCTGCGCATTGCAGTGATATGACCCAAGAGTGAACGTCCGTTAAACACGTTCAAACTGGTCAAAAACCTGTTTAAACCTGGGTATTAACGGGTTTTTTGATCAGTGGGGGATGGAGTTTGAAAGGGAGACTGTCGATATTAGCAGAGCCATTCATAGATAAGTGATGACTGAAAGAAACTGTGAGTATTTTAACAACCTGCACCTTCTAAAAGAGGTTCTCTGCTGAAAATATATAGTAGTCATTACTTACTCGTTTACTTTTTTGTTAAATTTTTCTCGTTTGATAAGAGCCTTGAGCCAAATGAAATCCCTCATTCCTTCAGGAATCAGCACAAATTTTATATCCTGGGGAAAGAAAGCAGAGGACAGATCAGTGTCTGTGTGGTAGGCGTAAGCCATCACAGTACGGCAATGCTCTCGCCTGAGTTTCAGCACCTCATCAGCAGGGACCGATGTGTAGCCGTACTGCTTGAAGACTGTCAGTGACGTAGTGATGGAGTGAGCTGTGTGAACGTACACCGACGTTCTGTTCCCTACGTCCTCTTCATACCCTTTGATGACTGCACCGTTCATCCTGCCACGTAAAAACGCCACAGTCAGGCCATCGTTTAAATCAACGCGTAGCTGAATTTACCTGAGTTTCACAATCAAGTTACTGTAGCTGGTTGGTCACACATCAGGACCTGCAGCAAAAAGTATCACATGGAAATATTGGTATTATTACAAAAAATTAAAGAATAGTGAAGACTCATGTGTCATCTTTTATTCTGTGGTTTCATCCACGTGGGCTGAATCCTTTTTAAAAGACGTGATAGATAAATGATAAAGACGACTACAACCATAAAAAAATAATACAGGTATTGGAACAATATGTGGAATATACATTACATATACGTAATGTACTTTATGTACGCTGTATAATTACAATATTCACAAAGACAAAGTGCTGCTCCCATGTTGCAATACCTGCTTTTTGTTCCCACGGTCTTAACAATGTAAAACTGTGTCGGCCGTGATAGTTTAACCGGTATTTTCTTGGCGGGTATAATTAATACAAAATGATTTACTGTCAGCTGATGATGAGGATTACTGAACATAGAAGGACATAGTGTTCCTGTCACCTCATTGCAGGCAGCCAAAACGCATTAACCCTATAAGACCTTCCAGGTGAGAATTTAAAAAAGTCGAAATATATTTTCCTACAAAATAATATGGAGAAGTCGAATTATTTATTTTTCAAAATGCAGTTAAAATGTTGAGAAAACCCCTCAAAAGTGGAGAATAAAGTCCAATTCTAAGTTAATAAAGTCATACTATTGAGACTTTATCAAACGGTGCAGTGCATGTGGCTGCTTTGTATTTTTGACTCTGAGAAGTGACTATGAATTTGTGTCCTCACCAAATCTGGCAGCCAGAGTGACTTCATTTCACACTTTCTCACCGAAAAACATAATCATGTGAATCAATCTCTTTCCCCATTTTAGAGCCATTGAGGATCCCTGCACCGCCCACCACTGCACAGCGCACACAGCCACCACTTCCTGGCTTTGGGGAGAGAAGAGGTTCTATAGGCTTTGGGATCAACTTCACTGCAGGCATCACATCTGCAAACCAAGAATACAGAGAGAGCAAGAATGCTCTGTTAGGTATTTATTCACAAGCTCATGACACATAAAGTAAATTTAAATAACGTTTTCTCTTAATGAGAATCACAGTGTGCTACTTATCTAAAATGTGAGTGTCTGGTATCAATCAATTGTAGATTATCAACCCCCCCCCCCCCCCCCCGTTACAGTAACCAGTGGAGCCTTTACCAGAGCCACAAGATGGCAAGTTAAAATAAATCACAAAAAAACATACATGCAGCCACCTACCATCGTGGTGAAATTCCATGAAACCAAATGGATTGTTAAAATGTGAGAGTTGGTTCCACTTGCTCATGTTAATACTGTCTTTGTGCAGAAACAATCCTATGTTGGGAAGGAAAGCCTTCTTAAAGTCCTGGTCCTCAGAGTTGCGCAGAGACTGAGCACATGTCTGGAAGTGTAAAAAAATTTATAGAAAAATCATTTTGTCCATGTTTATCTAGAAGCAGCTTACAAATAAAACGGACACATTAAAAGAAGGTCCTTACCGTCTGTTTGCTCTTAGCGTCCATGTCATAAACCTCCTCGAAATCAAAGTGAGGAAGCCTTTTGAAGAAACTTCTTGAGAGGAGCGGCATAGGAGTCGCGGCCTTTGTCGGTGAAATGGAACCTTTTAACACGTCCTTTTCTGTGGGATTTCCTGAGAAAGTACTCGAGCTAATTTGGATATTTGACTAATGAGCAATATGTCCAACACTTGAGGTAAATAATAAACCAGCAGCTCCACATTTATTTGAACTTAACAAATGAGCACATAAAACATAAAGACATTTTTTCTCAATTTTCCCATAAAATTCAATTTACCTGATGCTCTCCAGCCAATAATCCCATGATAGCACTGCAAGTACAATGGTCAGTGAAATCACCAAGAAACAAAGACGTCCTGAGACCTTGGATGCCATCCTTTATATGGGTGCAACTACATTTAATCAAGTATCTCCAAGAGTTTACTAAACTGACTGGATCTCTATCAGCCATGTCAGAAAAAACACCCTCCCTCTCAATTTGACTTACAGGTGACTGGGCAGGGATCCAGAGCACACACATGACACATTCACAAACACATAATCCATTGTTTTTCATGGGCTGAGTTGAAAGTATGCAGTGTCAGCCCTACCTTGACACTCGCTGTTTTACATTGCATGTCATTTAGCAGATGCTTTTATCCAAAGCTACGTGCATTTCAACATTTGGGTACAAACGAGAGCTAGAAGTAAGTAAGACACCAACGTACACCGACGTTCTGTTCCCTACGTCCTCTTCATACCCTTTGATGACTGCACCGTTCATCCTGCCACGTAAAAACGCCACAGTCAGGCCATCGTTTAAATCAACGCGTAGCTGAATTTACCTGAGTTTCACAATCAAGTTACTGTAGCTGGTTGGTCACACATCAGGACCTGCAGCAAAAAGTATCACATGGAAATATTGGTATTATTACAAAAAATTAAAGAATAGTGAAGACTCATGTGTCATCTTTTATTCTGTGGTTTCATCCACGTGGGCTGAATCCTTTTTAAAAGACGTGATAGATAAATGATAAAGACGACTACAACCATAAAAAAATAATACAGGTATTGGAACAATATGTGGAATATACATTACATATACGTAATGTACTTTATGTACGCTGTATAATTACAATATTCACAAAGACAAAGTGCTGCTCCCATGTTGCAATACCTGCTTTTTGTTCCCACAGTCTTAACAATGTAAACTGTCGGCCGTGATAGTTTAACCGGTATTTTCTTGGCGGGTATAATTAATACACAAATATTTACTCTCAGCTGATGATGAGGATTACTGAACATAAGGACATAGTGTTCCTGTCACCTCATTGCAGGCAGCCAAAACGCATTAACCCTATAAGACCTTCCAGGTGAGAATTTAAAAAAGTCAAAATATATTTTCCTACAAAATAATATGGAGAAGTCGAATTATTTATTTTTCAAAATGCAGTTAAAATGTTGAGAAAACCCCTCAAAAGTGGAGAATAAAGTCCAATTCTAAGTTAATAAAGTCATACTATTGAGACTTTATCAAACGGTGCAGTGCATGTGGCTGCTTTGTATTTTTGACTCTGAGAAGTGACTATGAATTTGTGTCCTCACCAAATCTGGCAGCCAGAGTGACTTCATTTCACACTTTCTCACCGAAAAACATAATCGTGTGAATCAATCTCTTTCCCCATTTTAGAGCCATTGAGGATCCCTGCACCGCCCACCACTGCACAGCGCACACAGCCACCACTTCCTGGCTTTGGGGAGAGAAGAGGTTCTATAGGCTTTGGGATCAACTTCACTGCAGGCATCACATCTGCAAACCAAGAATACAGAGAGAGCAAGAATGCTCTGTTAGGTATTTATTCACAAGCTCATGACACATAAATAAATAAATAAATAATAAATAACTTTCTAAAATGTGAGTGTCTGGTAGCAATCAATCGTAGATTATCAACGCCCCCAAAAAACCCTCCAAAACAACAGTTCCAGTAACCAGTGGAGCCTTTACCAGAGCCTGAAGATGGAGAGGTAGAGCACTGATCCAAGAAAATGACAAGTTAAAATAAATCACAAAAAAATGCTTACGGACACATGCAGTCACCTACCGTTGTGGCGAATGTTCATGAAACCAAATGGATTGTTAAAATGTGAGAGTTGGTTCCACTTGCTCATGTTAATACTGTCTTTGTGCAGAAACAATCCTATGTTGGGAAGGAAAGCCTTCTTAAAGTCCTGGTCCTCAGAGTTGCGCAGAGACTGAGCACAGGTCTGGAAATGTAAAAAAACATTTTGTCCATGTTTATCTAGAAGCAGTTTACAAATAAAACGGACACATTAAAAGAAGGTCCTTACCGTCTGTTTGCTCTTAGCGTCCATGTCATAAACCTCCTCGAAATCAAAGTGAGGAAGCCTTTTGAAGAAACCTCTGGAGGGGAGCGGGATGGGAGTCGCAGCCTTTGTCGGTGAATTGGAACCTTTTAACACGTCCTTTTCTGTGGGATTTCCTGAGAAAGTACTCGAGCTAATTTGGAGATTTGACTAATGAGCAATATGTCCAACACTTCAGGTAAATAATAAACCAGCAGCTCCACATTTATTTGAACTTAACAAATCAGCACATAAATCATAAAGACATTTATTCTCAATTCTCAATTCATAAAATACAACTTACCTGATGCTCTCCAGCCAATAATCCCATGATAGCACTGCAAGTACAATGGTCAGTGAAATCACCAAGGAACAAACACGTCCTGAGACCTTGAATGCCATCCTTGATATGGGTGCAACTGCATTTCATTAAGTATCTCCAAGAGTTTACTTTACTGACTGGATCTTTATCAGTGATCCATGTCAGAAAAAAAACAAAAATCCCTGCTAATACAGTTAACAGGCACTTTTGTAGAGGGTTATAATCTGCACAACACACTTTATAGTCTACTAGTAGTTGTTAAGTTGTCACTCAACTGTCAATTGATTGTCTGTTGATGTGAGACTGATGATACTGTAGATTCCTCATAGAGACTCAACAAAGGTGTCCAGATTTTTACTGACTGATCCTTTCAGCAAAATAATCCCTTCTGGAAAGGGCAACCAGAACAAGTACGATGCCCCCAGCCGTCAACGTCAGGTCACAACGTCACAGTCTGTGAGGCTCTGCCATAGCACCGTTCGTAGCTTAACGGGTTAGCTCTTCAGCCCAGGAACAGTCCCTTTATCAGCTCTGTATTCCTTGTGCGATCTTCACAGCCTTCCTTACGGCTGCGGTATCCTTTATCGGCCCCGTTAGCTCTTGGTTCCGGCTCCTCCGTTTTAGTGGTTCACGGCCACTTCACCAGCCTCTCCGGCTCTCTGGTTCTGGTCCTTCACGATCGCCGTTTTAGTGGCGTTGTTCACAGCTGCTTCACCAGCGTCTCCGGGTCTCCGGTTCTGGTCCTTCACGATCGCCGTTCTCCGCTCGGCACTCCGTACTCTGCTGGTACCGCTCCGACAACGGTTTTACAACTGTCCAGATTTTTACTGACTGATCCGTTCAGCTCAATAATCCCTTCTGGAAAGGGCAACCAGAACAAGTACAGCGGGAACAACTCGAATGTCTTTATGAAGATTTATTTCACACACACACACAGTTAGGTTGTAAAACCGACAAGTCGTACGGGTTCTGATGATTAGTAGTTAGACAAAGACACATATGAAGGTTAACATATAACAGAGCTTTGATGACAAACTGACCTTGGATGACTACAGTGCTTTCATACTGAGCTTTGATTAGAACAGCGCATGCTCCAAACACACAGACTGGAGGTTATCTTATCTATCTATCTATCTGTGTGGTTGTGTTGAAGTTCAGCCTTACACAACACTTTGATATTCAAGAGGATAAGCTAAAGAATGCAACACCTCACCCTTCCCTGAGAACTACAGTGGCTTTCACTGATCAGAACATCTTCGACTTTTTTGTTTGTCTTGGGTTAAAACACCTTCCCACCAAGTTTTGTGAAATTCGTTGGAACTTAACTTTGGCTCAGTTTTCACCTAAGGGGGCGCGATAGAGGTTCGAGCACAATGCCAGTATTGCATTTTCGCCTGTGCCTGTGTTTTGTTTGAATGTTTTGTGCTAAGCGTTGGAGTTAGATAAATAACACAAGGCTATTTAGTTTGTTTAAGTTACAGAACACATTTCCAAAGCATTTCCCATTGCGAATTGGTCATAGTAAACACAGGTGTCCAAATTCTCAAAGTCACTCTCATTGTATTGCTCTTCACGGGTTGCTTTGAGTGTGTTTGTATTAAGGTGTTTAAACAATTGATGTTATCTCTCCACGACACAGTTACAGCACGACTCAACGGCATGTTTTTTTAGTTGCTTTTATATTGCAATAGTACCTGCTACCTTTAGTATGTCATCATCTCACCTCTCTCTTGCTCTGGCATTCACTTACACTATCTTCATCATCCTCCTCTTGTGTTTCTTTGGTCTTTTTGCTTCATGAAACTATTGTGTGTGTGAAAAGCGCCATTTTCACACACGAAAAGCGCCGACTCACGACCAAAAACAAAGGCCCGATTTTACATACAAGGTGCAGGAAAAACCAATATTCTTTCAAGTTATCGACAGTGACCGTACACGCACACACAGTCACTCATATATAATGTAATATAAGTAAAAACCTCTCATTACTAGTTCAATATCCTCCTCGTCCTCCACCACCTCACAGTCTCACAGTCCTGTCATGAAACACAAGCCTACAGAGCGCCAAGTGTAATGCATGCTCAGGCTCCATCCAAAATGTGGATCCATCCAAAATGGCAATATTTACTCCTTGGCACATGTGTTTCATATGAAGGAGAGTGCGCATTTTGTGTCAGTTTATTTATTTATTTGTAGATTGTACTTTGGTGTTGTTTAGATAGATCATTTCATGTGTGGACAGATGTTTTCGAATGAGCAGGCTGCTGATTTTAGGTTTCTCTGTTTCTGAGCTTATATCCTTTCAACGTATCCTATATTGCGGGACAGACGGAGAGGAAATGAGCAGCAATTCTGAAAAATCAAAATCCATTTCAGTGCGTCAAAAAGAGCCCATCCTCATCTGTCACCAGTTGAGTCCCCGCTGTGTCCGAGCAGGGTGTACGAACTTCCAAAACACCACAACTGTGTCTGAACATCATCTAAACACCAGCGCTCGCTTTGAAAATAAACACCAAGTAGGAAATTATTTCCAGACCTGACATTGTTCTCTGTCCTCCAAACTTGTTTTGCCTCTTTCTTGTTCAACACTTTCTTATTTGCATCCAAAAGACATCCGCCTGGATGGTGCAATACAGGATCTCATTTACATCCATCACCTCTCTTCAGGTTCCTCTCCTCCTGTCACTGTGGACGGTCGTCAGCGTTGCCGATGCTGGGTTGTGAACGTCGCAGCAGTCTGGTCATGGCTGAGGGCATGCAGAGGAGCCGTAGGAAGGACAATAGAGGTGAGTTATCCTCCAGGGGCAATCTCAAAGAAAAAGGCGCCGTGTTGCATTGGCTGTGAGAGGTCAGTGTTTAGCATGCAGGTGAACTCGTGAGGTGAGCACGTAGGATGCCTAACCACATCACGGCGACTTGGAGTGAAGTGTGAGAGTCAGCGTTAGAAAAGGGCACCTTGTTTCCAGGCACTTATCTGGAATGATAACAGGGACCAGGTGATACAATGCTGTGAATAATGATGGTGAGTTTTGGACATATTTACCTCATAACGTTGTGGAAGTATGGGCCAAAATGTCTAATTTTAAACTGAGAAAAAAATTGGTATCATTTAGGGCCCGAGCACGTGGACAAAGTGGAGTTCCTGAAAATAAGTAAAAGTGGTGTAAACTGGCGAAAACCCGGTAGGACAAAGCCGGAACTGAGTAGAGAAGACGAAAAAAAAAAGTCCATTGGGACCATCGCCACAACTCAACAGGAAGTCGACCATTTTGAATTTGGCGTCCATCTTAGCAATTTCTTGCAAGTTTCGCCTGAGCACATTGATTGTCGCAGCGTAAATAAATCGTCAATTTGTACTTGACACATGGAAAATGAAGAGTTATCAAAAGATCTTGCAGATTCAAACGGGCGTGGCCACGAAAACCGTCAGAAGTTTGGTGAATTTCGCTCATTCACCACAAAACCGCCGATCAGCTCAAAACTTTACACTTTAAATAGACAGTAAAGAAAAAAAAACATAATTCCAGTTCATACATGATAGCCTTGGCAACGCAAATATACACGTTAACTTTTATCTGTTGTCTTTTTGCATGTAGATTTCATCAACTTCCCATTGTGAGAATTTAGTTGTAATAAGGCGAAGTTGGAAAAGAGCAGAAATAAGTGAAAATCAGGCAGAGGGCAATGAAAGCTCTGTTATGTTATCCTCCTACGAAGAGGACATTGATGACAAAAAAAAGGGACGTAAGCCCTGAATTCCAGTTGAGATGTTCGGAGGTGAAAAAACATGGATGCAAACATATATCTCTCTAGCTGGTGTTAGCCATTCTTCGCAATACCAGTCAACGACAACACTCGACATGGCATTTAGGGCGCACAAATGTCTCTAAGTGTACAATTCCAGGTTCCGACTGCAAGTGGACCATAAGCCAGTCCACAGAATATGTCAGTGGTCGTCACTGAGAGTATGAAAATGCTGACTCATGCTAGCCCAAGTCCCCACACACAGCCATGTTTATTTAACCCAAAAGTAGTAGTGCTGACAGCATTAGCTTTAGCCACTTCAAAACAATAGCTCTCTGCATTAGCTGCTAACACGTTTTTAAACTATTGGCTAAATTTAAACGCCTGGACGCTCTAAAGTGGGAGCATCAGCAAAAGTAATCCGTATTAAAATAAATGTTAATATTGATCAATCAATATGTGGGAATACACTAGCATTAAAGAGTATTGATATTAAAACAAAAACAATGCCGCTAACAGCTTTTTGCTAAAAAAAATTGCAAACTCAACATCTTGTCCAGGCATCTGTGGCTCAAGGTTTCTGCTTACAGTACTAGCATTAGCCATTTCAAAACAATAACAGTCAGTGCTCCCTGTATTAGCTGCTAACGTGCAGTTTTATAGTTAAACTACAGGCTAAATTGGAACGTCTGGACGCTCTTCTAAGTGGCAGTATTAACAAAAATAATCCGTATTATAATAAATGTTGCACATATGATAATTTTTTCCACATCACCCAGTGCAAACAGGGCCCCTTTAAGTCCCTCAATGAAAATACAAAGGAGGATGTGGTGGTAGAATAAAAACCCTCAAAATGTCCTCAGCAAAATACGGTGCGTGTGTGTGTGTGTGCCCTAATGAAATTCAGTATTGATCCCAACAAAATAGACTTTATACATCATTCATGCTCTCTATCCATCACACCCTGCTAAGTTTTCCAAAGCTGTTTGTTTTAGAGGAGTAGAAAGAGAAAGAAGTCTGAGCCGAGCAATAATTACTTTGAAGAGATTGTTTTAAAGTCTTTCCTTTAGTCCCTTTTTCTCAAGGTGTAACAAGCTTATCTGTCAAAGACAATGTCCATTGAATGAACTGCTTAATTTGAAATTGATTGAGGTCCTCTCTCTTTTTCTTTTTTTTTCCGTTTTCGGCTGCGGTGGGCTGAAAGAACTCTTTTCCACCGACCTGATAGAAACTTGGGAATTTAAAGCTCCGCCAAAAGACAGGTCACAGTAAAACAAGGTAGGAGATGGGGATAATGCGTAAATCCCTGACGAGATAAAGACACATTTATTGCCAGCCTCTGAGACTATAGTGCCATCATCTCCTTTGTATAGTTTGGTGGATGTTAGAAAAATCCTATAGGGTGGATACGGACAAAAAGCAAAGAAAATAAACACAGGACGTGGTAACCTGACACAGGAAACCCAGTGAATGCTGGGAGTGAGCGGCGAACCGTACTTCCTGTAGGACAGCACAATGGCAAGCGGTGGCCCCAGATTCCTAAAAGAGGCTGTAGTCGCAGGGACAAGGAAGGGCAGTCTGTGTCCTCCGGTCCAGCGCTGATAAGAGCATAGATAGAAATGGCATTCACGTCCCCTCTCACTGCTTTGGGAAACACAAAACTTCCTGAGGTTGCCGTGGTTACACGCTTCATTCAACATTTCAGAGCAAAATATCAAGTGCAAGCATCCATTCCAAGGTTTTATCGCGTGTCAAAAGGGTCAAGGAATTGGGGGGGTTTTCACCAAGTGGTTCTTTTGTTTCCGAGACATGGACGAGACACACGTTCACCTCGTGAAGTTTTCTGCAACTTTTGGCACGGTTTTTCCATTGCCTCCTTCATCAAAGACGTCCTCCATGACTCTGGAATGTTTTGGACTGGTGGTGCATCAATGTTTCCACCACCTGCCTTTTTCGATAGTCATGTGGCACTTTTCCATTATGTACTGTAATTCTAGAACTAGTGACTTGTCAAGCAGTTGTTTTGGGTGTAACTGAATCATTAGAATCAGTTGATTGAAAAAGATTTGTTCGCAGAATCGCTCGGTACTTCCTGCATGATCGGAGCACAGACTCCGTCTGCTCATGATCGTCCGCTAAATACACCAGACTCCTCTCTTAAATATTGACATTTTAAAAATCTCCTTTGCTAAATGTTGGAGATTAACATAATGATTTAAAGTCCTTTTAAATTTGATCTACAGTTGGGCATTGTTGGCTTTGATTCTTGTGTCGGACGTCGCACTCATGACTCTTCCAGTGACGACCTCTCCAGAGCAGGTACTAAAAGAAACCAGAGTCAAACCAAGAGTGGAGTGGAGTTAAAAATGCAATAATAGGGAAGCAATGGTGGTTAGGTGCCTTGCTCAGAGGAACCCGAGTACATGACCCGTACAGGCAACCCTCTGGTTACAAGCCCAATTCCCTTCTACATGGCCAGTAATGTCATGAGTTCCCCATGAACAGAAGGTTTCAGCTGAATTTATTTTGGTCATCCTGACGGGAAGTGTTCATATCTCCCGGTGCCTCCACTCGCTTACTAATAAAAGTAATATCATGAGAATGTCAGGTATGTCTGTGCAGATGAGACGGTGTCTATGTCTGGTCCACCCTTCCTCCTCTTCCCTTCATTCTTCCTAACTGACCTCCCTCTGCCTGCTTCCACATGTTTATTAAAGTAAAAATAATCTTCATTTTTTTTCTGGTGTCAGCAACAAAATAAGTTTCTTTTAGAAGCACTTACATTTTGAATATTTCACTGTACTTTACATGGAACATTTACCTTTAAATGACTTTTAACTAGTAAATAAGTCAATTAAATAAGTGATTCTGTCTCTCTATTTTATTTACTTTGTTTTACTTTCATTATGAATTAATCTTTGTTTCGGTTCATTGAACACAAAGGTGACAATAACGTTGTGTACGATACAAGAAAAAACCCAGGAAATCAGAAATGTAGACAAAATACATGAAATATTTCACTATAAATTACAGTAGTGGAGTCAGTTCACATTTTAACACAACGGCACATCTGTATTTAATATTTGTTCTCACTTTATTAGTTTCTATGGATGAGCATTAGGGCCACATGTAAATAATAATAATAAAACAGCATGAATTCTGAGATTAATCTCAGGATTATGACTTTTCTTTAACCTCAGAATTCTGACTTTTTTCTCATAATTTTGACTTTAATCTCAGAATTCTGACTTTAATCTCAAAATTATGACTTTAATCTTATAATTCTGATTTTTTTCTTTAACCTCATAATTCTGACATTTTTCTCACAATTTTGACTTTAATCTCAGAATTCTGACTTTAATCTCAAAATTCTGACTTTAATCTCAGAATTCTGACTTTTTCTCTTTCTGTTTTATTTTTTTCTTTCTTTCAAATTTTTTTTGTACACATGGCCCTAATACTCTTCTGTGAATTTCAAACATAATAATAATCCCTGTAAATTATAGTTTCCTTGTTTTAGTTTGAAGTTTTATAAACCATAAAAACATGATCTCTCGTGTTTTGAAATATACAAATGTCTAGAAAGACCCTCTGGAAAACTCTGATGAGTGGATTCCACACACCCAGATATGTTTTAAGTGTTTGTTATTATTATTATTATTATTATTATTATTATTATTATTATTATTATAATAATAATAATAATAATAATAATAATAAAATATATATATATATTGTTGCAGAGTTTACCCTGTGTGTGAAAGGGTGCTACACACGTAAATCTCGCTCGCCTCAGTGGAAAAACCAGCTTTAACCAGAGCAGAATTTATAAAAGTTTAATATGAGACGTCATGTTGCGTCAAATTTTCTGCCGTATATGGGCGGCGTGACTTTGTCTTGTATGTTTGAGGTGGTTTGTCTGCGTCCAGAGAGGACATGAAAGTCTCCGTCCAAATAAAGAATCGCTCATTCTTACAAGAGAGAAACATTGAGCAGCTTTTTACCACCCTTCAAACAAATCTTAACATGATTTATTTTTCGCAATAAAAAACACAAAGATGTGAAGAAAGATTTGGTTGCAGAGAGACGGAGAGTTCATTTTTCGAGTTATCTGAAGCCTCCATCAAAAACAAAGATCTCACTGAATCACAACAGAAGTAAATATGTACACTAGATTATATACACACGGATTATACAGCAGCTACAGTCACAAAATTTCCACGGCAATTATTTCTACTGCACATATTTAAAAAAAGAAAGAAAACAATCTCAGTCGACCAAAGTACAAATACAGAATAAAAAGTGAAATAGATGAGAATATAATTACGTTAAAAGACATTTAAACACACACACATTTCAAAGATGAAGTCTATTGTAGTATGAAGTATTATCCCTCTTTTATATACAACAATAAATATAATATACTGAAAAAATAAATGTTATCAACCATTTTGCTTTTTTCAGTGTAAAATATAACAATTCTATACGAAACCCATACAATACGAACAAATATGACGATCCACTCTCTGTGATTCACGTCAAACATCGTAACTGCGCAAATTTGAGTTAAGTTAAATTCAAACATTACTTAGCATCACTTAATGCCGTTATGGGAGTTTTTTAACTGTTATTAATTTTATTCATGTTTATGAGGTTATTAATTCATATATTATTCCATAACAGTTAATTAAACGCTTTGAGTGACTTTCTTTAGTTCACATTTATTATAAGTGACACTTAAATGATGTATAATAGCAATTAATACTCATTACTTAACTATAATTAAGCATTTATTTAACACGTTCCACATATGTTTATGGTTAACACATCGTAAATTGTGCTCATATAAGGCTTTGTTAAGTCGAACATGACATAGTGTAAGGGTCACAAAAAGCATTAATAAAGGTCAGCAATGGTAAATAAGTGCTTAATTATACTTAGGTTATGCTCCTATAATAAACAGCTAACCAGTAGCTTTATAAACGCTTGAATAATCTATGAATGAAAACATTAATATGTTCAGTTTAACAGTGAGTAAATGCTCCGAGTGCAAAAACTAAGTAAAATAGGCCTCGTTTTAGGGAAAATTAGATTTTAATGAACTAAATATCGACTTTTTTCTTAATCAGATGTCCCAGCTCGCTTAAAGCTTTCATTTCCATGAACGAGCAAACATTCTGTGCAGTTTTATCTCGTTTTTAGCCATTTTTCCCCCCCTCGTTTTATTCCTGAATTAAATCAAGAGAATTTAAATTCATTTAAGAATATCTGGGCTATTTAACCACTCGTCTGGATTCAGCTTCCCACACATACATACGTCTTTGTGCCTTTTCCATGATACCCACAGAAAAGTGGAAGTGGGATGTCTGTGCTTTCTTATCTGGCTGTTTTGCTTGCTTGTTGACCCCGTAGCGTGAGTGTGTATTCACGGCCAGTTCCTGCAGGCCCTTCGCTGTCAAACCGGGCGTGCGTGTGCGTGTTCGCTCGCCCCCCACACCTATCTGTGGCATTGTCCATTCAATGTGATTATCGCTGACCCACACCGCCTCCTGTCTCCGGGGCTCACATGAACCAGTGCTTCCTCCGAGGAAGGAAACATTCGTTACCCACGGGCCCCGTGTCACACGACTACACTGTACAGACCCAAAAAGGCGAGTCTGAGTGAAAAAAATACCAGTGGAAAACAATATTTTACCGCTGTCTCCCCTGGATTTATGTCCCCCCCACCTGCAGGAATCCAAGTTTCTGAGTTTATTCACACGGCGAGGCATGAGCGTAATCCACTTTAGCAACTTAGTGTTATCATGAAGTTATCTCATGATAGCTCTTCTATCCTCCCTCCTTCTCTTCTCTCCAGCACACACACTAACAGTGAGGCTTTGGGGCTATGAGAGAGAGAGAAGAGAAGGGGGCATCATTTGTCTCAATCTGCAGTGATGATAGTTTATCAGGCTGGAGGAGTGGAGTGGGAGCAGGTGGTGGAAGCAGCCTTTGTAAAGAGACCACAGTAATCAGATCTGCAGAGCTGAGGGACTGAAGCGCTGACCAACCAACCAACCAACCAACCAAACAAACAATTGCACAGCTTCACACACACACCTGGATCCCCCGGCCGACCAATTAGACACTGCGGACAGTTGCCGTCTTCCATCTGTGATGCTTCCCTGCAGTCGACCTTGGATTTGACCCATTTCAGAAAACTATCAATAATATTGTCGCACAAAATTCACCATATTGTGTACCGCGTTATCCTTCACAGGAGGGTCATGGGGGGGTGCTGTGCCGATCTCAACTGACATAGCGCGATAGGCGGGGTCACACCCTGGACAGTTCGCCAGTCCATCGCAGGACCACCCATAGAGACAAACAACCATTCACTCTCATAGCTACCTACGGTCGATTTTAGAATGACCAATTTACCTAATCCCCATATTGCATGTTTTTGAACATGCAATGTGGGAGGAAGCTGGAGAAAACATGCAAACTCCATGCAAAAAGGCTCGAACCCTGGTCTTCTTGCTGCAAAAGCAAGAGTGCTAACACGGGGGCCACACAGTCGGTGTAGTGGTTAGCACTCGGGGCAAGAAGACCTTCGGGTTCCCCGGTTTCCTCCCACAGTCCAAAAACTGCCCTCACACCTTTTGTACCTTTGTAACTTTTTCTTCAAATGTGTATATTTTTTCCTCTGTTAATCTCTGTGTACCATGGACACAAAGTGCTCTGTGTTGGTATTGTAAATGTCACTATTGTGGGACTCATGACAGTAAATTAGCTGCTAACTGTTTCAGCTGACGAATAATTCACGTGCCGTTGTCTCACGAAAAGGAGGCAGAATATAGACAGAGGAGGAGCCTTTGATGCCCTTGCTGCGGAGCTAACTGCTAAGCCAGGGTAGCTAGCTAACGTTAAAGGCTGACTCTGGGCCATGTTTCTACCATGTGGTGCAGTATTTGTGTTTGGCCCCAACCATTCCGTTTTTGGGTAGCCTCTCCTTGGGGTACCAGAGTAACGATACATATAAAGACTGACGCCTTGTCGAGACAAGCGGTCACAAACTGAGCGGGAAAAAAAGAGCTGTTGGACGTCCTCCATTGTTGTCTGTTGTGTTGCATACGGTGTCGCTGTTCGCATGCTATGTATCTCGCTGACGCAGCCATTGGGCACCGTGCATGCCCCGCCTACCAGGTAAAGGTACTGTTCTCAGTCAAAACGCAAGCCTGACTGAGGGCTTTACTGTTCCAAACTGTACCAAACCGAAGTGTACCATGATGGAAACAAGCCAAAAGAGCATAAAGCTTTTACTAGAGCTGCGGTAGCTAACGTCACGTAATCCCGTCATGCACACCAGGAAGATGTGTAAATCTGCCAGGTGAATAATCTCTTTGCCAGATGTATTCATTCATAAGAAGTGAAAATGATGGATAGCTGTTGTGGTCCCAGAAGATCCAGAGAGATGACCGATGCCAAAAAAAATAAAAATGCTCTTGAGGTGAGCAAAAGAAAGAGTGACAGATTTAGCGTAGCTGTTTACATGCTGAATTGTGAATTCACACAGACTAGTTTACCTAAAGGTTAGCACGGCAAAATGTAATGCTATATTATGCTAACTGACACATATATCTTTAGCTGGCTGACTCGCTTGCTCTTGTCAAACCCCTGTTACCTTTCAAAGACTCTCCAAAACAGGATAAAGAAAAGTTTAAAAAGGGAAGTTAAAGATGTTGGGATTCTCCGGGTCAGGAGTGACGTCCGCTCCGGCTGTGTCCACACTCATGACCAGCACCCTGGAGGCAGTAGAAAAGTTATTATATTCAGTCTGTCAGGTTTTGGGATACAGTGCCTGATTCCGATGGATTTAAGCTTGAAACCGGCGTTAGCGCAGTAAATTTTTGCCTGCCGACATGGCGGCGTAAACAAAATGAGTCGTGTGATACCTGGACCTCAATTTCCAGTGGATTGTGGAACAGGACGTGACATCACAGATTACTTCAGCACTCATCAGGATACCACAGACCTGATAATACCATTAAGCCCCCCCACCCCCCGTGGCCTCTACTCACTGCAAAGTTATTGTAACCTCACAATTTTTACACGTTTTTTCTGCCATTAATGCAGCGACCATTTTCGCACTAAATTGCGTCTCCTCACCTCATCCTCTCATCGTCTTTGTCTCTCCCCCTGACCCATCCACTTGTGACAACAATGGATGGTCTTTCTCTCATTCATACAGTGTAGTGTATAGTAATACTGTGGTGGTTGCCATGGCAACCCGCTAGTCAGACGATCTCATTACTGGCCCTTAGACATTTCTTTCTCACTCACTCTCTAAGGAATTACCACTTTTCATTATGATTTCCCTCCCCACTCTGCCGGCCACCCCTCCTTCTTTATCTCCGTCTCCCCCTCTCTCCCCCATCCTTCCCCCTCAAAGGTCAGATGTCCTCCATGGTAGAGAGGGGGGGGGAGAGAGGAAATCTGTAAAAGCGTTGAGGTCTTTTCAGTAAATCCCCCCCCCACCCACCCCTTCTCCCTTCTGCTGTCCTCCCCCCTCCGATTGCACCCCACAATCATTCTGTTCCTTTCTATAGCCGCAAAGAAAGGAGCCAGAAAAAGAAGGGAGGGAAGAGAGGAGCCTCGAGTCTGCTTTTCTTTAGAGCACATTTTAAAATCTGTTTCTTTTTTCCCTGCCCTTCTCTTTTCTCTCCTCAAAGCTTTCTTTTGTGTGGAAAACAGCTCCTTGAACTGATGGCGGAGTAGTGGTCTGTGTTGACTTTTTTTTTTTAGAAAATCTTCCTGTCCATAAATTCACACACGCGGCACATGTACTCAGGAATGTACACAAGAATGTGAACTTATTGGAGCTCAAACGTCATATAGTGTATGCGTTTATTCAGGTGTGCTGTATGCACACTTCTACACTCATTAAAGACGTAATGACAGTATGAAATGATAGGTCCTCCAAGCAGTAACTGTGCTTTTGTTTCAGCCGCAGAAAAGTGAGAACTATAGAGACCAGCATCCCACGTGTACCCATCATCCTTTGCGCTCTCCTCACTGCCTCTATAGGTCTAGACCAGTCTCATGTTGGTGGTGCAGGGAGGACAGAGCATTGTCTGTTGCTTTATCCTCCACGTGAGGGTCACCTGGTGGGGGGGTTACACAGGTCATTCTTCCATTGCAGGACCAACATTCACATTCACACCAACCTTTAATTTAGAGCCGGGGTCTCACACTCAAATTAAATTGGGGCCACAGGTAAATTTTTTGGAAAAAAACAACGATATTCCATCATGATATCACAGTAAAAATCGATAATTCTCAAATTTCAACATAAAAGTATCTCTGTTGTAATAGTTCACAATCAGAATGTATTTATGATATTAAATTACTCAAAAACACAAACAAATAACTCTATTATAACTTCATATTAAGAAGCGGGCCACATAAAATGATTCGGAGGGCAGCATGTGGCCCGTGGGCCACAAGTTTGAGACCTCTGATTAAGAGTATCCAGTTCAGCGCTGCACGTTTTTGAAACCGTTTTTGATTTTGTTTTTTTTACCAGTTTTAAACATGTTAACTGTTCATTTATAATAATCGGCCACTTTGAAAAGCTTTTCCATGATACGCGAGGTTTCACATTTATCTTTTCCCCCAACATCTGATCCGTTGAGTATTTAATGTACACATTCTGATCCCAACAGATCTAAAAGTAAAAGTACAGTGTGCAGAGAAATCCACCACTTTTCTGATAAAAAAAAAACAACAACAAAAGACGGCCGAGTCCGTCTCACCTCTCAATTTCCTTCTGTACTCTGACTTTTCCATTCTCCGTCGCTACAAAGGGACATGGGAGCGCGTGCACATCCATAAAGCCTCATCGCTCCATCTCTCATTGATCCATATGGGGGCTCTATTCAACTGCATTGGCCGCACGATTGATCCCGGCCTCTCTGCTGCGGTAAACATTTTACTCGGCTTGCCTCCGTCCTGATCAATAGCCTTCTTTTAATAATGTATCTCATTGATCAGTTTGGCCCCAGAGTAAATTGATCAATTATTTTAATCTCTTTTGTGTGTGTGTGTGTGTGTCAAATGAGGGGCAAACTGGTCCGGGTTAAACGTTTGGTACTCCCGCTATCTGTGTGACTGTTAGAGGGATATTTCAGGGTTGGGTTTGTTCTGCATTAATACGTCTACTTATGCACGGTCAGTGTGTTAAATGCAGCAGCCGGTGTTCAGTGTGCTGCCTGTGTGGAGAGGGAAATTAGAAATCCAGAACACATTCGACTTTTTACATTGTTTAACCCTTCTGTGACCGTTCTGTGGCATGCGTACTTCTCATTACCGTAACTCCAAGACCATTTGTGGTATCTAGGAAATTCGAAAACTACCTGCAAAGCATTCACGACCATATACAGTGCCCTCCTAAAGTATTGGAACAGTGAAGGCAATTCCTTTATTTGTGCTTTTTACATAGACTGAAAACCTTTGGGTTTGTCATCAAAAGATGAACATTTCAGCTTTTACTTCCAGGTATTTACATCTGGATGTGATACACAACACACTGTAGTAGATGGCACCTTTCGTTTGAACCCACCCATTTTCCATGGGAGCAAAAGTATAGGAACAGATCGACTTAAAAAGTGTTTAAAGTGAATAAGACTTAATATTTAGTTGCAAATCCTTTGATTTCAGTAACTACATCAAGTCTGTTTCACCGCAGCCTCTCTCAGTTGTTGTTTGTTTTGGGGGTTTACTCCCTTCAGTCCCCTCTGTAGGAGGTAAAATGCCTGCTCCATGTGTTGAGATTGACTTGGCCAGTTGAAAACCTTCCACTTCTTGCCCCTGATGAACTCCTTTGTATGTTTGGGGTCGTTATCGTTATCATGAAAAAGGATCTCCCAGTTTGGTTGCATGTTTCTTTAAATTGGCGAACTGACCAAATGTTTCTGTCGACTTCTGAGTTAATTTTGCTGCTGCCTTCATGTTTGATTGATTGTTTTGCTTGATGCAGTTATTGAAATCAAAGGATCTGCAACTAAATACTAGGTCTTATTCACTTGTTGTGAATCAGATCCAGATGTAAATACCTGGAAGTAAAAGCTGAAATGATCATCTTTTCATGTCAAACAAGGTTTTCAGTCTATGGTAAAAATAAAGGAATTGGCCTCACTGTTCCTCACTGTGCATGCCTTATGGTAGCACCTCAGGACTTCCTCAGAACGACCGTCCAATCACAGACGAGATTCACCAGTGCTTCACCAGTCAGCTTCTCCGTGCCGTAATTCCTAAACGATTTAAGAACTGCCAGATGTGGAAAGTTGAAGTTATCTTTGGACCAATAGGTGGCAGAAGAACTCACTCAATTAACATTTTTTATGACAATTCTATGGCCATAAAATCAAAATAAATCCAGCCGGTCGATTTCTACGGTAGTGTGCAGTCACCACGCATGCGCGGACAACTACGCCAGCTGCAAATCACCCAGTCCGCCTTCCAATTTATACAATTCTACTGAAGAAGGGGTATAAACAGGAGTGGGGGAAGCTGAACCAAGTAAGAAACCAAAAACTTTCGAAGAGATATTCGAAGTTGCGTTTGTCTGATCTGCAAATCTACGGTCGCTATTTCAAAGGCGGCACTTTTACAGAAGGAAGGACACTGACGAGCCGAGAACGACCGCCAACACTGGTTAGATCATTTAAAACACGTCAGTGAGAGATCATCTGAACAAAAGTGACACGCGATTGTTGCATATTACCCCCGAAAAGGACGCAATTAGTCATTTCCATTCCAGAAAAAAACATTGAAATGGACAACCTTGGGTTTTTTTTTGGACTCAGTCTGTAATTTTCTTGGTGACTGAGCAGCATGTGCTGATCAGGTTCTATCTCTCCACTGTCGTCCCTGTGATGGATTTCAAGGTTACTGGTCATCAGCAGTGGTGAGGTAAAGGCTCTCCACGCTCCACATCTCATTACTAGTCCTAATTATCCTGATAAGTCACTACTGGCTCGTGTGTGTGTGTGTGTGTGTGTGTAGATTTCACAGTCACTCAGCAGAGCGAGTGCATTTATTCTTGGCTCAGACACAAACATACACTGAACGGCACAGACATAAAACAGCAGATCAATAGCCGGCTCGTGTCCCTGACTTTAGGAGAGGCAGCAGAAAATGTATTTGAAATCCAAAGAGTTATCAGAGGAAAGAGGGGGAAAACAGGGAGGAGGCAAAGTCTTTTGTTAGTTTGACCTTGATGAGATTTATCTAGGTTTTTTTTTTCCTACGACGGGCCGAGATAACACCGGGCAACAAAAGAATCTTGCAGCACTTGATCGCGATGAGATCCGTTCCCCTCTCTTATGCTAATGTACACAAGCATAAACATATTCATCTTTCCCGGCAGATTCTCTTTGATCTTTTCCGCGTTTCCACCAGGAATCCGCCATCGCCCGCTCTGCCTCGCGGCGCTGCAGCCTTCCCGTGGCAATCAGCGGCTGATCAGGTGTGGTGAGTGTCGCCATGTTGAGCGTTGTAGCTCATTAAAGTCTCATCTTCATAGTCTTCCACCGCCTCCTCTCTAAGATGACGTGACAGAGCCCCCCCACGGCACATTGAACACCCACCGGTCGCCTCCTCCCTCCTCCACACTGGCCACAACCAAACATGCTCTGATGATCGTGTATCAGTGCGATTGCTCCACCACTGCTCGTTCTTCCAGAACATACGTGGCACAGAGTCTCTCACATCAAAAACACACGACTGTCACGCACGTACCGTCCCTGTGGACGCACTTCACTGTCGGGAGTGTGTTGAGTATTTGACAGCTGCAGCGGACGTCACAGCAAAAATATGAGACCACAGAAAATGGCTCATGTTACATTATTAGCATTATTTGTGAGCAGGACAGTTTTGGACATTAGACCTGGACTGATGATGATTATTGTACCTCAGAGCGTGTCTACAGCCTAGAAGAACATCTGACTGTCTGAGTTCCATGCGGTCCAGCAGAGGTGCAGAGGGCAGATACAGAAAATCCTGACTTAATCTCCGGGTTCTGTGAGACACATGACTTAGGCCTTGTCCAGACTGAAGAAACAAATCAGATTATGACGCATATCCAGATTATATCTAGCTTGATTTTGAACAGTTTAAAAAAACACCTGTGATCATGTGCTTTTCCAAAGCTGATTCAAACCAAACCTTTGTTCCGTCAATTCCAAAGAATATATGTAAGTGTACCTAATAAAGTGGCTGTTAAATAGCTATTGTTTAAAAATGTCCAGTGTGGTTTAAATAAGAGGTTTGAAAAAAAAACATTGAGTCACCTGCTCTTGATTAGTAAAATCCTGAAATCTGTCTTTAATATGTTCCTGAATCCTCTGCAAAAATCTTGCAAGACACCGTTGTCTTTTACTATCGAGCAAAGATGGATGCTCACCAAGCTGCACGCCCTACAGCACCCTCTGTTGGGCATCTTGGTATTTACTTCAATCTACTGGTTGATATCGCTTCGAGGCTGTACGACTCTAAACACTTTTTAAGGCGTGAAAGCTTGAATTAACACCAACAACGGTGACTTTTAATGTAAAAATTAACGTTTGAGCCAAATGTTTGGACAATTTTACCGCATTCAATTTTTTGTAAAAATCTCTGTGACAACCAAACAAGGATTCTTAAGATAAGATACCAAACAGTTATGGGAGTTTTATTATTTTACTTTTATTTATTAGGATCCCCATTTGCTGTGCCAATCACTTGCCAATGTCGTAGATTCCGTTGAATCCTGGGGGAACACACTTTGGAACCCAATCTGAGCGACCAAGATGTTCAGATTGAAACAGATCTGTAAAAATCTGACCAAAATCACATTTGGAAACCACCTCTGTGTGGTGGTTTTGAATCAACTTTGGAACAATCTGATCTTATGGGTTTTTAAAGCTGTTCAGACTGACAGAAAATCAAGATAGATATAATCTGGATATTTTTAATAATCTGATTAGGTGGCACATTGATCTCAGTCAGACAGTCAGCTATACTTCTAGGCTGTTGATTTTGAAAATTAATCTGGATTTCAAAGGACAAATTCAACAGAACTGACCACCTGACATACAGTGGACACGCTCTGAGGTCCATATTATCAATTCAGGTTAAATAAAAAAAAAAAAACTTCTAAACTATAATTACACCAATGTTGGATAACACAATTAAGCATGTGATATCTTTAATTCCTGCCTTTAAAACCTCATAAAGATGTTAGTTTGATTATGAACTTTCACAAATGACAACATTACAGTTAGTATGTCTACATCTCGTACATACACTGGCGTGTGTGTGTGTGTGACTGTGTTGTTGTTGTGTGCTTCTATAGAGGGAGTGCTAATTGTAATGAATGTGGCAGGTTAAGATAAGGTTATCTCGACGCAATGAAACGTCTGAGGAAGAGAGAGAGAGAGAGAAGGCCAGCACTTGCAGATGGAATTAGATTGATTAGACGAGCCATATTTGGGCCACAGTGCTATTTCCAGGCAGACCTCGGTGTGAGCCTGGCACGGCCCTGCTCTCGTCCTCACCCCCTCTCTCCCCCTCTCTCCCTCTGACACTTCAGTGCAGCAGGACAGCTGATAGTGCCACAGGCTGTCACTCACACTCTAACTGACTGGCCACTGCAGAACTGAGATAGTCCCAAAGAGCCACCGCTCCTCCTCTGACAGTGAGGGGGGTGGGGGGGGACAGAATAATAAAAAAGCAACAATGGATGCACCACTGCATGAGGGTGAGATTTCTGATTAGACTTCCAGGGCCCAACATTCAATTCAACTTAAAACGATAGTTCAGGTGCTCGTATGGCTTTTTCTTGTGCGAATATCCCGAGTTAAATAATAAGTGGAGGTGAAAACGCAGCATTTGTGAAACAGACTTGATCAGGGACAAAGGGAAAAACAGATTTTAGCCTCAATACCTTCATAAAATCTGCACATGCTGTCTTTCCGTGACATCTCAAGAATGTGTTCACTGCTTTTTTTGCACTCTTATACAGACTTTTCAGTCTCCCACACCAAAGTCCATAGAGAATATTAGTTATTTTAGCTCAGGGGGAGACAGGAGCTGCTGGTGTGGTGCTGCCTCGTGTGGTCACTTTGTGTCACTGAGGTGAATCCAGATGAGGGATTTCCTACACCAAAGTCACAATAAAACACGTGACAATGTATTGGTGGAGGCAGCAGTGGATGAGAATCGCCTTTGTGCTGTGATGTAAAAATCTTTGGTGCAGGCGGGAGTGAGCGGTTTCTACGGAAAGCCAGTGTTATATTATTTCAATACCTCAAAAAACCCTTGGAGAACGACCCTTTTTTTAGTGTGTAGTGAAGTGAAACTTAGCCTTAAAATTTTCCATTTCTTTTTTGCCATCTCTCTCGTTCTTAAGACCTCGGGGGTAAAAACTGATTCTCGTTGCAGCTCTGCGGTTTAAAGCTTATAGACTTCATTTTTAGACGAGGATGTGGGCGAGGAAGTCAATCCTCCTCCCCCCCCACCCCCCAAAAAAAAAATCCAGCGTTCAATTCCTGCCACCAGGATCCTCCATTAGCCAAGCATTAGAAACAAATTAACTCTCCTCAGTTGAATGGCTTGTCAGAGGAAGTGTGGGAAAATCCTCTATTAGGCAGGAGTTAAGTGCCTATTGGAAAGCTGGAGATGGAATCCTGCCTAATAAAGGAATAGTCAACCACTGGAACGCCGCTGAATGAGGGAGAAGAAGAAGTGCTAATTAAGAGAACAAAGTGTCGTCTTACAGGCTCCTCCATTAATGGGAGTTTTTTGGGGCTCATCTCGTTGGCATCCGCTGGATTTTCTGAGGTTCTGTTGTGAAGGAGAGTGATAATAAAAATGTGTTTATTTCGGGCGGTGGCGGTGGTGACAGTGTGTAAACAGATAAATTATGAATCGTCGCTTTGCTCCCAGAGGCCACGCGTTCCTCAGACGAGCCTCATCTCGGCAGACTTGACGTGTCGTAAGCCGCGCAGTGGAAACGCGCCGCTCTCCGAAACTATTTGGGGGTGGGCGTCGCACGTCTTCACATGAGTCAAACCACAGCTCCGGTCTCCTCCGCTCCACAAACTGCGCTGAGCGTTTTCCAAAAGCTTCAAGCTGTGAAAAAAAAAACCAAGCGTCACGGACTCAACCGAACCGGGCGGAGATTCAAAGTAAACTCACGACGAGCTCCATCTCTGTTTATATTAGAGAGAGTGAGCATGGGAGTGCGGTGATGAAATCAAAAAAAAAAAAGAGGGAGGAAAAAATTAAACAGAGTTGAACAGGCCAGTGTATTTGGTTGGCGTTGCCATGGCGACGGAGTGCATGGTTGCAGATAAACAGCACGTTGAGTACTCGGGGAGGAATGCAGCCCTTCTGCCTGCGGTTTGGAGAGGAGGTTAACACTTCTCTTTCTCAACAGCTTCACCACTCAACAACACATGGGACTGAGGGGGGAGGACGAGGGAGGACGAGGGGGTGGGATTGCACTTTAATTGCGCACATCCCCGGATAAAAGGGAATGTGTAGAAATATTTGGAAAAATGCTGGAAAAAAAGAAAAAAGAGGGGGCTAATGTGTAATGGTGGATTGAGTATTATGGCACAAGTCGTTCTAGTGTTTTTACTTAAAATATTGGAATCAGTGACAAAGGAAATGTGTGTGTGTTTGTGGGGGGCGTGGAGGGGTGTGCGGGGTAGGAATTAAAAATGAGAAACAGAAAAATGGATCATGGAAAATTACAGAATATAGTTCTGCAGTTGTTGGGGTGTAGGTTCAAAATCTCTGCTGCACACAGCTCGTGACATACATGGAGTAAGGCATCGTTCACAGTCATCACGCGTTGGCGCTGCTACGTGACTCAGCTACGTCACGCTGCTACGTGATGCTGCTAAGGGACGCAGCTACGTGATGTTGCTACGCGGCGCCGTTATGTGTCACTGCTACATGGCGCTGCTACGTGATGCTGCTAAGCGACGCAGCTACGTCACGCTGCTACATGGCACAATGTCATTGTCAACAGGCCTGTTTTTGTTGGGAACTGTTTTAACGTAGCGCGTAAAGAAAAACAGGCGCAGTCTGACCAAGTAAAATAGAAATTAAATCCACTGCAAAGTTAATTATATCAGTCAAATATGGGTGGGTGAATTTAAAGGGCTGCTGTAGCGCCACCATCAGGACTAATTCCCTGTGTGTTTGCAGCTGTGGAGGTTTGACACATCATGTAGGTTTATTTTTATGAATGGGAAGTTGAACGTCCTCGCACTAAATTTTAATAATATTATCTGAAAGAAACACCACTCGGGGCTTGAGCCCTGAGGGGAAAAAGATGGGCCTCGTCTCATTTTTCCAGTCGTGGTAAATGTTCGGAGGGTGGGAAAGTTATGGATAAGCAGGTGGGAACGACGATGGCTGCGGTGGGAAACGGAGGGAGGAGGAGGAAGGCGGGGGAGAAGCCAATATGGTGAGGAATGGTGGCTGTGACTCGCTGATAAGAGTCTCCTCTCCTCCTCTGCTCCACTGACTGAATGGTGAGGCCGTGTCTGTCGCTTCATTAGCGGCTATATACGCGCCAGGCTCCGCCTTTTCTACACGAATGGGAAAAAAAAAAACGGCGACTTAACCAGTGATTACGTGATTGAAAGGTAGCTGTCGTGGGAGGGAAGGAGAATAAAGGAGAGAGTGATTTCGGATAAACATGTTACTGTGAGATTAAACCCTTCACACAGTCATTCACTGTGTTTACATTCAAATGGAAAGTCTGATTTTAGTCAGACTAAGACAATCAGTTCTTAATGTTATATTGTAAACACAATAGTCTGATTACTCCTACATGTATACGCTTAAGGCCCAGGTATACAGTACTTCCGCACACCATGTGTTGGGTATACCAGGGTACGCGATATGCACACTTTGCCACGTCACACGTGTACGGAAGTATACCACGGGCTTTAGTCGGACTAACATTCCGGGATAATGTGATTCATAGTCCAATTTCTCCTGCATGTATGTGCTTAGTCAGACTGGAGTCGGACTTGGAGTTCTGTGCAGGTACCCAAAATGTCCTCCCCGTTTTTTGACCCGTACGTAGAAGGACGTAGATGACGTATGAACTGCGGTACTATTGCTGGGAAACAAGAAACAACAAGACTGCGTTTGGCGAGATCGAAACCTACGGAGAAGACCCGCGTTTGTACCGACAGAGAGACAAGATATGTCTCACCGTCTGCTGTTTGTTTTTCCTGTGACGTAAAGGTTCAACAGGAAACTTGTTCAATACGTACCAGTTTATAGAGCGATACAGCGCCTCCTACAGTACGGAGGCGGAGTCAGACGGACAGCGCGGCCAATAAATCGATTTTCTCCTCCGCGTGTATGCTCGGACTCTGCAAGTTGTCCGATTGTCTGTCTTAGTCGGACTACGGCCTTGGCTGAGTGACACGTAAGTCTGTATAATAAAATACATTCAATCGGCACATTTTCCGCAGATTTACAGCACATTTTTTTTACGCACTCTTAGCATTCAACACAAGATTATAGCATTAGAGGATGATTATGTTTGGATACGCCACGTTTACGCGTCTAAGTAATCGATTATTTTCTTCTTTCTTGAGTTCTTGTTTCGTCCGTACAATGTCAGAAAATGTTGATCAGTGTTGGGAAATGATGATGTTGCAAAATGTCTTGTTTTTGTCCACAAACCAAAATGATTCAGTTTTAATGATTTCTTTGTTATTTGGAGCAAAGAAAACAGAAAATATTCACATTTAAGAAGCTGAAAAATCACAGAAACCTGTGAAATCTGATTAATGATGAAAGTTTGAAAAAACAAAACACGTCAATATAACAGTTTCTCATCACAGTCGGGTCGCGCCCTTTGCCCTAGGGGGTGCCATCTCTACCAACTTAGCTGTCAGGTGGCCCAATGTACAATACCTTTTTTCATATGACCGACTAGTGCCTATAAAATCCCAACAGACTTCACTTGTCTCTTGTAGATTATACGACAACGTACTTTTGTATGAAATTTGGGTCAATTTTATTGATATTTTTCCAATAATATCAGTATATTGTTTCTTTGTATTTGGTTGGATGGAGGACCAGCAGTCCGGGGGACAAGGACGAGTCCGCGTCTCTTTACTCTGTGGTTTCTTTCTTTCTCTCCTCATATTCTATTTACTGCGTTCTCTGCGTGGCTTGTTAGCGCTCCACGCAGCGTCAGTGGCGATGCTTTAGCCACGGCTCCCTCCTCATCCTCGTGGCATCGCTGCGCTCCATCACCGCGGACCATTCACCTGCACTTTTCTCCTCCTCCTCCTCCTGCAATAATGGCAGCTTTTATTCTCCTCTCTAATTGCTTGTCGTATCGCTCCCTGCGGCTCTTTGTCTCCAGGAGTCGCTCTTATCCACCAGTGACACACAGCCACAATATGTCTGCCCAGGTCCTCTCTCTCTTTTTCTTTTTTTTTTTTGTGCAAACGATGCCCTAATCCGTGGCGTTTTCTTTCTCTTTTCTTTTTTGTCTTTAATGGTCCCCGTGGGCCTGGCCCTGCACGGTGCCATGTGAGTGGGTTTATGGAAGCTATTATTAGTGTTTACTCACTGGCACTTACTGGGTCGCCAAGCGTCCTGTGCAGCGGCGGTGGCGTGTGCAGCGAGGCCCTGCAACCCTGACTCCTCGTTTTAATGTTATGGGTAACGTTATGGCTCTGTCTCTTTGCTCAATCGTTAACTCCGTGACCATTTTATGGGGTATTAATTGAGTTGTAATTTTGACTCAATGAAACCGTGTAAGGGTTTAATGCCATTTTAACTCGGGGGATCTAATTGAAAACAGGCACTAAGCTCTCGCGCTTGACACAAGGTCCAATGTTGGACGGGGAGCGGCTGTTTTTTTCCTCTTTCTCTACGTGTTCACATTTCAGCGTGAAATACATATAAACCCCTTAAAACAACAACAAACAGCACTTGGAAACACGTAGTGAAGACACACACAAACGTACGTGCACATGCAGAGAGAGTTTTGGAGAGTTTTGGATGGTTCAGCAGACTGATCACATTACCTCATCTCACATGTATTTGAGGCCCGAAACATGATACGCATGCAATTGTTATTTTAAATCACCGTCTGGGAAAGCTTGGACCCAAGGTCTACGGAGTCACTAACCCGGGTGAGGGGGGAGGAGGGGGAGGCAGGGAGAGAGGGTTGGCCACAGGGGCAGGTGTTACACTGTGAACTGACGAGTTTACAAGTTTGTAGTTTCACTCCCGCAAAGAGAAATCCATCCACTCTCCATCGTTCAGAAAAATCGCTTGTGTTGCTTTGAAGGAGTTGATTAAAACCACAGTGTGTAACTTCTTTTGCAATAGCAAAAGAGCTTGGTCGTTGATCAGAGCTCCCCCTGCAGTTTGGGAGGACTTTTCAAAAAACAAATAAGTCCAAGTTCAAGTCGCTGTGAGCGTGTCTGAGAGGAACGACATAAACAAACGGTGCAGTTCATATGTGTCGAGGTCCTCCAGTTTTTTTTCCAGTGGCAAGTACAGACTTTTGCCACCTGCTGGTAAGAAAAGGGATTTCCTCTCACAACAGGTGCAGAAGGTATTTTTCACCCTGACGCGTGGACGTAAGTTACAAACTGTTCCGTCACTCGTCGATCTGTCTGTCATATCTGAACAACAAGAATATGTTATTGTTCCCTTAGAGCGATGCCTTCTGTGATTAGTGACACGTATGTCACAGTCACATTTAAAAGCTAAATACAGTATATTACAACGACCACAAGAGACCTGTTGAACCAGTTATGGTTTAACTTTTTTAACCTGCTGGTGAGGTCAGTAAAATGTATATACAGCGGTTGTGAGAAGTGTCCTAGCTCCTTTTTTCACGTTCTTTGACTCAACGACACATAAGAAGACAAAATAATGTCCCTTTCGGTTATGTGTATTGTGTGAACTACACTACCATGATGAGTGTGTAATGAGTGATCTAACTGACATGACCGAAATAAACATAAACATAAAAACGTATAAATATCTATCTATAATATCTAATCTACTTATAGTTCCAAAATCTACTTATAATTCCAAAATTTACTAAATTCCAAAATCTACTTATAGTTCCAAAATCTACTTTTAATTCCAAAATCTACTTATAATTCCTAATCCCACTGATTGGTCACAGAGTGTCGTTGCTGAAGAGTCATGAGCGTGACGTTGGACACAAGAATCAAAGCCAACAATGTCCAACTGTAGATCAAAGTCAAAAAAACTTAAAAATCCCTGAAAACATTAACGTTAATCTGCAACATTTAGCAAAGGAAATGTGTAAAATGTCAATATTGAACAGGGGAGTCTTTAGCGACATCACTGCTGAGAGCCGGCAATCAAACGTGAGCCCAATCACGACCACGTTCAGCGACTGTGTCAGACAGGAAGTACTGAACGATTCTGTGAACAAATCTTTTTAGTCAAACTGATTCTAATGACTCAGTTACACACAAAGCAACTGCTTTACAATGTCACTAGTTTGTGTCGCGTAGAAAACAACGTCCCGGCAGTTTCACGCATCTATGACGACAATGAAGTCATGGAAAACGATACCAACACCACGCAGAGTGAAGCCGTTCTGTGCCGGAACTGTACAGTGGAAAAGCGTCATTAGCTGTAGTTGACGTGTTTTTTGTCGCTGTCACGCGTCGTTGTCGTCCGTGTGTCCTGAACCTCAGACCCTCACGACTATATTGCTGACTGTGTTTTAAAGTGGTCGGGCTTTTTTTCTCTCCATCTGCTTGTGCCAACCCCCCCCCCCCCCCGTGTGTCTGTCGTGAGTCCCCGTCTTTGTCCACGTTCACACTTTCAAGGTTAATGTGTGCGTGAAAGGCAGAGGGTGGTGGTGGATATTAGTGCGGCGGCGCTGACTTCAGATCTATAAGAATATATTTCACCTCTCCAAGCTGAACGGGCTCGGAGCCAGAGGCCACGGTTGGTCGTGGTGGTGGTGGGGTGGGGGGGGAATACGGCTCCTTTCTATCTGTGGCGCAGGTTAATTAAAGTTCCTCGTGTGCTTTTAAACAGAGTGCTGTGTGTCACTGGATTGTATTTTAGTCCCTTTAATGATGGACTCATTGTGTCTGTGCGAGCCGAACGGACACATTTCAGACCATCGATCGCGACTAATTTGACGCTTTTCGGAATTCCACATGTCTCCTACGACGTGATGTGTGTGTGTGTTGTCCTCGTGTTCTGCTCTACATGTCCTTAAGGGAGCGATTGTTATCAGTTGTCCCGCCCACATGCAGAGACAGAGTTGACATTGGATTCACCAGCCGCTCACCGCACCGCGCCAGGGGCCCAATCTGAAGTGCTATTATTTTGACTTTTACTATTTTAAGTACAGCGTATGAAATTACGCCTCCTCGAACACAAACATTTGCTTTTATTGATTTTATCGTGTTGATATTTGCATCAAGACTTTTTTTTCTTGCGGCATAAAAGGAAACCGCCCGTGACCTTCTCTCTTTTTTAAACTCTCATTTACTTCGTCGGTAATTTCTCCTTCTCTCCTCCTCCTCCTCCTCTTGCTCCTTCCATCCCATTGACTCTTTCCAGATCACTGAGCTGTGGCAGCTCGCAGGACTGTACTTAGTGTAGAATCTATACATAGAATCCATAAGCATTAAACTTTATCTCATGATTTATCATATTGGACTTGTTGAAACAGGCAAGAAGCTCCTGTAACGACACTAAAGTGACTCCTAAGTCCTTTAACCTGAATCGGTGCATTGTCAGTTTCACTCACTTTTCTTTTTTTCCCCCCTTTCTCTCCTCCCTCGGCCTCTTTCTCTGTCCTCTCCTCGTGTGATTTATTGGATGATGAGCCTTTCTCTTTCTCAAAGGGTGAGCGTGAAGCTTTGGGCGTCCGGCCAGAGGGACCCTGCTTTAATTGGTGTCAGGAATCTGGTCACCTTGAGAGGCAGTTAAAAAGGGCAAATCTCTATTAGCTTTAGTTTATGGGGAGCAAATTAATACGCGGACAAGCATGCACACAGTTTCAAAACACAACGTTACACGGGATGTGTAGGCAACACATTTACAGGCCACTTTATTAGGTACACAGGACACTTTTTGTGTCTGATACGATACAAATATCTCAACTTTTGATATTTGCAGATACCAATAGCAGTTGGGTAACGTCTTTTACCTATTTTAAACAACTTATCTGGACATTGTTCAGCCATTCCTGCTTGGAAAAGTAAGTTTAAAAAAGCCATGCCAAACTCCATAGAGAAAATCAGCGTTTTTAGCTCACAGCGACACAGGAGCTGCTGCCTCGTTCGGGTCAGTTTGTGTCACTAAGGTAAACCCAAACAAAGGATTTCAACCCCCACAGTCACAAGAGAGCATATTTGAAATCACCAATGGGGCAACAGTGGATTGACAGCTAACCCTCACCTTGATGTAAAAATCGCTGGTTTTCTCTATGGGCTTTGGTTGCAGAGAGTGAGTGGTTTACAAACTTACTTATTAGAATATTTTGCGGCGTGATTTTATTTCTTCTTACCATGTTTTATTACCATGTTTTGCCTCAGTGCTTCATTTAGAGCAGTGGTTCTCAAAGAGTGGGTCGCGGACCCACAGATGGGCCTGTGGGATGATTTTTGGGACCCCCACCCCAAAAATTTTTTTTCCTTTTAATTTAACATTCATGAAGTGAAAATGTACATAATTTACCAAACAGAAACAAGGTTTCTGCGGCCCCGGCTTCACATTGGGTCCATAGATTAAGAGATTATATTTAATAATTAACATAATAGGCCACAGTTTGAAACACTACTTGCACTTGTTTTTGTATGAATGCTTTATTTAAAGCAGTGGTTCTCAAAGAGTGGGTCGAGGACCCAGAGAAAAAAAAAAGTTGGAAAAATGCTGTGAAACAATGAAATAAAGCAGTGAACATACTCTTAAGACATCGCAGACTTACTCAGACGAATATTTAGTTTTTTCTTACCATGTTCACAACGATGTCAGTATAGATAATATAAATAATCACCTTTCTTCGCCGTGTGTTTTTGCCCTAATGCATCTCTTTGCTGTCATTTCTGATATCAGCAGTTGAAAAAAAAAAGAGATGTACCTAATAAAGTGGAGCCGGGGAGTTTATTTGAAGGTAATACAAATCTACAATTCTCCCGTTTGCCACGTGTGTGTGAGTTGACATGAAAGCACAGTCGCTCCGTTCTCCCCTTTAAATGCTTTAAGAAATGCATTATGACGAGTGCGGAGCCCAGATAAGTTATTTCTGCTCGGATAAGCACAGGAGGATCTGAGGGAGCCACGAGAATCTACATTAGGGAGAGATATCTGTTAATTAAATCTGTCTCTGCCCGATCTCTATCTGTAACATGTAACTTACACTGCACACACGCACACACGCACACACACATTACCTTTTCCTTTGCAGAGATTTTTTTTTACAGGGTGGCACAAAACACTTCCTTGTCATTTTGTCATTTTTTTTTATCGCAGAATAAGACCTGATATTATATTCTATATACCTGTATTATATTAAATAAAGGCTAATGATCCTGCAGCTGAGGATTCAGTCACATCAGTGGTGTAAAATAAACAAAATTTAGTAATGGTAAGACGACAGAGCTGCGGTGGAGTTAAAAGACATTTGTGAACGATGGCTGAAGCTGTGGATTCTTCACTCTGTCTGCTGTGGTGAACATAATCATTCTTTATGCTGGATTATTTCTTCTTTTTTTCACTTTAATTACGTTTCCCAATCATTCATTGAGATGAAAGTAGAATTCTGAGATTAAAGTCAGAATTCTGAGATTAAAGTCAGAAAGAATTCTGAGATTAAAGTCAGAAAGAATTCTGAGATTAAAGTCAATAAATCAGAATTCTGAGATTAAAATCAGAAAATCAGAATTCTGAGATTAAAGTCAGAATTCTGAGATTAAAATCAGAAAATCAGAATTCTGAGATTAAAGTCAGAAAGTCAGAATTCTGAGATTATAGTCAGAAAATCAGAATTATGAGATTAAAGTCAGAAAGTCAATAATCTGAGAATAAAGTCATAATTCTGAGATGAAGTCAGAAAGTCCAAATTCTGAGATTAAAGTCAGAAAGTACAAATTCTGAGATTAAAGTCAGAAAGTACAAATTCTGAGATTAAATTCAGAAAGTCAGAATTCTAAAATTAAAATCAGAAAGTCAGAATTCTGAGATTAAAGTCAGAAAGTCAGAATTCTGAGATTAAAATCAGAAAATCTGAATTCTGAGATTAAAATCAGAAAGTCAGAATTCTGAGATGAAAGTCAATCAGAGATTAGAGTCATTATTCTGGGATTATAGTCAGAAAGTCAGAATTCTGAGATTAAAGTCAGAAAATCAATAATCTGAGATTAAAGTCATAATTCTGAGATTGAAGTCATAATTCTGAGATTGAAGTCAGAAAGTACAAATTCTGAGATTAAAGTCAGAAAGTCATAATTCTCAGATTAAAGTACAAATTCTGAGATTAAAGTCAGAAAGTCATAATTCTCAGATTAAAGTCAGAATCCTGAGATTAAAGTCAGAATTTCCAAAAGACTGGCTCGGGAACCACAAATGAGTCACAGAAGATTTTTCTCGGGTCCCCAAACAAATTTGGATAATTTTTTTAGTTAAAATCATATATTTTATCCAATTTCTGCCAATAAAACCTCCTAAATGTTACACACTGGACTCACAAAGACATCGTCTACACTACAGTCGTTTGACGTGACTTTTATAACTTTTTTGTTTCTTTCTCATGTTTCTTCTCCATCTTTGTCGTCCGCCTTATTTCTTTCTTTTCTTTTCTTTCTTTCTCTGCATTTTCTTGTTCTCCACTAAAATGTCTTGGGACACAGTTTGGTTATTCCCGAGAAGGACAGGGGGCTCGGAGGTGAGTGGATGGGGGGGGGGGGGGTGTTTGGTTGAAGATTTGGGATGTATGTGGACCAGATGTGTGGACTTTCATGACGCTGGGGGGGGGGGGGGGCAAGTGAGGATGGGGACGACAGAAAAGTGGGGGGGGGGGGCGCGACTACACATGGCTGTTCTCAATTACACTGATCAATGGAAGGGGGGATGAAGGCGGGGTGGGTGGTGGAGGGGGGACGGTGTCTCACCACTGTAAAGAACGGGGACACAGATTGTTAAAAACAGGCTTACTCTGCACTCGTGTTGCATGCAGGTGAAGATAGATGATCATTTGCATATATATACATGTTTTTGTTAACTGAGCCCTCACACTCCAATGCATGTCAGCGTAAAGTAAAACACTTTAAGGCGACGGAAATAAGCACACGAAAAACTAAATAGTGGACTTGTGTTGGGTTTAACTGTGAATACATCTGTCTCTGCAAAGTTCCACGCCAAGTACATTTTTGCACATGCCGTCGCATGCGTGAAAGCAAGCGTACGCCGTCTTTTCGTGATGCGTTTGACGTGAGTTGCCGTGGTTACGGTGGTATAGGGAATGCCATCGACATTTAAAGTCTAAAAGTGCAAGTGCAAGATGTAAAATTGCCCCAAAAAATGACCACAAAATTCAAAATGGCGGACCGCGAAGACCGAACTTGCTCTGAGTTTTCATGAAGCTTAAGCCTGTGGACGTCCATGGCAACAAAATACCATATTTTTACCATATTACCGCCACATTATTAATAAGTATTATATGACATCATGTGTACATTAAACATCTTTTCATGTTAAGCTTTCACACACACACACACACACACACACACGCAGTCATTAGAGCACCAGAGGAAAACAGTGACGACGGCCTGATTTGCCTCCGCGGATCCTGAACGACAACGCGAGGCCCCCGCAGATCAAGTGGAAAGCTCTGTTCTGTGTTTTAATTAGGATTATATGTCGTCTTTAAAGGATTCCTTCTCTGAAGCCCTTTTCCCCCCATTTAGAGCCCTATAGGGTTACACAAGATTAAAAGCACTTTTCCATCTCTTTCCCTCTGATACATCTTTGAAACTGTGCCGTGTTCCCTGTCTCTGGAACACTTTATCTCCCCCTAGGAAGGACCGAGGGGTGAGGGGAGGGGTGAGGCGAGGTATGCAAGACGTTTCTTTCTTTCTTTTCCGCTCTTTTTTTTTCTTCTTTTTGCGTCATTTGCCTCTGCGTGCACTCGCAACGTTCAGCGACCACAAGGTTGATGTTTTGGCCGTGGTGTTTTTTCATGTGATGAAGAGTTCTCACATCACTGTTTACCGCTTCCCTCGTGTTAGATACAGCGACGACGACAACGACGCGCCTGCGTCCAATCACGGGGGAATCTTCCCCTCGGTGAACTCTGACCTCTACTCCTGTGAGCAGAGAAAGAGAAAGGCATTGGTTTCCTCCCTCTCTCCCTCCCTCCCTCCCTCCCTCCCTCCCTCCCTCCTCTTACATTTTTCCCCTTCTTCTTGAAACCAACTTTATTCTAAACACTTGAAAATCCTCCACATGTGCAAGCAATTAGGTTTCACGACTTGCTCTGGATGAGAAAGACACACACACACACACACACACACACACACACACACAGAGCTTGGCCAGCACACAAACCGTGTATGAACATGCACGATTTAGAAGAACACAGATTTGAACGTGTGTCCAGGACGAGACGTCAAGTTTCACGGTATCTGGAGAACAAAAAGTGTCTCCGTTGTGTCATGGACTTCAAACACTACTGTCTCACGTCCGACCACTCATCGTTTATGTCTCTGCTGAGACAGTAGCGTGAAAATGGTGGACACAGGTGTCCCGAGCATGGACGTAGGAGAGAGACAGAGATGAAGGAGCAGATTTTGAAGTTGTAGAAGCTCCAACAGCTTCTGAGGTCGTTTTCACGCCTCATAGTCTCCGCTAGACTAGGCTCAAACCGGGGTGGCGACATTCAGCCGCTCCGAGGTTGCTTTCAAGAATTACTGAAGGAGAAGACGAGAAAACTCTCTCATCTGTTGGTGAATGCAGGACAACACGGAGCTGCATCCAATCCTATGGTTTTATGTGAACATACGACACACAAACGCTGCAACAACGGGCTCAGACATTTCTCCCGGCTATCGTTATACACTTGCATATGTTTTGGTTGTGTTTACCCATAATGCCCTGCGTTGTAGTCCACTTCCTACAAGACCTACATTTTTAGGCGGACCAGAGTTCACTTCTTTGGTGCACATCAGAGTTCAGTTGTGCATTCACACCTCCCCAAACAAACCAGGACTTTCCGAGCATTTGGGTTTCGATGAAGAAGGAGCTGGTGTGAACGCGGCCAGTTCGCGTCAGTCCCTTCATGTCAGGATTAGAGGAACGGTGACGGAGGAACGGTGACGGACAAACGAAAGCCAGTACGCAGATGCTGCAAGACTGTGGTGACCTGCACGGCAGGGACGAAGTCTTCAGGACAAATTCAGATGTTGACCTGTCGAGCAATATAGATGAATAACTCTTCAGGGTTAGGGTTATGGCAGTATGGTATGAACGTTAGACACATTCGGTCAGTTTTAGGATTCTGGTGATTCAGTTACACCCAAAACAGCCGCTTTACACGTCACTAGTTTGTGTGTTTGTGTCACACTCCGCCCACGTTGAGGAGGAGCTACGAGCTAGAACTGTATCATGGAAAAAAAGCCAAAAGTATAAAATCCTGTCAAACTTCACAATTTTTTTTTAGACAAAATCTACACAGAGACTCAGCGACGTGACAAACTTAACATCACGTTAAATATGGTATCGCTGGATTATTTATCGTACCGCGGACTATTTGAGCGATGAGTGCAGCCTTTGGAAGTATTCATTTACCGTCGCCACACTTTTCATCTGTTTATGCAAATCTCACAGAGACTCACGCGCTGCTAATTGCAGACACTCCACCAATCAGACAGTAATTACTGTTATCCTGCTCGTCGTTCCTTCCAATGGCTGAGCAGCTAATTTGAGCCACGGTTTAAACAGCTGGAAAAACAGCATCCTGTGGCAGAAGCTGGAGTGTGTGTGAGTCTGTGTGAGTCTGTGTTCTGTGCTACTATTTATACTGTGTGTGTGTCACGCTGTGGAAAATACAGTGTAATGTATTTTTTTGTTTAAATCGTAGGAAAGTCTGTCAGCATTAGTGTTTGACCCATATGTGGCTGATGCTGATCTGTTTTATCGCCTCCATCTGATACAATATAACAGTTAACACACATTTACTTCACACTAATGGTGTTTTAAATATAAATGGTGTGTATTTTTGTTAGAATAATAATCCATATCACATGTTATGTTATTGTTTCAATCCACGTTGTGTTTAATGCAGGGATTTGTTACCTGGACACACCTGTGGTAAAAATCATGTCTCAGGCTTTGAAAATGCATATTTTTCTTTTTCTATTACATTTGACCTCCAAGCTATTGCCTGGATATTATATTAAAGTACGTTGGAATTACCAACAGTTGATCGTTATTATTATTAAACTACAATGTAAAGTGCATGTGTAATATAAAGCAACTTAAAAATGAAATCCATAAAACAGGTCAAAATAAATGTAGAAACATGTAACTGAAAACCTAATGATCAAATAATAATATTTGGTTGACAAAATATTAAGTTTTGACAAACATAAATATATATATATATCAATAATAGAGCTGAAACAATTACTCGATTAATAGATTACTAAAGTAAACTATTTTGATCATCGATTAATCGGCTTGAAGCTTTTTTTCATGATTAAAAAAGATTTCAGATTGTTTTAGCTTCTTAAATGTGAACATTTTCTTCATTTCTTTGCTCCATAGAACAAAGAAATCATTAAAACTCAATCATTTTGGTTTGTGGACAAAACAAGACATTGGAGAACATCATCATTTCCAGATTTGACAAACAAAATTACTCAATTAATCGTGAAAATAATCGTCACTTGCAGCATCCGTTGTTGATTACTAAAAGAAATTGGCTAAGTTTACTCTGTCTTAACCATAGACCGTTTCTAAAGAAAAAACTGATGGAGTCTCCAAGTTTCCTCCCTGAAGTCAATCAGGAAGATAGAGTATAGTAAGTAGCCACCAGGGGGGTGACTGTACTTGGGAAAATTAATTAAAGTAAGGATCTCAATCACCTGTTTCCAGCTCTTCTTCAAGAGGAACATGAGGTCAATTTTATAAATGAAAATAGATGATTAAGTGCAGGACATATGAGTGGTTACCAGTGGGACTGACAGCCTGGTTGCAGGTGACGTCTCAGAACTTCTGGTTGCACAACGTCAACGTTGTGATGTTGGAGGTTGGAGGCACGGAGATTGTGGAGGCTTCAGAACGGGAGCTGGGATTGTTTTGGGTGACTACACTCCATGAAAAGTGTGTAACGTCACATTTCTACACATACCTGTCGCTTTGCTCCTCTGAAGATTCGTTAATTCCGCCTGACCTACCTGTCAACTCAGTCTCCTCCTCTGTGATTGATTATCATTTTATTAACGTTCCCATTTGCCACCGGGTTCGGGTGATACGGCGTGACACGCGCTTCCGTCTCCGGGTGATGATTGGATTAAAAAGGTGACTGAACCCCGTAATTGCTTTTAAATTACACTCCGCATGAATCGCGCGCATGTCGTTAATGTAATGATTATCCACATCACGCCAATGTTACCTCAGTGAATCTTTAGCCGTTTAGTCCCGACGAGGTGACACGTCGCACTCATCATTAAAGCCACAGACATGATCTGCTCAGACAATAAAGACTCGGAAAAATCCTTTTGAGGGAAATATCAAGCGTCATTAGCCCGGGACTTCCACTCTGCTGGTCATTTGCTGCTCAATTTGGTGTCAGTCAGGTAAAATTATAATCAGTCAGACCAAAGCTCACTGGAAATAATCCAAATATTCTTACACTGATTTAAATTCCCTTGTTTTAAGGCTGTAATGAGCCTAAAAAAGTAGGAAAAACTGGCCAAAATTTAAGAATTTGTTCTTTGTTCTGTGTGTGCACCAAAATGCCCTCCATCGGCCTTTAAACTGGAAGTAGAAAGAGGCGACGTATAAACTGCAGTATTGTTACACACTAGCTCATAGAGCGATACAGCGCCACCTACAGGAGGCGGAGTCAGACGACACTTCCAATAAATCCATTTTCTCCCATCCCATTCCTCCGCATGTTTACTGGGACTCGGCAAGTTAGTAAGTTTAAGTTGTCCGGTTGTCTGTCTTAGTCGGACTACGGTCTTAACATGCAGAAGAAAATGCTAAAACATTAAGAAAACACAAAGTGTTGTGTGTGTCTGTGTATATGTTGTGTTTTGCTAATGTTTTTGCACTTTATTAATTTTGTGTGTTGGTTTTTTTTTGTTTTTTTTTTAAATATTGTAGTGTATAGACCTCCAGGGCCACCGTACAGCAGTTCTCCCATGAGTTTTGTCTTTTCTTGGAAAGGTAACGAGATTCTTTTTAGCTGCAGTACTTTTGTTGGGTAATACATGTTTATGAAAAGTAACTTTCCCCAACACTAAAGCAGTTTAGTGTTGTGTGAAGGTGATGAATGGAGATTATCATAAACAAATAAATAAGTGAATGAATGGACGTAAGTTTCACTTCTTTCTAAATCTACCTTTTGACCTTCTACAGATGGTTCTTTCTTCCCTTGTTTTATTGCTAAAACATGTCTCTCTCTCTCTCTCTGTGGCATTTTCACAATTGCACAAACCTTTTTTTCATTTACAGACTGTTTCCCTCCGTTTGCATGTTTTCATTTTTGACTCATCTCTTGCTCATTAGCCACAGATCTGTGGCTTCAGCAGAAACAGCTTGAGGAGGCACTTTACTGTCCTGATGTGCCTGTAATAGTGTTTTGCAAACAGCACAAGTGGAATCATTTACAACTTTCAGCTGCGGCACAAACTCCACTCTTACAACACGGACACCAGTGCTTGACTTAAACACTCCAGAGAGTGGGGATTATGTGTGGAGTGTTTGGACTGGATAACCCTTCGCTTCATTAGGAATAATCTATCGTGGTTTCACAAAAAGGGCCACATGGTTGGTGTAGTGGTTAGCACTCTTTGCCTTTGCAGCAAGAAGACCTGGGTTAGAGCCCTGGTTGGAACAAGGGCCTTTCTGCATGGAGTTTGCATGTTCTCCCTGTGTGTGTGAGGGTTTTCTCCGGGTTCTCCGGGTTCTCCGGCTTCCTCCCACAGGCCAAAAACATGTAATATGGGGATTTGGTAAATTGGACTCTCTAAATTGACCGTAGGTGTGAGAGTCAATGGTTGTTTGTCTCCATGTGACCCTGCGATGAACTGGCAATCTGACCCCCGCGACCCTCATGGAGGATAAAGTGGTAGAGGATGGATGGGTGTATCCACGATGTCACTCTCTCAGTCAGGACCCACAGCTCGTGAAGATCGACCGCTCAATTTCGGCTTATTTTTGGTAATTTTATGACCTTGTGTAATACAGATCTTAGATGATGTGAAGTGCGATGTTCTCAGTTTGCAGTGTGAACCGGCTGAGGCAACAATACTGAGCTCCAGTCTCTGTCTGTTGCAGCAGAATATTTTCCACCACTTTGTGTTTTGTTCATCCAGTAAATTCTTGGGGTAAGAAGTTCTTCATGCTTATGCAACTGAGTCTGTGTCAGTGGAGTTTTTTTGGCTCAGGTGGTTGAAAAAAGAAAGAAAGAAATTGGCTGAGGGAACAATTACTGCACTTGTATAATGGTTCACTGACTGTTTCAGTGGTTTGGTCTGATGTGAGTTTTCACTTCAACCCAAAACACAGATAATTAGACTAAAAAGGTTGAGACAAAAATATGGATTCACATTATATATCTGGAGAATATCGACTTTTATTATTATGTGCATACAGATGACTAAAACAACATTTATTTCTCTGCACAAACAATGAGTGTTTCTTGATATAGTTGTGATTGTCAACAACAAATGTTCTTCAAAAACGGACGACAGAAACATTTCTGTCACTCACAACAAGTCAACACAAGTTTTTCATCCCCTCCTGACCAGACTAGAAGTTCACTCGCCCCATGGTCATTTTGAGTTTGAGGGTAAATTAAAGGTAGATGCAGTGAAAATACATACATTATGAAAACAATGTCTGTGAGAAACATAAACAGTGTGTAGGAATCCGTTTGTGAGCTTCCAGCGCAGCAGCAGCAGCACCAGCACCGAGCACAGCCTCAGCAGCGGTCCTCCCTTATCATAGCACGTTTAACAGGGGGCTAATCCAATCAGGTGGGATAACAGGGGCCGCTCTCTGTGCGAGTGGAGGAGGATCAGGCGAGCGCTCCTCTGCTTCCCATTAGTGTGTGTCCCTCCAGCCGGGCCTGTCCTAATCCCATTTCCCCATCTAAAGCCTTAACCCAAACAAGCACACAGGACAATAATCTGCGGTCACACTCCTGTCGGGCCGCCCCGGGCCTCCTCGTGCTGCTAATGGATGGATGGATGACTCGACAGAGTGATGCCAAGTAACTGTGTGTGTGTGTGTCTTTTTCTCTTAAAGGCATAGTTTGTGAAGCTTAATCTGTGTTTTTATAAACGTAGACCATATATAAAAGATAAAAGTGGGTGGTTTTGGTTTAAAAGGTGACACAAAGGATGTAGGATGGAATTGGCAGTTAAGCCCCGCCCCCCAAGCTAGAGGATAATTGACCAGGTTTCAGTCCCGGTCCGACAACTGTGGTTGTTTTCTGATTTTAGGCAGATTTGAACAGATTATCTGGTCAAATGATCCTGTAATGTGACGGTTTAAGAGACGCTTTAATCTTAACATCATGAAGTATTAAACATGTTTGATATTTACAACTTTTTGGGGGCGTGACCCTAACCCCACATCCACAGTGTGTAAAAAAGTTTACGTACTCTTCCAAGGGTAACGTGGAAGTAGCGATATAGTGAATAGCCACCAGGGGGCGACTCCTCTGGCCAAAAGAAGAACTTGTGATTTGTAACGTCAGTAAACATTTTCCTGAGGACTTTGCAATCGCTAGTTTCACGTTTCCTTCGGTAGAATGTGACGTTGAAGAAGAAAAACACAATTTTTATTTGTGATATTTCTCTGTATAAGTGCCGACATACTGGATAAGGACAAAAACGCACAACATTTCAATGATTATTTGTGAAAATTCTTGTTTTTGGAGGATGCAACCAGACGTTGAATGAGTTTATTTGTGTATTTCCTCACACAAATTCAGATAATCTCGTCTTTGTTAGTTGTTTTTTCCCTTTACTTCTTCATTTATTCTACCATTTTATTCATGATATTTGCACACATTTTAACATTTAGCTCAAACTTGTGTAAAAGCGCCTTGTTTTCAATGATTATTTGTAAACATTTTTTTTGGGTTTGGAGGACAACAGGCAAAAATCTGCTCTCTGCAGAGATCATTTTTCATTTGCAATTGTGTCGACAGCATTGTTTCATATATATATATATACGTTAATCTGACTCTCTGGCTCTTTGTGACCAACGCAGCTGTTTAAAAGCAGCGCTGTGATTTTTAAAGGTGTACATTTGTGGCATCTTTTTCAAATTTCACACAGCGAGAAACAGAGAAACAGAGAAAGAGAGAGAATTTGAGAGGTTCTGGCTCCGTCTCTCTCTCTCTGTCCCCGGCGACGGCACATGTGGCCCAGATGCAGGGTCCCGATCCAAAACCCCATTCCCATCCAGACGCCACCCCGAGTGTCTCAGATCACATGCGCTGCGCTCTCTCTCTCCAAGGACCTCGGAAAAAACAGCCTCATCCACATTTCTCATTTCTTTTGGTTTCCATAAGAAAAAAAAATCTAAGCCCCGACTTCCTAATGAGTTCCAACTGAAATGTGGCTGGTGCAACAGCATCCACCTCAAACAAGGCTCCGCTCGTGTTCCATGTGGAAGACATTTGTTTCCCCCCGGCTTTTTATGCCGTTGAACAAATCTGATCATTGGATTTTATTTTTCAGGGACGAACTAAGTCTCACTTTTGTTTTTATTTTGATATTAGCTGCACAGGATGGACGGGGGATTGATGCTCACCTGTTTTCTTCTTGGTCACTGAGTGAAAGTTAAAGGTGCCGTCGTGTGTGTGGCGCTCCCTGTCTGTGTGTGTGTGCACAGCTGGCAGCTGTGCTAATTCACAGCTATTAGACTCAATTCAATTAGGAGGAAGATTTTTCCCCTCGTTTGACGGCGCGTGTACCTGAATGCAATGGATCTTTGTTGTGCGTCGCTGAAGGAGACACTTGTGTTATTTTAGCTCATTTAATTGTGCCGAGACTCGGGCGGCCACCTGTGATTATGCTAATCGATGGTCATTTATTTCACCATTTTATTGAAAATACGCCATTTTATTCATGATATTTCTCTGTGTAAGTGTCGACATACTGACGTTAATGTAAGCATTTAGCTCAAAATTGTGTAAAAGCGCTTTGTTTTCAATGATTATTTGTTAAAGTTCTTCGGGTTTTGGAGGATGCAACCAGACGTTGACTGATTTCATTTGTGTATTCACAACTTCACAGCCATCTTCCAGGTTTTGGTTGCTTGGTAACCAACAGACTCGACAGCAGCGTTTGGTTAAAAACACCTGTCTTTGATTCTGCATTTTTCACACACATTTTTTAGACTCTACTGTACGTGTGAACAGCTCCATAAAAAGTCTCATCGCCGTCGTTTTTTTCTGTCCCGGTTTTGATTGAGACAGAACGCGAGGTGAACTCCTGAGACGGCCCGATTGGAGTCAAAAACACACGAGAGCGTGGATTTGTTTCAACTTGAGCAAAACATGACGGACAAGGAGGGGAAGAGTGTGAGATAACAACAGGAAGAACTGGAGGACTTCCTGGTCTGGTCTGGAGAGCGTACTGTAGGCGGCGGCTGAACTTAACACAAAACACAAGCACGCACTCACAGAAAACACTTGGTTTCGTCCGCCGCTCTCCACTCCAGAGAGAGAGAACTGCTGTTGTTGATTTACGTAGCATTGGCTCGTGAGTGTCTGCTGGAAAGCTGGTGAAAAAGTCGTCGAGAAAAACAAAGAATCATCAGAATTATTCTAAAACGGCTCCAAAATGGTTGACAGCTGTGGAATGTGGTCGTCGGAGAAACAGCTCTTGTCACAATCAACTGCAGTTTTTTCATCCCAGTGCCACCAGTTTACTCATCAACAACTGGCAACTCACTTATTCTCCACTGTTAGCACAACAATTAGCACTCTGTCCACCCACATGTGAGCCAGTGTGAAGGCAGAGCTCGGCCCACACACCAGCCTCCATCAATCAAGTGGTTTAGGTTGCAGATGTGTTTTTATTATTTTTTTTTTTTTTTGGGGGGGGGGGGGGGGAATTGATTTTGCCAGTGGTGGTTTGTTGAAGCGTTACAGCCGCATTACAGTTTAAATCAGGTCAGCGAAGGTTGAAGCGTCCACGTGATCGGTCAGTGAAGCTGGGCCTGGAACATGAACGCGACATTTCCCTCATGTACAGTTTATACTCACACAGAAAGAGAGAGAGAGTCGGTTTGAAACACAGAAATTAAGAGCAATCAGAGACACAGACACTTGAAATTTTAACATTTTGATCCACTGGATCCAGAAGAATTTTCTTCATCTGCATAGAACTTTAGAGATGTCACATGAACCATGTCACATTTCAATTGCCGCCAAATCCGTAATCCGGATAAAACGTATTCTGACTGTGCTTTGTTTGCTTTTGTTAGCTTCAGTTTTGGAGCGCGGAACGATTGCTAAAGCTGTGGATTCTCCACTCTGTCTGCTACTCTGAATTTAAAGATTCCAAATATTTTACTGATAATTTTTAAAGCTGGTGTGGTTCTCTCCCCAGCTACATTTCAGAAGCTGCAGATCCATTTTCAATATGACATTTTCATTTTCCCAAAGTTGTTGCACGTTGGTTGTATACACAAGAGTATTTAGTACTCTTGGACCCATTTTCCAAACAATAGGCACCCAAAAATGATCCGATACAAAACCTTTGCAGATTTTCCATAACACATTCAACGATAGAAATAATGATAAAGTGAGGAGCTAGGACATCCGGGAGAGGCTCAGAGTACAACCGCTGCTGCTCCACGTGCAGACGAGCCAGCTCAGGTGGTTACGGTATCTAGTTAGGACGCCTCCTGGATGCTTCCCAGGAGGACCCCACGGGGCCGACCCAGGTCATGCTGGAGGGATTATATATTTTGACTGGCCTGGGAACTTGGGATCCCCCCCCAGTGAACCTGGCAGAAGTGGCATGGGAGAGGGCAGTCTAGGCTTCCTTGCTAAAGGCTGCTGCTCCCACAACCTGGACCTGGATGGCGAGGAAGTTCTCCCATGAATGGGCAGGGTAAACAGATCCATATCCAGCCCAATCAAATCCAAATCCGGACAAAATATGATGGGGTCCAAGTGCGAACTGGGAATTGACGACGTTCAACGGGAACATGTCAAAGGATAAAAAAAAACTGGACGTTCCGACTCCTGACGCCAACTGGAACGCACCGTGAGGCTTCATCAGGGTCTATCCAGAACACTGTATGGCATTTCATGGCTGAGGAAGCCTCGACGTCTCCCACTGTTCAGAAAGCCCTGTTGCTAACAGGCCGGTGTGAGGCCTGTGGATCAGTTTCCTGATGCTCGCCTTTCAAAATATACACTCAGGGTCTCACTGGAGGCTGAACTGTCAGTACGAAGGCAGAGAAGGATGTGGATGAGAGTTTGGCTCGAGAAGTCCTCACCTGGTCGGGTGCTTGAGGGCCCTGAAGCCCCCCCCCTCGCTCCCACACACGTGCGGTACACAAAGCTTCCCTTGTGTGAGATAAGCGGCCGGCACTGTGAGGGCCCTACCCCTCTATTTTTACAATCAGAGCCAGTTTGTTTTCTTTAGGCCTCCGAGCTCGAGTCTGTCAGGAGAACAGCAGGCTGGCAGAGCTGGAGGTTGTGTTGGAGTAGCACTGTTGTGGGAGAAAGGGAGTCCTCTACAGGGTGGGCCGCCCGGGGTTTTTCGGGGGAAAGGCCTCCTCAACATTCACCTCTTATTTGACCGTGTTTGTTTACCTTGCTGATCTGTTACAAGGCAGATTTGCAGCTCCATGTTTTTGGTTGGACGTGTGGATTCGGCACACGAATCCTGACACTGTGCTGTACTACAAAATTTTGTGAAATCTAATGATGAGGTGACAGATTGCGACAAACGCAGGGAGGTATGGTGGCCGTGATGGATCAAAATGGAACAAAGTTGCTTTGTTTGCGTTTGTTAGCTTCAGTTTCGTATCGCGTAACGATTACGGAAGCTGTGGATTCTCCAAAATGGTGGATTTCCTCCTCTTCTTCACTTTAATGACGTTTCCCAAACTTCCTATATGAGGACACACTTTTTACAACCAAATATTATGGACAATTACAATCCCATCTATGTTTTAAGATTTTACTGATCATTTGTAAAGCTGGTAAAGCTGGTTCTGGCGCCAGCACCATTTCACAAATGTTGACCGCACAGCTGCAGATCCATGAACAGGGACTGGCTTGCTGTTCTGAAGTCGAGGCTTAAATCCAGAGACAGAGTCTTTTTCCATCTTTGGAGATTACTGTTTGCAGAATTCAGCCTTCAACTTTTTAAAAATGTGTTTTTATAGATTGGTATTGTTGTGACCTTTGATTTATCTGACTGATCTTTATCTTGACACTTTGTGTTTTACAGTTTTTGTCCCCAATGTTTTTATCTTTGGATTTCTACACAAATAAATCTACTCTTGAATATTTAAAGATGTAACTTCCAAAAACAACACACAACAAACACGTTGGCTCAGTTACGCAGATAAAATATCAAAATTGAAAGGAAACAAGAACAAATTTGCCCGACTTGTGTCAATAATGCATTCAACCTCTTTATTTCTCCAGGTTCAAACCAAGAAATCCATAAAATATACACCTGATATTAATGTTTACATAATATACGTCAAATAAATAAACAGAAACTAACATTGGTCAATTTCTAATTGTAAATATACGATTATGTTAATCTTTGCATTATCTGCTAAAAACAGAGAGAAACTGTTTCTGTGCCGTTATTATTCCTGTCTCTTTTTTTCTTCAAGCCTTTTGGTGATAAAATTGTGGTGTAATATTCTGAGTGTTTATGGTGAAAAGCCACAGTGCTAAAGACTCAGAGTCAGAAGAATGTTTTCTTGGTAAAGACCATTTGGAAAATGATAATAAAATTTAATTAGAAACAGTTGCTTTGCTGTTGTGTGGAGACGAGGCAGCCACAGCCGGCGGTGTTGCTCCACTGCTTTGGTCCAGATTTACTGAGAAAAAGCCATTTTTCATACGAAAGAGGAGAGAAAAGAAAAAGAGAGAGGGAGAGATTTTTCTCAGAAAAGTGGCCGCAGTTACGAAGCCGTTCCTGTAAATATTTTGAGGGCTTATCAGATGTTAAGTTAATTTCTCATTAGGTGCCAGTGGTGTATAATGACGGCTCCGAGCCTTGTGTTGGGGATTATTTAAAAGTGGTTTCTCCGCAGGCAGGTTTCATGATTTTTCTCTCCTCCATTCCTCAGTGTGTCTTGGCCCATCAGAGGCGGCTGGCGGCCAGGACTCCTCTCAGCTCGCTCCCCGAAGACCCCTTGGCTCCACAGAAACAGGAAATGGTAATAGTATTGCACTGCTCACCGACCCCCACCCCCCCCATCTGTATCCACATTTTCTCCCTCTGAATGAACAAAAAGAGGGAGAAAAAACAGACGTGAAATAACATATACATACAGTACGTGTGTGGAAAAAATGGGCCCTACACCATGAAGTAAACCATTAAATAAACATTCAGCACATGCTGTATTGTCAGTTACATACTAGCCACTTTATTAGGTACACGTGTTTGACCGCTTGTTGACACAAATGTCTAATCATCCAACAAATGGCAGCAATTTAGTGTATTTAGTCACGTAGACAAGGTGCTGAATGTCAAGTCGAGCATCAGAATGAGGAAGAATTAAGTGGTAAAAAAGGTAGCAGTGTCCTTGGGAACTATCTTTATTTATTCCGCCTCACGTTGTCAGCAGCTGCTCTTGAAGAACAGGGTCAACACATGAGGAGAAAAAGCAAAACTTTCAAGTACTTTTTGAATAAAAATGCTTTAAATGTGGTTAAAAAACCTTTATTTACTGACAGGACAATAAAGCAACAACTGGTTTCAACCTGAAACGTCTTTGTCAGGGTAAAAGAAGTCAGAAGTTTGGATTTTAAAAAAACATGGTATTAAGTAGTTTTTCATCGATATTACAACATTATTACCATATTGTTACTCAAATATGTACATTTTATATGTTGCGGTCACTCAAATGAGTACATTTGAGATGACTCTGATTTCATTTGGGTGTTTGAGAGATAATATAATAATAATAATAATAAGGTGTAAAGATTGTCTGGCAATGAACACAATTGTACAATCGGTGATTGTACACGTTCCACTTTTTCCATTCGTCAAGTTCAAAGTATCTTACCTGACATGGTATTCAGTTATCACAGTAACTGAGGCGGTGACTGTAGTGTTTGTTGAGGTTTAGACGGTGGACAGTGGCTCAAGTGTTTAATTAAAAAAAAAAACAGAAACAGAAAACTACCTGACCAGAAAAAAATGACAGGTAACGGCAAATTTATATTTTTTATAACTGGATTATCATCAGACAGTCAACAGAACTGACATGAAAATGCATGTTAACATGTTAGTCTGAATAAAACAGAACTTTTAAACGTGTTAGTCTGACTAAAGCTGAACTTTTAAACCTTTTAATCTGACTAAAACAGAACTTCTAAACATGTTAGTCCGACTAAAACAGAACTTTTAAACACGTTAGTCAGACTAAAGCTGAACTTTTCAACATGTTAGTCTGACTAAAGCTGAACTTTTCTACATGTTAGTCCGACTAAAACAGAACTTTTAAACCTGTTAGTCAGACTAAAGCTGAACTTTTCAACATGTTAGTCTGACTAAAGCTGAACTTTTCTACATGTTAGTCTGACTAAAGCTGAACTTTTAAACATGTTCGTCCGACTAAAGCTGAACTTTTAAAGCTTTTAGTTGGCAGTGACCACGCAAACTTCCACTGGTGGTACACGCACCACAGTTTGAGAACCATACATACATACATGTTTTTAATTTTTTCTCACCACAATGGTGCCAGAAGTTTTTTTGTTATGTTTTATGTTGCCGAGCAGAGGATCAGTACTGACTGTCCACAGGTGGATGACCACCACAACCACCCAACACACACACACACGCATACACATGCAGCCTCCAAGTGTTTATGAGTCACTTCACCCCCCGGCCAAGCGTGCGGTAAAGCCACCCAACTCCACTCATATCAATGGGAACTGCTAACTGGCCCCCACGGACACTGCCAGGTTTTTATAGTAAATTGTGAGCAAAAACCACAACAGACTAAAAAGAGATAGGCTTGCACTGACTTCATAGATTTTTGCGGTCTGCACTTCCCTTTGAGTTCTCTCTCTTTCTTTCTTTTTTTTTTGCTTCGCAGTTCTTTTTCCTCCTCCCTTTCATCTTAATTTGAAATGCAGCTGGATCCACCATCTCCTCCTAATAGTTTTCTTTGTTTTTGCAGCCTTAAAAAACAGTGTTTTATCATTTCAGATTTTCCCGTCGGAAGATTTATTTGTCACGAAAGCTTTAATGCGTTCAAGAAGTTTGCTGCTATAATGGTGCAGCCACAGTGGAGAAAAAAAGAAAACCCTCAGATATTTCCTCCTACAGCTCAGCTCGACAGTATCGGTTCTTGTCCACACCTATCCCAGCTAAATATGTTCACCATATCCCATTTTTCTTAAAGAGGGGTTGCAGTGAAGGCAACCCCCGTGGAGCGCAGATGTGACCGAGAGTGGCCAAAAGCATCAGCGCTCTTTGCCAAAATACAACCATAAAAATCTGCCTGCAATAAGTAACCATGAAACCAAAAAGCCTCTTTTCCTATAACAGTGCTGTGGGATCTGTCCGTCAAGCGTGAACCTGAGTTACACGGGGGGGGGGGGGGGAGCTGGGGCCTGATTGGGTGGGGGAAAAAAAAAAAAAACTCCATCTGGGAGTGCAGGAGTTTGTTTCTGCAAGAGTCATAAAACACAGTTTACACACACACACACGTACGGTCCATTCTAACAGGGAAGCTGCGGGTTTGCGAGGCGCAAGCATCGCGTACAGGTGCCGTCTGTAAACACACATACACTACAGAACATTCCTCAGTCTGCACCTTGCTCTGATATCCATTCTTGGCATTCCAAAACACGTAAGAGTAGAGAACACTGTTCCTGCCAACGCCCCCCCCCCCCCCCCCCCCCCCCCAAAAAACAAAATCTCTCATTTTCTCTCAAAGTACTAGGCGTCTGTTCTCGTTTCCAGGATTAGATTCAGCGCACTGCACTTTACCCACATGGCCTCTTTCACAAGGCCTGTTTAAACATTCATCTTTAAAGGGACAGTGTGTAAAGAAAACTTATCAACATTTTGTAGGTTAGGTTTTGTGTTGCAGCTGAATATCTCTCACCTGTAGCATCAAGGTAGCATCAAAACTCAAAAGATGTTTAGTTTTGTCCACAGTGGGCTACTGTAAAAACACGGTGGCGTGGTGGTAATATGAGTTGACATGGTGACTATAGTTTTTCTTGAGGTTTAGACAGTGGGAGGTAGCACAAGTTTAAAAAAAAGAAAAGAAAAAGTGTTTGATTTAAAAATTGATGTTAAAAAACAAACAAAACAACTCTTACCTGATCAGAAAAAAATGACAAGGAACGTCAGATTTTTTTTTTTATATTATCGTCAGACAGTCAACAGAACTTTGAAAATACATGTTAGTCCGACTAAAACTGAACTTTCATGTTAGTCTGACTACAGATGAACTTTTGAACATGTTAGTCTGACTAAAGCTTAACTTTTATGTTAGTCCAACTAAAGCTGAACTTTTAAACATTTTAGTCTGACTTAAACAGAACTTTTATGCTAGTCAAACTGAAGCTGAACTTCTAAAATATGGAGGAACTTTAATAATCCTTTTCATTAACAAAACAAAAAGAGTAGTGTTGGTGAATGCTAGTGTCAGGTTGACAATTCACACATGGATGAATATGAACAATGAATGAACGATTTTGTCACATTAAATGTACATAAAACATTAAAAACAAAAAACACAACTAAATCAATTAAGGACTTTTCAAGACAAGTCTTCACTCAGAAAAAACCTGAGTGGAACATTTTGTCTCTGTCTGTGTTAGAATATGCTAATATGCTAACGCTTCCACAGCTTTGTGATGAGTGAGGCTTTCACAGACGGTGTTGCCGTGCAGCAGTTTACTCGTGTAATGTGACCTGGAGGGGCGCCAGGGAGCCCAGAGAAGGTCCAGGGGCCTGAGGCCTGCCGACACCTCTCTGCAGCCCTGTTGAAATGTTTATTTATAACTCTCTTCCAGCTCCACCTCCCCCTGTCGCCTGCCAGCCGCCATGCCAATCCAAACATGCTAGGCCTCTCCAGACTGATCCAGAGCATGATTTCAGAAAGAAGAGAACCTCTTCTCCCACCCCCCCTCATCACATGCCCAAAACTCCCCCACCCTTTCCCTCTGTCTCACAGCATCTTCCACAGACTTTCAGGGAGAGGAGTAAAGAAGGGAGAGAAAAACAAAAAAAAAGGAGGAAGGGAAGGAAGGATGATGGATAGAAGAACAGAGGGAGGGGTGGTTTACTCCATCCAGCATGGGCTGCTAAATTGGTTTCAGAGCAGCAGTTGGACTCCAGGGATGCTCGGCACACACTGCCGACGAGCTGTGTTTGCTTTTGTGGGGTGTAGGAAATGTGATCTCCATCCATGTAGCCAACCCACATCCCACCCATCACTACCACCGAGAATGAAGGGAGGGCTACGAGGACAGTCGCTAACATGGGAACCAGAATCAGTGGTTTATATGATGGTCTCATTTTTGTGTTTGCCCGACCAAAAGCAGCTTAGCATAAAGCGTTAACATGTTAGTCTGGCTAAAATGTGGCTTTTAACATGCAAACATGTTAGTCTGACTAAGACAGAACTTTTAAAATTGTGTTAACATGTGAGTCCGACCAAAATGGAAGTTTTAAAACACATCAAAAGGGTTACGGGTTAGTCTGAATAAAAAGGGGGACTGTTGTTTTGGTCTGTGACTCAATAACTAAACACCAAGTAGCTACGAACAAGCTGAAATAGGACTGTATCGCCACCTGGTGTAGTGGAGTCCAACAAACTTCATGTGATAAATCCATTCCTTGCTACTGCTTGCACTGTATACTTGTACAAGGACAGTAGCCTAATTAAAAGTCGATTTACGTCGCGCTTCAACCATCGCTCGAATCATCTGTGCCTGGAAACATTCTGACTGATGCGTAGTCCACATGTCGGTGGAAGAGTTAAGGTTTTCCTCCTCTGCTCTTAAAAATAATCCTGTCCACGTATGCCGAGTTCTCAAAAAGATGGATCCTTTATTTGTGCCCTTAGCGAGATTGGTTTGCAGCAACAAGCGCCGGGCATTTCCACCCACCGACAATAACATTACATCACATCACAACACTTCCATCTAATTCACATTTATATTGCACCTCAGTCTGGGTCGGCTGGACGTTCTCGGACATTCTACTCTTGTTTAAAAACGAAACAGCTTTTGGAATTAAAGTCATTTTGGATCTGTTTTTGGTAAATAAAGAAGGAGAATTGCTTCTACCGGATAGGAGCAATTTAAATGAGGAGGAGAGAGGATGCGTCTCATCCCTCACAATAGTCTTTACCCCATTTGTGGCTCAGACATGACATACAGTATGCTCTCCATGCTTTGTAATGGTACCGCTAAGATTTTGCTGACTGTTGTCACTGTTTTTCCACATGTTTGTACAGGAACCAGAGCTGAGCCACTCCCCAACATCACACTGTCATAGCATGTTAACAAAGCGTTTAAGCATAATTGCACAACTCAACTTAATGTAAACAAAACGCACTTTGACATCACACAGATGAGACGCCGGCGACGTCTGACTCCGCCTCCATAGGTGGCACGGTATCTCTCTAGTGCTATTGAATCAGTTTCCTGTTGACCTTTTTACATTGCAGAGAAACAAAATGCTGTCTAAGCATAAATGTTGTCTCTTTGTCTGTCCAAAAGTGAGTCTTCTGAGGGTCATGTAAAGAAGTTAGTCTGACTAAAATCGAGCTAGTCTTAGTCAGACTAACATTCCTGGATAATGTGATTCATAGCCTGACTTAGGCTGGCTCGATTTTAGTGTCACAGTACAAGACAGGAACTCAGTTTCTCGGTCTATAAACAAACCCTGTGAACAGATATTTGGGAAATCTACTGTAGTTTTCCAAAAGGTGCATTTTCAGAGACCTAACCCACAGTTTGAGTTTGTATGAATGGCTAAAACTCACAGAAAAAAGCTATATTTTAAGAAATACCTACCAAAACATGGCCTGGCACTTCATCATTCACATTGACTCTGTGTGGAAAATGCTGCATATTTCACTAAAATCTCCAACAGTTGCATCATATCACACGAGTTGTCTTTGTTACAGGCAGGAAGTCACATGTCTGTAGGAAGGTGGGGATATGACATGTTGAGTCCCCGGCGAGCCCAAGGCTGAAGGCTCTCTAAATAGGTTTAATTGGACCAGGCCTAACACTACCATGCAGACGCTGCCAGACAGACACAAGGCTACAGGGAAAAGCAGAAAACCCAGGAGACCTGAGGCTCTGCGTCCCTGTGTGCGACTCTGTGCCGCTGTGTGGCTCATTTGGTATACTCACAGTTTAAGGACACACTGCTTACACATTGTTATGTCCAAGGGAGCTGTGCCAAATTACCAATACCAGTTGTTTATCTTAAAAACATGCTCATACAGCAGAGCTATGATTGGTTTGTTGCCCAAGGCAAAAACTCAGGCTCTCAAAAGTGGGAATTGTTTACCTCCTCGTGCCTGCATGTGTTTGTGTGCTTGTTTATAGTTTTGTCTCTGTTTATGCGGAAGCGCATTTGTCTGCATGCCTCAGCTTAGGCGTCGCTGTAACAGTGCGAGGACCGAGGTCTGTTACATCCCCTGCGGCGGATGGCAAAATTTAGATCAGCCATAACAAAACTGAAATGTATACCGTATTACTTCCACTCGATAAATGAAGCTGGTGTCTGATGAATAATATATGACGTGTCAGATATTCAATCAGCAAAAAAAAAAGATGGAACACGAGGACTGGCATATATAGACTATAAATGTATGTATTTACATGTCTACAGTGTACTCTAAAATTCTATCTATCTATACAGCTAAATATAGAGCTAGACACAAGTATCTATCTATTGAACTAGCTATCTAGCCAAGTAGCTTGCTAAATTTATGCCTGACGCAAGTATCTATATCAAACTAGCTACAGAGCAGCTAGCTATCTAAGTAGCGAGCTAAATTTAGGCACATGTGTCTGTTCATCTGTCGAACTAGCTATAGAGCTAGATCTCTAGCAAAGTAAGTAGCTAGCTAAATAAAGAGCTAGATATTGAACTACCTATCTTGCTAAGTAGCTTGCTAGATATATAGCTAGACAGGAGTATCTATCTATCTATCTATCTATCTAGCTAAATTTACGCCTAGACGCAAGTAGGCTATCTATATTAAACTATAGAGCAGCTAGCTAGCTAGCAAAATAGCTAGCTAACTATAGAGCTATTGACACAAGTAGTTATCTATCTATGGAACTAGCTAGCTAAATTTAGAGCAAGACACAAGTATTCATCTGTCGAACTAGCTATAGAGCTAGCTCTCTCGCAAAGTAAGAAGCTAACTAAATAAAGAGCTAGACATGACTATACCTATTGAACTAGCTATCTTGCTAATTAGGTTGCTAAATATAGAACAGGTGATCTGTTGTGGCGCCCCCTAGAGAGAGATGGAGAAGCTGACAATAAAATTAAATAAAGTGTAGTACGACTAAATGTGTTATGAAGACCACAGTGCTGTTCAGAAGCACAAACACTTTCATTTACATTTCTGTGTGTGTTTTCTTCTGCCTTATTCTGTCGCTCGCTCACACACGCATTCATTTTGTACACATGCAAAAAAAAAAATGGAGCGTCGTTCCGGGCAGACGCTCATTCCTCTCCCCGACAGTTTGCTTGCCTTGCATCCGAAATGGACTTGTCTTCCGTCGCGCGTGTATACGATGACAAATCCAGCATTTAATTTACTTTGCCTTTTCTGCAGCGGGCACCAACTTCTGTGATTTAACAAATGATCGTGCTTTAAAACGCAGCCAAGTGTTGAGTGAACCCACCACACACACACACACACACACACGCGTACCTTCCGTCACGGCAAACGGTTGCGTGTTAGCGAGCAAGTGTGTGTGTGTGTGTGTGTGTGTGTGTGTGTGTGTATATTCAGTGAGTTGATTGGACTGAACGTGTGTGGTTGTGTGTTTATACTCTTGTTTGTGTGTTTGTCATGAGCAGGTCCCCGGGGAATGTGGTCTCCACAGTAACCGTCTCTCTTGGTGGTCCATCATTAATAGTCTGTCTGCTGTTGATGATTTAGTCTCAGTTAAATGAGGGAAAAAAAAACAAAAAACAGAGCGATAGAGAGGATGCAGTCCAATTTATCAACTAAATCCCATAAAATCATTTAACAACTCTGCGTAATAAACACCTCCACGAGTAAATAAATAACCAGTAAATCAAGAGGTCAGTTATCCAGGCTGTCGTGTGCGTAAATGCGCGTGCACATTTTTTTTTTTTTGCTGTTTGTTTTTCCCTCTTTGTCTCATCTCTCCCTCCTCCTCCTCTTGAGTGAAGAGAAATTGAGAAACCAATCTAAAATCCATCAGGACTTCCCTGCTCACAATCCAACCCCAGCACCCTCCTCCCTCCCTCCCTCTCTCCACCTCACCCCTCTCCTGTTTTTTGTGTTGCAAGCGTCTGGAAATTGGATGAGATGTTCGTTTAGCGGGCAGCTGGTCTGGGGGGCCGATATGAATTGCGTTTCCCCCAACGCCAGGAAAAGGTCAAGCCCCCTCGCCTTGAACGGAGTGCATCGGCCTATTGAGTGGCGCTTTAGTCCATTTACCGCCAGCCAATGGCGACGCGGCAGAAGGGGAGAGAGAGAGAAAGCGAGGGAAGCGCCGCGCGCCGCGTGGAAAGGCAGAAAAGAATGGCAGCACGTCAGATATAAATTCATTGTTTCTCATCACGCAGCTGGGGCAGGAACGGCCGGGAGTGATTGCCGGTGGTGGGAGGATGAGGGTGAGGGTGGGGGTGGGGGGATATTACCGCGCCACGACTCACCCTACATTCAGCATCACTCCCAGACAGATCTTTAGAGCTTACATTATCTCTCAAACACCCAAATGAAAATCAAAGTACACTGCCTCTGCAAAGAATCGACTCGTTTGAGTGACCGTAACACGTACAATTTACATATTAGAGTAACTCGTTTTGAAAATTCTACGTAATACCACGTTATTTGTACAGTAATAACTAAGTAATAGCTTAAAAATTCAGTATATAATGCATATGGGACGTAAGGAAAGATGAATTTCAACTTTATAACATGTTTATTATCAAATTTGGGTCACAAACATGGTTCTCAAACTGAGGAACATCATAAAAATTGTTCACTACTGTATATACCAGGGTTTGTGAGGGGAGTGTGTTAGAATGAAGCAAATAACCAAAAAAAAAACATTAAATAAATAATAATAATTGGCGATAGAAACTGAAACGGCGTCACCGGCATGAAGAATTAGTTAAACAGAACGATCAAAACAAAAGTAAAATTGGTCTCTTGTCAAACTTCCACATGTGCTGCACACCTTTATATTTAAAGCGATAGAAGGAAACAATGCCGCGGCACAATTGATGTCTTGGGTTTAAAAAAAACGAGACAAAAAAAGAAAAGAATATATTCCAACAGCAGCTAAAAATAGAGGCAGTTAATAGGTTGGTTATGTGCTGAAAACAGACACCTGAACAGAACACATACACGTACGCCTCGGGCTTCCATCCATCTCTCTGCTCCTCACACTCCCATACAAGGGAACCAGAGACAGAAAGAGAAAGAAAGAAAGAAAGGGGGAAGCTGTCCCTTTAATTTCCCCGCCTGCGTATGTGGAGGAGTTAAGGCAAAGCAATTAAAACAAAGGCATATTTAACATGGGGTTAATGATTGGCTGACCCTGCAGTCAGCACAGTGACAATATCTTAATTATTGAGAAACCTAAAGTCATTACGCCTACGAATGGCCTGAGGAGCGTCTCTATTGATCGGAATCCAGTCCCATTACAGGCCCAGGCTGGACACACACACACACACACACACACACACACACACACACACACACACTCACTCTGTCTTTATCTCATCCTCTCTCTCTCTCTCTCTCTCTCTCTCTCTCTCTCTGTCTCACACTGCCAGCTATTGGCTGTGTTGAACGGGTGAGACGAGGCTTGTGGAGGCTTTATTGCTTTCTAAAAAATTCATAACCAATTCTGACATTTTTGCTGAGAAATTATTATTTTTTCTCTCCCTCTGTCGACTCTTCCTCTGTGGTCTTTCTTTTGCATGTTTTTGTCAGTTTAAGTGGCAAAAAATGTATGAAACAGGGTTCATCTTCTTTCTGCTTTACTGTAGCGGCCGGTGTGTTATGATTCAATATAGTCACCTTCTCAGTCATGTTTTATCATACATTAGCAATGTATGATAAAACATGACTGAGAAGGTGACTATATGTATGACTATGTATTTGTTAAGTTTTGTACACAGTTATTTTTTGTGTTCTTTTTGCAACATTTTGTAACAAAAAGGTTTTGGTTTACAAATATTTTATGGTCATTTTTGTGACATCAACATATGTCGTCACATGCATGGGGCGGAACCTTTATTGTGCTAAGTTTTTTTTAATATTCAAATCCCATTGTGACACAATAAGTATAAATTTTTAATTTAACTTTTTAAATTTAAGTAAGGTACAATTTTTGAACAACATTACAATATTTTTGTGACAAAAGTGACATGTTTTTGTATTTTTTTGGTAGGGAAAAAATGATAGTAACATATTTTTGTAAATTCTTTGTTGGTGGAAGTACATTTATATACATTAGTATCATGTTTTTGGAAAAGTACAACATTTCGTATAATTTTTTGGTCATGTCAAGTGTGTTTTGTAACATTGGTTTAAAAATATGGTAATTTTTTGGTAATGCAAGTATTTTTTAAACATTTTCAATTCACTTTTTGGTCACATTAGTCATATTTTCATGTACTATTAGGGACATTAGTTAATCTAAAGTGTCCATCTATCAAACTAGCTTTAGAAGTAGCTCTCTAGCACAGTAAGTAGCTAGCTAAATATAGAGCTATAGATACATGTGTCCATCTATCGAACTAGCTACAGAGCTAGCTCTCTAGCAAAGTAAGTAGCTAGCTAAATATAGAACTAGACACGAGTATCTATCTATCTACAGCATCGTATAGTTTTAACTCCTCTCTGTAACTATATAATAACTATAACTCCTATTGTCCCATGCCTACAATGCCACACATGATACACAAAGGCAGGTGTAACAGTGTAAATACAGACAGACAGACAGACAGACATTTGCGTGTTGATTGATTACACACCACACCCATTCATCTAATAAGCCTTTCATGTGATTGCTGCGAGGCACGGCACCAGCGAGGCCAGCGAGTTTAAGGCTCTGTGTCACAATTGTGCGTTTTATGATAAATATAGAAGCCGCGGCGACTTCTCCACCGTCACAGGGCTTTCGGCCTCTCGTGGCTCCTGAAGTGAAGCAGCACAGGGAGAGAGCTGAGATGTAATTACCCAATCAGTGTGTGCCATCCTTATTAAAACACTACTAACAGTGCTCCATTATTGAAATACCCCCCACCGGACACTTCTTAATTCATTAAATAAATTAGCGCCAAGCGCCTTTAATAATTCATAGGACGATGTCTATACGTTAATTTTCTCGCCTCCCGCTGACGGAAACTGTGACAAAAACTGTGGAAGTGTAAGATAATACTGAGCCGTGGGTCGTTCTGACAGCAGCTGTGTGAATGATGAATTAGCAAAAAATAAAACACAACACTGTAACTCTGATGCAGAATGATAAAGAAGAGGATTCTGGAGTACAGAAGAGGATTGTGTAATATGGAACAGGGCTCTGTATTATGGAAGAGGATTCTGTAGTAAAGAGAAATTTGTAGTACGGAAGAGGATTACGTAGTACGGAAAGAGGATTCTGTGTTACGGAAGAGAATTACGTAGTACGGAAAGAGGATTCTGTGTTACGGAAGAGAATTACATAGTACGGAAAGAGGATTCTGTGTTACGGAAGAGAATTACGTAGTACGGAAAGAGCATTCTGTGTCATGGAAGAGTATTACGTAATATGGAAAGAGGACTCTGTAGTATGGAAGAAGATTACGTAATACGGAAAGAGGACTCTGTAGTATGGAAGAGGATTACGTAATACGGAAAGAGGACTCTGTAGTATGGAAGAGGATTCACTGATCAGCTAAAGATCAAACGCAGCTTCCAGCTCACAGGAAGTGATGCTCGTCCTCCATCCGTCCGTACGTCTTTCTGTTTTTTCCCTCGTGGCTCTCTGGTCCCTCTCCCGTGTCCCTCTCCCGTGTCCGTCCCTCACTCATGTTGCATTTATGTGCTAATGAGAATATCCTTGAGCTAAAAGACAATTAAATCCAGGCGTCAGGAAGAGGAATCTCGGCGTGTCTCTCTACATATCTGTAATTGACACATCTGCATCTCTGATGAACTCTCGCCGCGCCGCAGTGTGTGGCGGTGGATGCTGTGTTGCCGACGGTGATGTCCACATGTGATTGTGTTGTTGATGTTATTAGCATACAGGCCTCACTTCCTGGAGGACAGTCTGGACTCTTCCCTGTCATTCAATCGCCGTGTGATTGTTCAAGATTTAATTTGTTTTAGTTTGTCTGTGTTCTTTGTTTTTTATTTCCATGAATTTTGACAATAACAGTTACATACGCAGACACACACACACATATGTGTATATATGTATATGTTTATGTATATATACATATACATATGCATAGCACTCGGTCTTCTAAGTCTTTTTGTTCATACAAGGCCAGACTGTAATGTATTAGTGTGTGTGCGTATTTTTGCTGCCTGTGTGTGTGTGTGTGTGTGTGTGTGTACCATTGTATGTGTGTATTAGTGTGTGTCTGCTCTTCTTGTTTCTGTATATTTTCATGAATACTTATATTTATATCCTTGTGAGGTCCAAAAAACATACAAACCTGTCTTTGTGGGGACATTTTGTCTGGTCCTCACAACTTTAAGGAGCTTTTTCAGGGTTAAGACCTGGTTTTAGGGTCAGGGTTAGAATTGAGTTCAGGTTAAGGGTTGAGGTTAAGGCACTTAGTTGTGATGTTTAAGTTAGGGTGAGGGGGCTGGGGAATGCATTGTCAATGACGCGTCCTCACTGAGATATGAAAACAAGTTTGTGTGTGTACAGCCTGTGTGTGTGTGTGTGTGTTGAGTGACGGGGGGGACTCGGCGGCCCTCTCAGCCATGTCAGTGGCGGCGGCTCGGTGGAGGGTGGCAGCCGAGGAAAATGATGATGATGAAATTAAAATTCTGCGGCCGGCAGAAGGGGCCGCCGTGATTCCACTGGCGGCTGTGAGCATCGATCTGTTCCAGCATTTGACTTTCAACCATGACAAAACTGTGGGCAAATTAATTGTTCTCCAGGATATTAGGCATCAGAGTCCATTAATCCTCTCTGGAGCGCCACGCCACATGAATACTAATTGTCTTTCCAGGCAGCCGTCTCATCCCTCGCTCTCTTCCTCCTCTCTCTTTATGCCTCTTCTGTACGAACTCTCTCGCTCTTTTACAAACATTCTCGGCTCTCACTTCCCTTCTTCCCCCCATTTCTTAGCCTAAATCTTTATCTTTCTCAGCCAAACTCTGTCATATTCCACTCTTATTTTATTATTTCTTTTAATTATACAGCGTATATTTCATTTATATTACTTTGGCCAGATAATGGTGGAATATAAGTCTCTATATGTAAGGACCTGTGTGGCATTTGAGAGGGAGCGGAAGTAAGAAAAATAGCCCCTAACACCAATTATGTAAGCTATTAACACATTATGCTGTACGGGATCTAATTGGACGGCAGCCCCCGCCCGCGCGCCATGACAACAATCACCTAGACCCTGTTTATCTGGTAATTGATAGTCTGGAGCTTTAAGCAGCAGAGGCATCAAAAATTCATACAGCACATGCGGCGAGGACCTGGCCCCTTCTCTTCCCTCTCAGACCACACATTGATTGGTTTTTATTTTCCCTGCCTCTAACCAGGGTCATTTTTGGCCAGTTTTTTGGGGACGAGCTCTGCGATATCGACGTCTGTGATGTTGGTGTTGTGATCGATGGTCCGCCGGGCCGCGGCAGTAACGGGCGTAAGTTATCTGACGCGGGGTCACGCGTCCAGGCACGATATATTAGCAGCTCCCGCTTATTGACAATCCATCGCAGGTATTGGCTACATCCCATAATAAATATGTATGGTGCAGATTGTTGGTTTCCCAGTGTGTTGTTTGAGCTTGCAGGCCCCAAAGGCGGGAAACTCTGGCATCATCATAAACTAATGTGAAATAGCATTATAATAAAAAGTGCACAGCCCCCGCTTTGATGAAACTTGCATTACGTCTGACAACGAGGACATGAATGACTTTAGAAAGACCATCATTTATGTCGTAACGCGACGTTTCTGCACGTAAAGGAGAAGAAATGTGGCGGCGGCGCCAGGAAAAATAGAAAATAATCAGCGTCACATGATAACAAGGGTGTTTTTCACAATTAAACAAGATATTATTCATGTTTTAACGCGACATTATTGTGACACAACTCAATGTTGTCGCATTAGAACATCATATTTTCACATTATAATGAGGTAATGTCACACAATATTTCGTGAATTTCACATTTTCACAAGATATTTTCACATTATGAGACAAATACATGAAATAACGAGGGAGAAAACAAAATGTTGTTGCATTAAAACGTGATATTTTGTCACAGGTTCATGCGGATGGAGCTGTTTGTCTTCATTTACGTATTACGAAATGTTTTTAGCACCATATAAGCAAATAACCACAACCTCTGTTATCTTAGTGCTCGTACGCACCTTGTGCTCGGACCCTAATAATATGACATTTGTGCCAATACATCATCCTAAATCTTACACACTGGGTCTTTAATGAGCAGGTTTGTACTCACAAATTGCAACACTTGTTTTTAACAAACTCAGTGTGTATTAGTGGCGTCGCCAACGTCTATAAGACTGTTGGTACAAATATGATTGCAGTATTACACAATATTCTAAATGAAAACTAACCCCCAAGTGATGAAGGCAGACGACTTATATGCTACGTATGCCATAAAGTAGAAATCATGATGGCGACCCACAACCTCAAGCTCAAAAATCCTACATTCAGTTGCTTTACGGAGCCAATTTATATAATCTGGTGCTAAATTCCTGCCCTGTCATTAATTCAGAGTATTTTACAGTATTAGACACATATACAAACATTAGAACAACACTTCTGCTGATAAACCCTCTTAAATCTAACACACTGGGTCGTTAATGAGGTTTGTACTCACAATTGGTGATACCCACAAACTGCAACACTTGCTTTTTATCAAACTCGGTGTATTATAGTGGCGTCGCCGACGTCTATAAGGCTGTTAATGACATGAGGTGAAGTCAGAGTCAAAGGACTGGAGTGTGCGAATAAAAGAGTGAGCAGGACATGGAGGGAAACAGAGCGTGGAGTCGAGAGTGAGGGTGAGGAGAGCGAGTCCCTGGTGGCCACTTCCTGGCTAAATCTCTGCTCTCCTCTCGTCTCCTCTCTTCTAGTGCTAATTAATGAGGCTGGGGAAAAGGAAACGCTCTCATCTTAAATCTGCTCTCTAATTGAGCAGTCCTTTCTGCCGGCGTCACACAGCTCAGCGTGCGTCTTCCGCATGATTTGGAGCTAAACGCGCTGTCACTTTATTACCCCGCCGCCACCACCGCCGCCGCCGCACAACTCGTAGAGCACGATTACACCCAGATCAGTTAGCTGCTACAATTAGCATGTTGTCTGTTGTCTTTGTCCCGGGCTGAGTCGAAGTCACCGACCCCACAGGTGAAGACGAAACACGTCAAGCACACAGGGTTAGAGATGTTTTCATTGTCGGCTCTGGTGCTTCTTTTTTATTATAAATGTGTTGTTGTTGTTATTTTTTTGGGATGCACCAGGGCTAACATTTGAGAGACTGATGTAGAAAAAATGTACACGAATGTCAGGGAGTGTGCTTCAGATACTTTAATAAAAAGAAAAAAGTTGTGAAAGGATTAGAAATGATAGTAAAACTCTCATTGTCCAAAAACTAGTTAGACATTACCGCTTCCTCCTAGCCTAGAAATCTAGATGCACCCTAGCGGTAACAAATTTGATAGCCTCCGCGTTAGCTGGCGAGCTGCAGAACTGGTTAGATAGCTAGTGTTTAAGGCCATGTTGGCATCGGTAATTCTGCACCAGTGACTTCCTCGCAATGCAATCATCCTTTATTTCTTAATTATTCTTTTCCTTACAATTACCTTCCACTTCTCCTCCACAGTTGTTGGCATCCACCTGTCCTCTTCCTCTTCTTCTTCCTCTAAAAAGAACAATGAAATGAAAAGAGAGAGCGACTTGACAGTGGTTTGGATTATTCTCATGTAATTCTCTCGTCTTTTGCAGACATTATTCTGGACGTCTTGGACCCTGCGTCTCATCAGACCTGCGCGCATTCTTCACTCTGTGCATCATCAGGTACGATACACGACAACAGCCAGCACCAGTGTCTGGGTCACACTTTTACACATCCACCAGGTTTTTATCGCTACTGCTCAGCTAGTATTTGATCAAATTCGTATGTGGTGCAAATTCATTTCAAGCTCTTACAGGTTGTCCTCCCATCTCATCTTAAGCTGTGTCAGCACATTCTAGTCCTTGAATTTAAGGGAATTTAGTCCTGGAAAGTCCTCGAATTTGACGTCAACCAAGGATGGTATTAGCTCTAAGCGGGTACAGTTGTATCCAGTGGATCAAAATGTAAAGATTCCAGGTTGTGTTACGTCACACTGTGTCCCCGAGGGTTCATACGTTATAATTTCACACTCAATGAACTGCTCTGACGCTGGGAAATACAGTGAGGTGACTACAGGAAAATATAGGATTCATCTCAGTAACAAATGACTTCTCCTGGTGTCTGGTGGTTTGTGGCGATGAGACATTCACTTTTTTTTCCCTATCGTAAATCGTGACATATTGAATGTTTTTATGGGATTAACAGTGCAAATGTAGATAAGGCGAGGGAGGGGAGGAGTTGTAAGGTGTTTCGGAGCGACGGGTCACGGCCGTGTTTCTACCTTTAACTCCGAAATGCTTTTCACATGAGGAGATCAAGCATAAAAGAAGGGGCGGCGTAGCATATATAGGTCCACGCCTGAAGAAAAATCAAATCTGGTTCTACTTATGAGAAGGTTCCCACCCACTTCTCCTTTTTTCCATGGCGGCGAATAGTCACATACACACACATTTGAAATAGTTTGGTGTGTGTGTGTGTGTGTGTGTGTGTGTGTGTGATGGTCCATCACTGCAGTGCTTTGATTCTCTGTCTTGGAATGAGCGAGTGATGTCATTGTTCCTCTGGGGTTTCAGAGTTACTGGGATGAGGTCACAGGGGGTCACTACATCCTTGGATTCATCTCTCTCCTCCTCCTCCTCTTTCACTCCTCCATTTAAACGCTACCTTTCTTCTCCAGACGTTTCTCATACAGACGTCCCCCGACCCCCCCTCACCCATCTCCATCTCACCTGGATTGGATTCAAAGGTTGTAGTGTTTAAACCTGGACTTTAACTTGAGGCCCCCACTCTTTATTTAGGACTGACAGGTAAAAGGAAAGGGGGGGGGGGCAACTGCTTCAAGGCAAAAATACACTTAAGTCAGGGTATGTAACACAAAACCAATAGGAATTGGTTATTGGTTATTAGGAAAAATGTGTAAATACATTGATGCACAGAAACAGGTCTTTGAATTAGATTTTACATTTAATTTAAACAATGTTATTCACAAAAAGTGTTTATTGAGCACATGATTTAATCACATAAATGTCAGAAATGTCAAAAAATGGATGCAAATGTATCCCACACTCATTGTTAACCGGTTGATAACAACCTTGACGCGGTATTTGACTCATACAAACAGCACAGTAACATGTGGACAGATAAAAATTAGACACTTACATGTGTATGACTTATTTACTGTGAAACAAACATGACAGAAGTGATATTAACGGTAAAAGAATCAGTGTTTGTATGACGGCAGCTCTCATGGAATTCAAATTCAGAGTATTAGTCGCTCCACCATGGCGAGTTTTGTAGGAGTTGCTCAAAATAGCTTTTTAGCCTCTTTGCAACTCGCTCGTAGATTCTAACTTGTAATTTTAAAGCAACTACCAGCTATCTATAGATCCTTAGTAACTAGCAGCTAACATTACATTACATGTCATTTAGCAGACGCTTTTATCCAAAGCCACTTACAATGGAATTGAGTACAATCAGCCAGGGGTGTCAAACTTGCGACCATTGCGACCATGATGTCTTTCGCACACAGGGTACCGGTCTTAACCACTGAGCCACTCCACCAATCAATCTTGCTAACCAGCTAACTTGTAGATCCAAAGTCACAGGCACCTAACTTGCAGAACGATGGCTTTATAGCAGCAACTAGCAACTAGCAGCTAACTTGTAAATTCCTAGCAACTAGCAGCTATCCTATATATCCTTAGCAACTAGCAGCTATCTTGTAGATCCATAGCAACTAGCAGCTAAATTGTAGGTCCATAGCAACGAGCAGCTAACTTGTAGATCTATACTAACTAGCAGCTAACCTATAGATCCTTAGCAACTAGCAGCTAAATTGTAGATCCAAAGCAACGAGCAGCTAACTTGTAGATCCATACTAACTAGCAGCTAGCCTATAGATCCTTAGCAACTTGCATCTAAATTGTAGATCCTTAATAGCAACTAGCAGCTAAATTGTAGATCCATAGCAACGAGCAGCTAACTTGTAGATCCATACTAACTAGCAGCTAGCCTATAGATCCTTAGCAACTTGCATCTAACTATTTTGCAAGTCTTAATGTTTAATCTACATCTAACTCTCATATTGCTTCACTTCTTAAGTCCAAATGGTTTTGCTGAAACACTCAGAAATGTAGTTTTATGTTGATATTACGTGACTTCAACAAGTCGCTTCAATCCACTGCTATTTTAGATTTAATATTTGGTATTTTCTACAACTCCCTTCATAACTTTGCACTAATTTGCTAAGTTCTAACTAGTTCTGAGACTGTAAAGTTTATAAATTGTTATATTGGACTGAGAAAAATTAAATCTCCTGTCTGTTTTTTCATGTTTCATGAGGCACCTGGGCATGAATGTGTCAGACTGACTTTATTTCACTTTATATTTACTATGAAACAATGTTTCCTCATACGTTTTACGTCTCAGGTTTTTTCTCTCTCTCTGTGCCTAAGTGAACACATGATGAAAGCTCGTTCTGAAATGATTCATGTGTCATAAATACATTCACTGTATTCTCTGGTCTCTTATGAAATATCTATTTTAAGGTTAGCAGTGATATATTTGGCTTTTTCTTAATTGCCGTCCCTCGAATGTTACGACAGTCACATTTCCAAAACTCAATACGACAAACTACACTTTTACTTTCTCATTTCAGCACCTTTGTTTTCTGATCGTAACAGCATCGTCCACCTCCTGTGTTCAGGGAGGAGAACCAGAGAAAATCTATATGATATTTCATTCTGATGGTTTCCTATTATTCGGGGGGGAAAAAAACAATCTGTGAAGGAGTCAAAAGCCTCCATAAATGGCATGAATGCAAACATCTGGTCTATTTATGAATATATACATGAAAGCATGTAGCTCATCTCTCTGTGTGTACATGGTTTATGGACATTCTGGGTGCAGTGCGATGCAGATTTTCCTTTATAATATACCGTATCTCACAATCCATTAAATGCTGTAAATCTCATATAGACTACGCTCAGCGCAAGCAGAAATATGGTAAATATACTGTATGAGACGCAGTCACAAAGACAAATATATGAAAGATAAATAGCTACTACTATGTGTAACCACAGAAATATTAACTTTTTCTTTCTTTTAATTTATTCCACTTGTCAACTTCATGTGGAAAAATTTGCCTGTGCCTACACAGGTTAATGTAACACAGAGAGAAAATAACAACAACCATTTACGATAAAGTGCCAGGGAGTTATTGCACATTGTTTATGTCTTTAAATACTGTATATATGTATGTCTATAAAGTCTAAATAAGCTACAAATGTCTAAGTTTAAGGTTCTTATCCCTGTATCAGAGTTGAGTAATTAATATTTTTAAGGATTCCATGCATTAGTTCTCACATTTTACATCGGTAACAGTTATTTATACTGAAAATTAACTATAAAATTGTAATAAAATGCAAAATTGTAATGATTAACAGTGTATTTCAATGTCAATGTTGATATGTGGACCTCGATACAGACATTTGTTTTCAAAACCAATTTTATTAAATCCAATTACAACACGCATTACGATAAATGAACAGAACCCAATTTTCTGATCTCACATTTATTCTGTACACCGTAGATCTAATCAACATCCCATAGACACGTTACGCTCCGCCTTCTTCTTCTTCTTCTTCTTCTTCTTCTCCTTTGGAGAATATTCCCAATAGTAGTTTTCCAATAGTTCCATTGACATTGGAACATGGAAGACGCTCCCGAGTTCATCTCGTTCCAGTAGAGAATTTGCGAACATAACTCGGGTTTTCAGAACGTTGGTAACAGTTTGAATCATTCATTTATTCGTTAGTTTTAGTTTTTTCCGTTATTGTCCCATTTCTCCATCTAACGCATACTTACACCACTCGGTTTAAAAAAATATGCATTTTTACTTCTATTCAATATTTAGTGGTAAATATGTTCAATAACTTCACCATGATACATTCAAGTGTCATCAAACTTTCTGTAAACTTCACCATGATACATTCAAGTGTCATCAAACTTTCTGTAAACTTCCCTGCACGATGTTCTGATTGTGTCCTCCTGTCCTCATGAACCTTCTCCGTGGTCTTCTTCCTTTGTCCAATATCATCACTGTCCCTCCAAACCATGTCAACCTTGACTCTCTTGACTCTCTCCAAAACCTGTCCTGTCCCTGGATTTTATGCTCATTTCTAATCCTGTCCATCCTGGTCAACACTCCACAACGAACATCTCAGCATCTTCGTCTACTTTACAGTAAATTATAAAATGTGACTGAATGCAGACAAGTGTAAGAACATCCCACTGGTGGGTCTGTGTATGTGCTTGTCCACACACGTGTGCACAGAGCCCGCTCTTGTGTCCCCCGCTCGTCAGTGTGTATTTTGTCCTTTCATCAAACGGAGGGGCAGGTAAACATGACTTGTGGGACGCGGGGGAGCAGCGGGTGAGTCGCAGTGAGCTCATAGCGGTCGTTATCCTTTGCTCCGTCCTCGGATCTCCAGCATTCCCCAGAAGCACCTGGTCTCCCTCCTCCTCCCTCCTCCCCCCTCCCTCCCTCCCTCTCCGTCTCCCCCTCGTTGCCCCTGCACAGGTCCTTGCAGTCGGGGAGGGCAGCCTCAGGGTTGGAGGGTCCCAGCTGTGTAAATGTTTTCAGTTGCTGTGCGACTGCAGCGTGGTCCTTCTTTCTTGATGCGGCGCCAAGACAAGCTCGGCATTGGTTGTTCTTGGCAGCTGCTGCGAACCAAAGAATGTCAGCATGACTTTAAAAAATATGACGGTTTGTAATTTGGAACGCAGATTGAAAACTGAGCCGCTGGTACAGTTTGTGTTCATCTAATTATGCCACAATGCCCCCCCCCCCCCCATTTTTCCTCACACCTCACAAAGTCCTCCCCTCCTCGCTTTTATTCTTATCCAGGAATGAAGCCGTAAAGCTGCTTTGTCCCCTGTGAATTATTTTCGGGGGAAGGTGTAATGGCTTTGTGCCCTGCTGCATTACTTATCCCATGTTTATCCTCGTCCTCTCCTTCATGGTTGCACAGTTCTGTGTCGAGTTCACATCCGAACCTGAGTTACGAGCAACTAAAACTGGGTTGTTGTTTTTTTTATATTTTAAAGAAAATTATGTAAGAAATTGATTGAGTTAAATCCTGAAATGAACATTTTCATTCCTGCAGCTCTGGGTCAAAAAATGCCAAACGTCAGCATATGTTAAAAAGCCTCAGTACCCTCCTCAAAAATGTCTCGACAGATGTTTGAAGACAGTTTCCCAAGGACAAATTTGGTTGAGTTGATTGAGTTGATGTTGGAAGGATAACGGTGGTACAGTGGTAGAGTGAGTGGTCTTTCAGGCAGAAAGACGCACAATTGATTCCCAGCTCCACTTTTCTACATCTACTGAAAATGGGTGCAAAACTGTCGTCGTCTGAAGCAAAACTAGAAAAGCAGACTCTTTACTTTGGCATTTACACAAGACGATGACGACTCCTCCTGGGTTCCACGTTGAACTTTAAACAAAATACTATACAGTATATATGGAAAAATATATACAGTAGTTCCACTGATCTGAGTCTGTAGACTTTTCTGTATGTTTACACAGTTTACACTTTTATTTTGATATCCCGCCAAATATTATTAAACGTCTTTAGAAACAATGGCTCTCAAACTTATTTGTTTTAGTTTTTTTCCATTTTTTTTCAATGTGTTTTTTTTCCCCGTTTTAGATTAGATTTAAATTGGGTTTTTTTTTTTAAGCTAGGGCGGCGACTAACGATTATTCAGTTTTATTTTCTTTGCATAGCGCCGAATCATAACACACATTATCTCAAGGCAGAGCAGTGAAACAACAACAGCTCACACAATGAGTAACACTAGGGGGCAGTGGAGAGAAAAAAAATCCAGACTCAAAGATGTGCAACCTCTGCCTAGACAGTAATGTAGTAATAGTAATGAGTAATTCATTAATAATCGAATAACCATCAGCGTGTGAGTGTGGCATAAATAAAATAGCAAAAATCATCATGTTTTTTAAAAAAGGTCGAGACACTGTCGCGACTGTTAACAAAGGGTTGCCGACGTACGTGGTGCCCCGAGCGCGTTCGAGTGAAATCTGTGTTCATACGTGTGTTTTTCTGGCCTTCTGTAAACGTGCCAGACGACAGTGTGTGTGTGTGTGTGTGTGTGACGCGGGCATCTCTTCTCCCACACACGTTGATATGAAGTCCTCCACATTCCCCCCTGTGCTCGAAGCTCAAGCATAGATGTGTCAAATATTTAACAAATGAATGAGTTTTTAATCTGGGGCTCGGGGGGAATGGAGCGTCATGATAAGGTTCTCTTCTTCTTCTTCCTCCTCCCTTTTTTATATTTGTCTTCCCTTCATTAGCATAATTTCCTCTGGAGTGCGTGTGCAAGATTTTTGTCGGCTTTGTTTGGGATCCCCACTGAGATCTGAAATGGAGGCAGCGAGTCACGGGAGAAACCTCAGAGACGTTTTCTGCCGGCGCGTCACTGTGGAGCAGTAAAGGCGAACGTTGCCAGTAACACGGCTCCTATTGTGTCTCTGGCTGTTCATCCATTTGCCCTTAATTGGGTTAATTGAAAACTTAAATGCTAGATTTGTTGGGGTTTTCTTTCCCCCTCCTATTCCCTAATTAAACTGTTGTTTTTTTCCCCCTCTTATCCAATAACACACACACACACACACACACACACACACACACACACGGACGGACGTGGTGCCAATCAGTGAGGAAGTGCAACTTAAGCCATTAAAGGCTGGTTGTAGGATTACAAATGTTAGACCGGCCCTAATCAGACGGCCACTGGAAAAATCCACCACCTAAGCAGGGGAGAAATGAGTTATTAGGGCTCGTACACATTTACACAAGGACTGCAGACGTTTGAAATTATTTTTGCCTTTAACAAAAGACGGTGGGGGAAAAAAGAGTAAAAGTAAAGTCTAATTACAAATCACTTGAAGGTTAAAACATAAATCTCGTTGTTTACGCTCGATAACGTGTCGCCCGCAAATGTGAGGAAGAATGATGACGTGTCAGATTTGTGGGGAAGAAAAGAAAGAAAGAAAATGAAGTGGAGTTAGTTACTCCATGTGGATTTTGTTCAGCAACTTTAACTTTTGTGCTACGACAATCCTAACTTTCATGTGAAATGAAATTGAATTATTTGTATTCAAAATAAACGGATACACACATTATTTTAGTATTTTAGAACCTCAGACAAGTTTCAATGACTCCATGGCTGTGTTTAATGTTGTCACAGTGTTGTCAAAAACATGTCACATCAACAGGTGGCGCTATGACCGTTATCTGTCTTGGTGGCCGATCAGAAGAAAATGTCGCCATCTGTTCTAGTCGACAAACGACAAAAAATAAACTATAAACTGTTTGTGTGAGAATATTAATCGTGGTTAACACGAGTGTCGCTAGCCGCATATGCGTAGTTTGGCTACTCCCTTTCGGAAAGATTCCCGGTGGTTAAAGAAATTTTACGTATTTTTACTGACTTAATGACTAATTTTTAGCAATAATTAGGGATTCAGGTTTCTACGAATGTCCCCAGCCATTCGTAGTCCTGCCCCTTCTATGGCAGTCTGCAGAGAGATACGACTGATGTAAACACTTACTTTTATATGGAAATCTTTACATTTAATCGTCACAGTTTTTGTTTGTCTTCGTGGAACCAAGTTGCTACAATTTAAAACGAGTTTCTCCCATTTTTCAGCTTCTTAAATGTGAATATTTTCTGTTTTCTTTGCCCCGTGTAAAAAATAATTAATCGAAAACTCAATCATTTTGGTTTGTGGACAAAACAAGACGTTAGAGAGCGTTATCATTTCCAGGTTGCAGCTCTAATCCAGTGTGTCTGAATGTGATATATGTTTCGTATGGACTCAGATTATGTCTCATACACTGTTTAAAAGCTAATCCGGGTGCACTGTCTTATTTAGCTTTAATGAAATTGTCACGTCCTTTAAGTCAGTGGACGACGGAGTGAGCGCGCCACAGATACAGTAAACAAATCAAGTCCGACTTTATATTTGGAGAGGGGGCGTGAGCCCGGCGTCTGGTCTCGGTGTCAGCCTCGAGGACCTTTTACGCGAGCGCGCAGTCCATCTCACGCCTTAATGAGGCACCGGGAACATCAACAGAGAAAAAACCCACCAACTTAATAAGGCAGGGCAAGCAAATGAATGATTTTCGGAATCATGTTTTAAACAAGTCGCCTCCCTGAGCGTGCAGAGACAGAAAGATCTGCACGTGTGTGTGTGTGTGTGTAAGTTCTTCTCTAAACCTGGCAGAGAGCGGAGGCTGCCACAGACATCAGCTCCACATTTGCATATTCATGGCTCAATTTGCACTTGGCTATGCAAATGTATGCAAACATCGTTTCAGAACATTTCAAAAATAGCAACCAGCATTCCAAACGACGTCGTGCCTCTTAATATGCAGCCACACAAGAGAAGGAAGGAAGGAAGGAAGGAAGGAAAGGAAGAAGGAAGGGAGGGAGGGAGGGAAGAAAGAAATAAAAAAAAAATTAGCGGGGGGAAAATCGAACAGGCCAAGTCAAGGCTGAATATCTGATTTAAAGCCGTTGCTGCTGCTGCAATCTTCTGCAAACAGGTTAAAGCAGGATAAACCCGGCGCTGCTGCTGCTGCTGCTGCTGCTGCTGCTGCTGCTGCTGTAACGTAGCTCCAGTATGATGTGATTATATGTCTTTTTCTCTTTTTTCCCCAATGCCCTTTGTAGTATGTTTTGCATGTGTTTTGTGTGTTTCGTGTATTTAAATGAGTGACGATGTTCCTTCTTTGTCGCACCAATGTTTCCCTCAGGCTTATTTTCCTTGCTAATTAGACTTGGATGGGTTTTTAAAAAAGACAGTAAAATAATTGTTTCCAGGCTCCGCCACTGAGACAACAATAAAAAAAAAAGAAGAAGAAGACGACGCATGATATGACCCACATTATTCTCTGTGTATTAAAGGGCCAGCGTGGAAGTTTTACACACTGTTCAGACTTGGTATAAAAACATGTTAGGATTACGTAATGTGTTCATACCATAACTCCACCCATACCGTACTGTACCATTACTGTGGTACCCCAACCGACGGGTAGTGAAAATGGAACGTTTTGGGAAAGTTAAAAAATACTGTACCAACCTGAAGCGTCATGAGGCCAAACTTCTGTCTGAACTTCAGATGGTTTGATGCACTTGTAGACTGTTTATTGGAACTCATGTTTATAAGGTTTGAATTTGACCAGTTTGACAGTCATATAAGAGGATATAAGAGTGGTTATTCTTGGACTATTGGGTATTTAGTTTTTGCCAATATACGCTCTTAATGTCACACACTGGACACTTTAACTTTTGGTTTTACGCAAAATACACAGATTTGTCGCTGCTGTAGAAACATGTTCGCAAATTATTCTGTAATGCACGTGGGTTTTTAACCCGACTTATCGGCTCCGATCGGCTTTGGAAGGAACGCAAAAGACCTGAGTGAACATGTCAAGTTTGTCTTTGTTTACTTCATTTTGGCAGTGAATCTTCAGCACTTCGCAATGATGAACATTCATTTTCGCGGCTGCTATCGTAGCCAATAATCATCTGTATCAACTGAAAGACTAAAAATACACAAATGAATCTGAGCTCTATGACGTCTTTTTGCTCCGCCTCGCTTCGTTTCAGATGCGAAAGATTGACCACTGGCAGTGAGGACAGTGTTAATAACCACTTTTGCTTTGAGTTCTGGGTAAATCCCGGTGAAATTCAAATGCCAAGGAGGCTGGTGAGTGACAAGAGGACAGACTTTGTCAAACCTGGCTTAAAGTGCATAGAATAAGTCTCATTCTAAGGCGCGTACATTCAGTTTCTTCCAATAAACCCGACCGGACCTTCAAGCGAATACAGGACGTTTTCGGCTTCGGCGCCAGGTCCACTTCAGAACGGGGGGGGGTTTTAGTGAGTCGGAAGACGAACAGAAGGAGAAGAGTTCAGCAAAATCTACTTTAGCTTAAATCCTATTCATCTGCTGGGCACAAGGCTGGGTAAGCTGCTCCCCTGGCACCAGGTCTGTCTGAGGGGCCGTGTGGGGCCCTCAGGAGCTTTATCTCTCCTCCCTGTGCTCCTGCGGATAAACGGCTCCGCATGGAGTCCTAATCCCCCTCTTCACTTAGTCTCCCTTTTCCCTTTCCTTTCTCCTTTTTATTTTTATTCCCCTTCCTTTTTCCTCGCCTGAATTGCCGGCCTGCAGGGACCCCGCTCTCTCTCCACTATAATGTGAGACAAACATTTCACCCAGAAGAGGCTTGTTGTTAAAACCCCCCTCGCCACAGTTGCTGCTGTTTTGCGAAAGTGTTAATTTTATGACACTGAAGGCCGCGGTAAAAAAGCAGAGGCCGGGCTAATTAGCCGGTGGTGTTAGGTGAGCGGTGAAGAGTGGGCTCGCCGCCGCTCGAGGTGCCTTAATCATTGTTTACGAGTTCACTCAGCGGGGTTCTTCTGGCTTTTTATTCTCTTCTCACCACCTTCCTTTGAGGCCTGATTTAAGCCTCGTTCATACCACCAGTGTGTGGACGAGCAGGAAGTCAACAAAATAAAGTCGGCTTTGTGTGGATGACTACAGTGGATACATCGGAATAGATTCAACCCAAGTTTATGTTCCACATTTCTACTCTCAGGAATCACTTAATGATGCAGTGATTGTCATTAAATTGATAAATTAAAGTTGGTTAATGTTTGGTGCAGTTTATATGTGTCTTTGGAGGTCTATGGGAAAAATGAGCTGAACATGATTTTATAAATTCAAGACTTGTAGCTGCTTTTAAGAAAACTGTGTTTGGTGACAGCCAAGGTTAGTGTAGTTAATGAATAAAAACTAGTTTACAAAACTAACTAAAACTAACTACAACTGGAGCAATAATGTGCTTAGTTTGTGTCTTTGTACATTCAATCCCTTTGGGTTCATATGTGTATGTATTAGTGTATTTATACTTTCTCTGCAAGCAATTTTGAGACAATACTTATTAGTTCTCTATATTGTGAATAAACATGCATGACATCGTCATGTGTCAATACATTATTGTCTTGCGTCATATTGATTATCATGGACTGGCTGTATTGTGATATTATTGGTAGCATTGGTGCTGAACCCTGTGATTCACACCCTTAGACCATAAAGAGCGAGAAATATGAGCGGAACAGACGTTTGATTTTAGACGCAGGTCAAACTGCGAGAGTTTGTTTTAAAACTGCGAGTCTGTATCCATTCACATCTACACTCTCTCTGATTGGTGCACTCGGGTGCTTTGCTGTTTCCTTCCAGAGAATAACACGATACGGTGTTTTGACAAAGTCGTGATTGGAGCTTGATTTGTGCGAGAGAAGAAAAAAAAAAGAAAGAAAAGAAAAAGTCGTCTCAGCGCTCACCAGGAACTGCTCCTTTTCGTTTTGTTTGTATTTCACTTCACGTGAAGCAAATGCAGCAGAAAATACTCTTACCTAAGCGGCACACAATCCCAAAGCATTATATTTCTCTTTCTTCTTTTTTTCCTGTGTCCGTGGGGTTTATTTAAAGAGTGTCCCTTAATGGTGCTGCCTCTCATAAGTGGCTACAAGCCTCATTTGGCTTTGTTGGGGCTGCTACAATGGGCGGGGGAGGGGGTGGGGGTTTACCGTGGAGAGAGGTACAGTAAGTGCATTACCAGAGAGAGAGGAGAAAGTGGCCGCTGCCTCTTTAAGATGGTTTTAAGTGATCAAAATTTCATGCAAGGCTGCAATTGGTGGTATAGTGTTGCTCTTTAAGAGAGTTGCCTAATGATTGCCATGTGTGGACAGTGGGTTTTTCTTTTTTCTTTTTTTTGGGAAGGGGGATTTTGTGGAGGGGGCCCTGAGACCGGTCCAGACTGTGAAGTAGACTGGTGAGGTCTGGGGGCCGGGGAGCTTTGGAAAGCTGAGCGGAGCGGAGAGAGAAGTCTCACGGAGGGTCTCGGAGAAGGCCAAGCCATATGAGATTACGGCATACCTAAGAAATGTGCTCGTCGGGAAAGTTTGTGTATTTTGGGAAGTGCTCCAAATTTTCCACAGACAGCTTTTTATTTTTTATTTTTTTTTGGGGGGGGGGGGTTATCTCACTCCCCCCGCCCTCCTCTCCTCGCCTTCTCCTCGTAGTTTGGACTAATTGCGTGGCGAAGCGCCCGCTGAGTCAATACGAGAGAATCCGCCCCCCCCTCCCTCACCTCCTCTTTCCAAACATCCACTGATAGTGTGTGTATTTTTGAATGTGAAGAATAACATGTCTGTATATTTTCCGAGTGCGCGGCTTCGGCTGTAGGTTTAATTTGAAAAGGATGACATATTTTAGCGGAGGGAACCAATGTTTCCAGTCTGTGGCTGACAGAGGAGGTTGTTTCGGGGTTCGGGGGCGCGACGCTGCTCTGGTGCCGCGGGAAAATAAACTCGGGACATTAAGACTCGAGGGGAGGTTCGTCTGATATCATTCAAGTAATTGCGGTGTTTGTTGATGTTTGACATTCATGACTTTTTCAAACCGCTCTGCTCCAAACACACACCGCGGTCATTTTTTATAAAATAGCGATGAGCCAATACCGTACTCTTATTGATCCAAATCAAATTCAAAGGGAAAAAAAAGTTACATTTAATCTGATCTGAAGACATTATGTGACCAGGATGTGAGTGAGCGATGAAAATGTCTGTTATTAGATGATAAATGTTATATAAACAGCTCAGTTTTTTAAAGGAGGTAAAAGTAAAAGTCTGTCAGTGGTTTTGAGCCCTTGCTTAACTCTTCTGTCACCATCGCAGACAGGATTTGTCTCATTACCGTAACTCCTAAAACCGTTTGCGATATCAAGAAAATTAAAAACATTTTGGACTGGTGATCTGTGCAGGGTGTGACTCCGCCTCTCACAGTTAAAAAGACTTAAAAATCCTGCTTACAGTTCCAAAATCAGAGGTTCCTCAGAGGTTCTTCAGAGGTTCCTCAGAGGTTCCTCAGAGGTTCTTCAGAGGTGGTCAGAGGTTGGTCAGAGGTTCCTGAGAGATGGTCAGAGGTTCTTCAGAGATGGTCAGAGGTTCCGCAGAGATGGTCAGAGGTTCTGCAGAGATGGTCAGAGGTCAGAGGTTCTTCAGAGATGGTCAGAGGTGGTCAGAGAGGGTTAGGTTCCGCAGAGATGGTCAAAGGTTCCGCAGAGATGGTCAGAGGTTCCGCAGAGATGGTCAGAGGTTCTTCAGAGATGGTCAGAGGTGGTCAGAGATGGTTAGGTTCCAAAGAGATGGTCAGAGGTTCCGCAGAGATGGTCAGAGCTTCCGCAGAGATGGTCAGAGGTTCCTCAGAGATGGTCAGAGGTGGTCAGAGATGGTCAGGTTCTGCAGAGATGGTCAGAGATGGTCAGAGGTTCCGCAGAGATGGTCAGAGATGGTCAGAGGTTCTTCAGAGGTGGTCAGAGATGGTCAGAGGTTGTTTCAGCGCTCTCACTGCAGTGCTAATCGTGCTGAGACGCCCTGTCGTCCAGACTATTGATTTACGTTTGTGTCATCACAGTGTGACTCTGGTTGTCAGCGCGGAGGAAGCGTCACAGTGAGAGGAAATCAAAGACGCTCAGGGAACAGTGTAAACTTGACAGATTAACGGTTTCAAAAAGCCGCCGTGTTGTTTGTGTGGTAACTCAAACCGCTCTGCTCTGAAAACCGAACACGCTAGTTTATTACCAAGTTCAGAAAATCAAGTCAAAGTGGTTCTGTCACGTCTCGTTGATTGATTATTGTATAGTTGTGTGTGTAGCAAAAAACAAAACACACACATTAATAAAAGTCTAAAATAAAGAAACTGTTTTTAGAGGAAAATGCACTCCATCATAATTGACTGTGAATGAAATCCAGCCTCAAAAAGATCATTTAAGAATGAAAGATGCAAATAAAAAGACTCATAAATGATTTATTTTGGTCATGTCAATCCAGCTACAAGTGTCCAAAGGTTTTGGGATTAGGATTAAGGAATTGAACCCACTACCTTCCAATTGAAAGACTTTTGGTACTTAGCACAGTAAATGTCATAGACTTTAAAACTTTTTATTTAAGTAATATTGTTAAAAAGTGACTTCAACTCAAGTCATTTTTATGGTAAGATACTTTTACCCAAGTATCACATTTTAAGATACTTTATACAAGACAGCTATTTACTACTGAGTAGAACAGGATCAAATGTAAGAAAACAAACAAATGTTTAACTTCTCACTCTTTATTTGAACATTCTTATCGTACGTTATTCTAGTTTATGACAAAATCAGTATTTTCGTGGCTTGGTGACAGGAAACTGACGGACATATTTACAGTATATATACACACACACACACACACACACACGTGGAATCAGTGATGTCTGAACACGTGTTGACAGATAAAAGAGAAAAAGTGGGATATATTGTAATTTAATCATTGATAGGAGTAAAAAAAAAAAATAAATACATGGGTAACATGTGATACAGACAGGAGCAGTCACAGGAAACTCTATTTATCTGCAGCAGGGGTTTGTGTTGCCGGCCGGCCACTCCGCTCTCTGTCCCCCCGCGTGCACGCACACACACACACACACACACACAGATACTTATCGTGGTTTAAAGGCGGCGAGTCGCCCCTATCACCCATCAACACACGCTGCCTCCCCACTACAAATCCTATTACTTTTATCCTTAGCTAATACTGGGGTGCTGCTGCCTCCTGTCAGGGCCCACGGCACAAACAATTTGCTTTCTTCCTCCTTCCATTTCACAGAACTGCTCACGGTCAGAGACAGAGGGGGGAGACGGGGGGTGAGGGTGAGGGTGAGGGTGGTTAGTGTGAGCTGCAGGCGCTGCCGCTGGAACTGTCGCACAAACTTTCAAATGGTTTTGCCAGAGTTTAAGTCGCTGCAGGTGGAAAGTGGGATGTGCTCATGTTTATGTGAGCAGATAAGAGATAATAGCGCCACCTACAGTGTAAGTGCAGCTCATTCTGAGTTCACTGAGACCGTTAAAGTGGAGCAGTGTGTGTGAGTTAGTGACGGCGTGTGATGGCGAGACGGCCGAGGACAGAACAGAGGTCAGAACAGAGGTCATTCTGTTTGTGTTGTTTCTGCTTCAAAGTGTGACAGGTTTGTAGAAACTGTGACGCTGCACTTTTCTATTTGATTCAGATGTGTCGATGTGTTTCCTGTCACACACTAAACCCTGCCCACCTGCCTATGTACCTACCTACTTCCTCTCTACCTCCTTAATGCCTTCATACTTCCTTCCTACCCACCTACCTAATTCCTACCTACCTACCAATGTACCTACCTGACTACTTTTCACTTTCTTTTTCTTTTATATCTTTATTTCCAACGAACGATTAAAAAAAGATAAAAATTAATAAACAAATGAAGAAAAAATTTATAATAAGAGTAATAATAATCATAATAATACTACCAACCTACTACCCACCTATACCTCCCATTTACCCATGAACCTCCTGCACACCTATGGTCCTGCCTTTCTTCTTCTTACCTATTTACCTCCTACTTCCCTACTTCCTTCCTACCTGCCTCCCACCTAACTATGAACCTCCAATTCACCTATGTTTTTTCCTGCCTACTTCCTACCCACCTGCCTACACACTGATGTTCCTACCTATCTCCTAACCTATGTACTGTATTAGTTACCTATGTACTACTAAAGTACTACTGAAATTCTAAAACATCTGAATTATACAAAATATACAATATAAATAAATATAAATCTGCCTAAATAGTTTATTCAACAAGAGACCTCTTCATATCTCAGTTACAAAACATCAATTATTCATACATTGTCCATAAGAATATGACAAAATGCAAAGCGGTATTTTTTTTAATAATTTGTTAATACTATTGGAGGTTTATTCCAAAACATAACATTAGAAACCTATTTTCATAACCTCTCACGGCCTGCACCTGCAGTACCGTCACAGTCCACCAAGGGGCCACAGCAGAGGGGCCAAAAAGAGTAATGTCTTAATAAATGTCTTTATTTATGTTATCCCTAAATTTAACCATAACCAGTTAATGCCGAACCCTGACCTGAACCTCACCACAATTCATAACTTCATTCTAAGTTAATCCTGAGCTTCAGGAATGAGGTTCTGGTCTCCACGAGGATACTGGTCCTGACAAGGACAGTGTTTATGATAGAAAAGAACACACAGACACAGACACACACAGCCCACCATGGCTGATGCGTCAGGGCTTGTTGTGTTCACTCGGGTCCAGACTCCGCCTTCCTGACCCCCCTGACCCCGAGTGCATTCCTCTCGGAGGTGATTGGCAGCCCATGCAAATACAACACCACCGTGACTGGCAGCGAGAGCCACTCCGTGCCCTCCCCACAATGCCCCTGGCCCCTCCCCCTCAATAGACGCTGAGCTGGCGTCATTGTGCACATACAGTGACCTTTTACCTCTCCAAAGTTAGTGCTTCCTGGGAACCACCCCAGAACTTTTCTCCCTCTCTCTCTGCGATGTGTGTTGGAATGTGCGACACGTCGGCACCGTGTCTCTCTCTCTCTGTTAAACCTCCCTCTCTCCTTGTTATCGCCGTGTCTCTCCTTCATCCTCGTCTCCGTCTGTCTCCCTCTCTCCCTTTGGCCGTCTCGACTGCGACCACCACATAGCAGGCGAGCGTCTTTTAAATCCCACTAAACAATATTTATTTCCATGGCGGGCGCATAAATTTGCTTCTGTTTTCCGCCGCCTTTGTCACAGTCACATCTCTTCTGGCTTTAAGGAGCGCGAGGTAAACAGCTTCAGGTGCTGTTGTGTGGGGTCGGCTCATGACGCGGCCCGAGGGCAGCAAAACACGTTACAGCTCTAACTGTGTCAAACCTCAGAGGGCTGGGAGGAGCCTGGCCGAGCCCGCGCGCTCTGATGTCACACGCCAGCAGCGAGCCGCGTCAATAGAATGAACAACACCTGCTGATCAAAGAGGCCACGCGGAGGATCCTGACAGACGGATGAAATCTCAACACGACGACGTGTTAATGCAAACACGTCGTTCCCCTGCAGCTCTCGGCGGCGACGTCTACATGCGACTGCGTTTTTATTCAAATAAGATAAGATCTGCAGTCACGCTGAGGCGTTGCGCTCATGCCGTGTCAAAAAATGTGCGGAAAAAAAAAAACATTTTCTCTTTTAGGAGTCACGTCGTCCTCCATGTTGCCTTTGTTTTCAGTGATAATCGTATAGCATTTCACTTCTACAGTCAATTCAAGTGAAGCTCATTTCAGACTCGGTTATTTTTACGTAAATTCTGCAAAACGAGAACAAGGAAACGCGATAATTATGAAAATAATAATAATTATTATTATGCTAAAATAGTGTTTTTTATTGAAAATGTTCTATATCACAGAGTAAATAACACACAACTAAACTACCAGTAAAACAACTACTAAAACTATTACTAAAACAGTAACAAAACTACTAACAAAACTACTAAACTACCAGTAAAACAACTATTAAAACTACTAAATTACCAGTACAACTACTAACAAAACTACTAAACTACCAGTAAAACAACTTCTAAAACTACTAAACTACTAGTCAAACAACTACTAAAACTACTAAACTAACAGTAAAACTACTAACAAAACTACTTAACTAACAGTGAAACTACTACTTTTATTTACTTCTGATGAAGGTTTTTTTTAATAATTTGATTCATTAAAAGAGTTCAGACTGAATCATTTTGGTTTGTGGACCAAACAACAAATAGTTTCATGGAAAAAACTGATTATGAAAATAATCGTAAAGTTAAACGGTCACGTCGCTGATGTGTTTGTTTGTGTAAAACATGTGAACGGCCTTTAACAACTCCTCAAATCATACATCACATGAAGTAAAGTGGGTGTAAACAGGAAGCTGATTCTCTTCTTCTCTGTAGATGTTCTCTATGTTCTGAAAGTGCAACAGATGACGAGGTGAAACTAAAAATGGACGTAAGTGTGAACGGAGCTTTTCCTTCACAGCTGACAGTCGAGTTGTGACTCAGTCTCAGCGCAGGTGTTATTACGTCATTAACTTTTTCGCAGTTCTTTTACTGGTAGTTTAGTATTTTTTTTTAGTAGTAGTTTCTGGGATCTAAGGTCAAACAAAGATCCATGATCTGTTTCAAAGACCTGTTACCCTGGTACGTACAGTAGAACGGAATTGTTCTAATTGATTCTATTGGTCAATTGGTTCTATTTCTATTCTCTGTCGTTTAACTGCTGCAACTTGTGAATTCCCCCTGTGTGGGATCAATAAAGTTTAATCTAATCTAATCTAATCTATTTCAAATTTTTCTCCAAGTACCACCAGAGGAAGCTCAATAGCACTGGTGGTACACGTACCACAGTTTGAGAACTATGGGTTTAAGTAATCATTTTTTTTATAAAATTTTATCAATCCCTAATTTATTCATATTCTTTCCATCACATTTTGTTTTATTTTCCGATGAATGACCGTTATCATAATTCATAATCAATTCAATTGTATTTGTATAGCGCCAAACCTTTACGACATTATAGAGAGAAGAGAAACGACAACAATTCACACAATGAACAAATCTGTGACAGAACCAGACGCAAACATGTGCAGCGTCTGCCTAGACAGGTTGTGGTGAAAGGAAAAATACGGGACCGAGGAGAGGAAGAGGGAGAGACAGAAGAGAGTTGTATCAAGTTATAAGTTCAGACGAGACCGTTCTGAATCAGTGATGATTACAGTTTATAGAACTACAGCGTTATTTAAACAAGCAGCAGCAGAGATGGTTGATAAAGAATTACCCTCTGTCATCATTTCCCCAACATTTGATCAATTTGCCCTGAAAAGTTTGCCCAAATGCCCCTGAAACCACTGTAAAATGCTAGTTTTCTTACCCTGATGTGTGTGAGTGTGTGGATCACTGAGCTGTAAATATTCCCTAAAGATTTCTTGTGGACCTGGATCCCTGCCCCCCCCCCCCACTCGCTCCGCTTAATCTCTTATTCCTTTTGTTCCTTTGCCTTTTGTTCTTCCTCTTTATATACCTCTCTCTTTTTTTTTACCTCTATTCTTTAATTACTGTTCCCACCCAGTGAGGGCCCTGTCTCTGCGACCCCCCCCCCCCCCACACCCCCCCACCTCCATGTCCCAGGAGAAGCAGGGAGACGCGACCATGTGGCTTCACTGACAATGACATGAATGGCCGCGGTGGCGGGGCCACCTCTCGGAGGACCGGGACACAGGGGAGAAGAAGAAGAGGAGGAGGAGGAGGAGGAGGGAGGCAGGGGAGGAGGAGAAAAGATGGGAGAGAATAAAAAAAAGGGGGTGGGAAAGATGAGCACAGCCAGAACTGGTTTCAAGCCTTGTGTCGCCGTGGGTTGGGAAGGAATTCTCAGTTCCCTGGGTGGTTTTCAGAGGGAAAGGTGGAATGAGGCGAGGGGAGGGCGGCGAGGTCTAAATCACGGGAGGAGAACAAGAGGAGCAACTTTAACAAATCCCCATTCTCTATCGCCGCTCTGGCCGCGGTGATGTAACGACTGAGCCCGGGGAGGCCAGTGACGGGATTATTCAGCCACCAGTCAGTCCACGGTGCTGCTTCAGGGATTTATTCCTCATCCATGAAATAAATAAAAAGGCAGGGACGGCAACTCCTGAACAAGAGTCTGTGTGAGTTCCTCGCAGTAAAGACGAGCGACGATGTCAGTGATTTAAGAACGTTAACGTAGTTAAAGTTATTGATGAGGACGGAACGTTCATTTCACTGAGTCATGAGAACAAAAAGTGTCTCCGTCATGAACTTGTGACGCAGTGAATGTAGTTTAGCCTCAGATGGAATTACACAGAGATATACTGTACATGTGTCACGACCTGAGTGAATGAATGAATGAATGAATGAATGATGTGTGGCTACTTCCTGTTCAACAGTCCTCCTAACAGAAAGTGGTACACGTGTAGAACAAATCAGGCTTCATCCACAATACGTGTATGTAAAAACTACTTTGACTGTGTCTGCGTCCACCTTTTTAATTTTTGGGCAAGTCTGGAACAAGTGGTTGCCAAACACCAGGTCGAGGACCCAAAGAAGGGTCACAGGAGATATATTTTGGGTCCCCCCTAAAAAAATTTGCTGAAGTTTTACTTAAATTTACAAACATCAACGGATGATCACATTGGTCCCGCCTCTTAAAAGTGGGCGGTGACTTCACCGTTTCCGGGCTATAGTTCACGGGTCGCCCACATGGAAATGGAACAAAACGTAAACAAATAGACATTATTTCTCTTTCTTCTCTGTTTTTGGTGTAACGTTACAGCGCCACTTACAGTGCGTTTCCAGTCGTTTCAGTGGGGTTCCGTGTGGACGAAGATAATCATTTCTTCAAATGATGTCGTCTTTTACAGGGAACTTTTTGTAAACGGCAAAGAAAAAGAACTCAGACCTTAAAGGAATACTTCACCGATTTGCATTTAGCTTTGTTTTACTAGAACAGGGGAAGTATTTCTGAAAAATTGTGCTTCTCACCCTCAGAGTTGAGAAATATCTTCATTCTTTTCTTTGTTACGTGCCCACCAGTGACACTCGGTCCTGTTAGCGTAACTGTTAGCAAAGATGGCGGACAACATTTACATTCTGGGAACGAGGTCCCGCCCCCCTACGAGTGGGTCAAAAAGGGCAGAATTAGCGTTGTAGTTTGTAGTGTCACTGGTGGACACGTAACAAAAAAAAGAATGAAGATATTTCTCAACTCTGAGGTTGGGAAGCACAAATTTTCAAAATTACTTCCCCTGTTCTAGTAACACAAAGTTTAATGCAGTAAGTATTCTTTTTTGTCCAGAACCAGGTCCTAACCCTTAAAAATAGCCGTGTAAAGCCGGTTTAAGGACCAAGCCAAAATGTTCTCACAAAGACAGGTTTAAGTCAAAATGTGTCCTCATGGTCTACTACACACACATATATACACACCCAGAGAAAGAGAGAGAGAGATTTATGAATTATTCTATATTCCCTCCGAGCTGACAACTTAATGCTGCCTCAGCCACGGAAACAAGATGGAGTCTGATTGTCAGGATATCATGAAAATCCACATCCAGAGAGTGAGCTCATGAAAATCTGTAGAAACAGAATTATTCACGGCAAAGCTTGAAGAAGAAGAAGAAGGAGAGAGAGAGACACCATCACCATCCCTCACCCCCACACCCTCCCCCTCACCCTCACCCCCCATCCATGATCATTCCACACACATCCCTGCCACATCATTTCTGTTTAAATAGAATCGCTTAAAACAATTAATTACAGTGGCCATCTTCTCTCTCTTCTCCCTGTGCGCCTCCTCTTCCTCACCCCCAGCCTCTTCCTCACCCTCTCGTCCCCCCCGCACGCCGCGGCAGATACGGGCGCTAATAAAAAGGCATTTACCGGCCGATTTTCTGGAGGCCCGTTGGTTATTAACATGTAAATTAAATCATCACAGCTGTTCCATTTTCAATCAGATGGAGTTTGAGGGAGGCGGGGGTCGCAGGCGAGGACCCGGCCCCCGCACTGATTTTATTACGCACACCTTCATTAGGAGGCCTGCAGCCACGATCACCACCACCACAACAATCAACCTCCTGACACACACACACACACACACAGGCTGATGATGATGATGGTGCTAAATGCTCCTCGTAGCATGTAATCTGCTCCCACATCAGCACGGGTTTAAAAATAAACAAGATATAAAGAATGCAAAGTTAAACTGATTCTTCATGTTGATTTGAAAACTGTTGATTTGAGCATTAAAGCAGAGCTTCAATTATTAACCCTAATTTAACGGCTTCAGAGTCATTGTGACGTGTTGTTGTGGGCGGATCTTTACGAAATACATTGACACAAACACAAGGAATTTGACTGTGGAACGTTAATATAATGTTGGCTGTGTGACTTTGGAAAGACTTCAGCAGATTTTTCAGCAGACTGGAGATCACAGACGACGTGATCTGTCAAAGGAACAAACTCTCGCGAGAGAGTCGTCTGTCGTCAGTCGTCTTCTGGCTGTCGGCAGCATGTGTTTGCAGGTGTGTGAGTTGTCGGCACACACGACCTGATTGTGTCCATTGATTGACAGGGACTGAGGTCAGGTTTGGTCTGTTACTCTGACACACACGTAGATTTCTTGCCATTTGAAAAAACCCGGTCTGGAGTTTCCTCGAGTTTCCTCGTGTGTGGCCCCTCACTCTTCTTTCTTCTTCCTCGCTTCCTCCAACAATGTTTTTCTCTGCTTCTTTTTCGCCGTCTCTACCGTGATGAACGTCTGAAATAACACGATCACTGCCTCCATCTTAGAGCAGGTACCTGGCGAGTGTGTGTGTGTTTTTCTTGCGAGACCCAGAGACTTCGCAAAACCTCCTGATTCTGACGTACTCCGGGGTTGGCGGCCCTGATCTTGCAAGGCTGGTTTTCCACTGACAGGCAATAGGGGGCAGTGGAGACCCCCCCCATCACTACTGTCTTTCGACTCGCGAAAAGTCGTGAGACTCCATTTCCTCGATAACCGATAACCACTCTGCATACGTCGTCCCGATCATTGATCTGATTGGTTGTCGTATCCCCAGTCACGTCCATTGGTCACGCCTCTTGAAAGTGGGTGTTGACTTCACCCTTTCCAAGTCTTAACCCTAAAAAAAAAGCGCCAAAATGTTCTCAAAAGACTTTAAGACCTTCTGATTCTGACTCCGGGATCCTCGGCCCTGATCTTGCAAGGCTGGTTTCCCTCTAACAGGCAGTAGGGGGCAGTGGAGACAACCCCCTCAATCTGCCCACAACAACACATTTAACCATCACCATGACTCTAAAGCTGTTAAATACGGCTAAAAATCCTGCAGCGTTCCGCTTTCAAACTACAATTACAGATGAGTGTCAGGAGGAGTCTCCAGGCGCCCGTTGACGAGCCGTAACTCAAAGAAATCGCCATACGATGCAGCGGATGATGGACTTTTACCAATGATCATTTGTCTAAAGCACATATATGTTTTAAAGGCCTCGGTCTCATAAAGGAGCCGGATTTAAAAGTGTGGGCGCGGTGCAACTGAGGCCCCGCGACGATGAGATATCGGTGAAGACTGTGGAAAAGGTTAATGTCACCCACAGAACGTGCTAATGGTTTGGCTCTGACAGCGGCCCGTGGGGAGTGTGCCGGACACCTCGCAGTGGAGGGGGGGGGGGGGGGGGGTAACTCATTGACACATAAATTGTACGTTTTCAACAATTTCATTATCATCCGCACCATTTTCTCGTGGCATATATCAACGGCGGATGAAGTGGATGGTCTTATTTTTCCTTGCTTCCCACCTCAATGCGCGGGGCCCTGCGAGCGTATTGATCTTTAATCTTTTCAGAGGGAGAATCACATTATTGCTGATGGAGAATAAAGTGCCACAGCCATATGGAAATTAAAGCACGGGATGCGGCGGCGGTGAAAGTAATACACGTGGAGGCATTAACAGCTTTTATCGTCCTAATAAGTATAACTGGACGAGCTGATGTGAAACATTTTCTACATGAATAATGCGCACGCCGAGGTTATCAGCTAAATCAGCAGAAAGGAAGAGATTATTTCAGGTTTATTATCCTATTTTCTTTTGAGATAAAACGCAAAAAAATATGTGAAGGTTCCTGCAAAATAGAGAGGTAACAATACGTCTAGTTTGCATCATGACTGAAATCCTATCAAGATACATGGACTTGATTATTAATCAAGTAATTAAAACCGGTTTCTGTGATTTTTCAGCCTCTTAAATGTGAATATTTTCTGCTTTCTTTGCTAGAGATTAAATAATTTTGAGTTTTTGGGCTATGGAACATTTTAAAGAAGCTTCTTTTCACCAGATAATCATTTCAGACTTCCACCCACCTGTCATTGTTTTAACTCCGACACAGTTAGACAAACAAAAACCTTAGAACCTGTGATGTTTGAACAAACCTTTCTGACACTGTAAGTACAAAGACGAGTCTGTCTGACACGTCTATGCCCAGGTGCTTCATTCATTCTGGCAGTTTGTGGAGGAAATGTGAAGTAAACAGAACGACGCCTGAACTCTCAAAGCACCAACATTTCCATTTGTTAATGTCGCAGAGCTGCTCTAACTTTGACTTTTGGCCCAAATGACTGCAAAAGTACAAAAGAAGATGGAAAACAAAATCATTAAAAAACACCATGTGAGAGTGTTGTGTGTGTTAGCTCAGTGAGCTAGCTTTTACAGCTTGGATAAATGCCATTGTAGTTCTATAAACATGTCATGTTTTGTCTAAACTTATAACTCAATTGTTGTATTCCTCTCTTCCCCATTTTTCCTTTCACCACAACCTGTCTAGGCAGATGCTGCACATATTTGAGTCTGGTTCCTGGTCAGTTTTCTTCCTGTTAAAAGGGAGTTTTTTGTGTTTTCTATGTACAGAGCCTTGAGATAATAATGTATGTTATGATTTGGTGCTTTAAAAAATGACTTGAGTTGAATTACACTGATAATAAAACAGAGACATCCATTTTGTCATATCGTGATGTCAGACGTCCTTCAGCCAAATCATTTGCATTTGAGGTAAAGTAACAGAGATACAGATTAAACACAGTCCTGCTAACAAGCTAGCTAATAGATGCTAAGAAACTAAGAAGATAGCCGCCAGTTGCTAAGATGCTAAATGCTAGTTTGGTCTCCGTGCAGAACAATGAGCGAGTCACTGGTCCAGATACGGAGCGTGCGGCAAATCAATAAAAGTGGACGCCATCATAGACGAAGACAAAGCACATGTCAGCAGATTCTAGTCCTTGAATTTGAGAGAAATGATCCTGGAAAATCCTTGAATTTCATGAAACCACACAAGACAACGGTTTCTGTGGCTATGGCATTTTTACACACTTAAAACAGGGTCCCAATGGGTCCTTGAAATCCTTGAAAGTTTGTGAATACCATTCCAAGACCCTGGAAAGTGTTTTAAAATGGCCCTAAATCGACACGGGTCATTGAGAGTGCTTGAATTTTGTGCAAGAAAGAAGTGAACTTGATATTTAGGTTTGTTTCTTGACTCCACTGTTGATGTGAGATTCCATGCAGAACAATGAGCGAGTAAAGTTAAAATGAGAGAGAAAATGACGACGTGATGTCAGGGAAATGAAAATTCCAAGATCTCAAAGACAAAGACTTTAAAACTTTGACCAGGGACATGGACAAAGACACTCTTAGACAAGTTGTCCTCCCATCTTAAGCTGTGTCGGCACATGCTAGTCCTTGAATATGAGAGAATTGATCCTGTAATTTCATGTCAGACATGGTGTGGGAACCCAGTATTCGATCATCAGTAGTTGTCCTGTCCTGTCGTGTCTCGACACACGTCTCCCGTAGATCAGTCCACAACAGGCCGGCAATAACGTCGCACAACATCTTTGCTATTGATTATTTAGCACCACAACAATAAACCGATATGACCTGTAACCAAGATGCTTTTACCGCGAGAGATTAAGTCATAAAACAGCAGCCTGTGCCAATAAATTGCTCTGTTTACCAGCCTGTGATGTAGTATTCAACACACACACACACACACAGATTTTCCTAATAGCGCTCGGCGTGGACGTGTACAGTACAGTTCTTGTGGATTACACGTGAAGGCTGGCGGCAGATAATAGGAGGATCATCGTTTACCCTAACTACTGTAACAAATGAGGCAAATTACACTGATGATGATGTGGAGATGATTCCCGGGACGGTGGTGATCGCAAAGACGAGGGTGTGTGGAGGACGGGGGGAAAACCAGACCAAATCCCCTGTGAACCCAAACTAAAACAAACACACTTGACTCACGGAGTTAAAAAAAAAAAAAATCCATTTAGTAAAATCGGCATATCAACATTAGCCTCCATTAGCATTAACGGTGAATATACAAATTTACATCTCCTTTCAGAGCCGTCGCAGGCTGCAATAATCAAAATAGGCCTCAAAGCCTTTAAATCCTAATTCAAATATATATGCTAATTAATCTGGATTAATGTGTAATTAATGTAAATTATGCGTCGTCTTATAGGATTGTTGTGCAGACGTAGGCGGCGGCAGAAGTAGAGGCTAAACACGGCGTATTTAAACGCAACTTCCTTTACTTCTTCTTTTCTTTTTTCTCTCTCAGCTCCAGCGATTCTTGTTCCTTTACCTTCCTTCCCTTTTTTCTTTTTTCTTTCTTCTTTTGCTATGATTTTATCTCCCTCACAACTCTGCTCTCTGAGCCCTCGGTGGCAGATTCCTTCAGCATTTCAATCAGGCACTAAAAATAACCGTCTTTTCCTTTATTCACACTGGCTTTGCTATAATGCAGCCGCTCTGCACGGGCGGAGTAGAGGTCAATCCATTATCTCACCGCCATCCAACCAGCAGCAGCAGCAGCAGCAGCAGATACAAGCTGCTGTCTGACTCCTCTGTGCCAAACACACACACACACACACACACACACACACCTCAGCTGCCTCACAACCTTCACACAGATTTAGAATTTCCACTTTCTTCTTCAAAGGCCAACATAAAGCCATAAAACTCCCCCCAAAAAATGATGTAAACAGTCGAGTTGTAAAGTAAAAGACACAAACAGACCACTTTATGGATATAGATGCACTTTAAAAGAATGTTATTAATCATTTTATGAAGCTGCTTTTACCTCAGCTTCAAACTTTTCTTTATAGGTCGGTCATTATGTCCTGATTTTTAAATACTCTGCTTAACGTCCAAGTAGATTAGATTCAGTTTTTAACACCACGTATTTGTTTCTCGATTGTTGTTTTTTAAGCAGCTGTGTTTGTCGGATAATGATCGCATCACAAAAACTAACTAACTAAACAGAAGTTACAAGTAGTAGCATTTCTGTTCACCATCAACCAAAGCATTGTTGTGGAAACGTCTGCAGAGAAGAAACAGTCACTGAGAGTTTCACCGATAAATTTGGAGTCTGGACGCCGGCAAGTACGTGGCGTCGTTCGGAGAATCTCAACTCTGATCGGTGCGACATTGTCGCTTTGCTGCGCGCAAATGTGATCAAAGAGCTGTGTCCGGTCGCCTTTGACGAGACACACTCACAGGGTGTCTTCTCAGACTTTGTCCTCCGTCCAAACCCC